>NC_056733.1:123122301-123443968 GCF_019279795.1 Protopterus annectens | reverse complement strand
TTCAAATCATACACATACTCACACAAAGACATACTCGGAGGCTCTGATCAAAAATTTACCAAAACAGCAGAGGCCACCAAAGCAGACACCCAAACAACTACCACCTCACGACCCATCACATGCAACACATAGACCACACAGTCAGAGTGTCAAACAGTCACAGCCCTTAAGGCCAAACAAAATGCCAGACACACTTGTCATTGGTGATTCCATAGTCAGACACACTGACGTCCCGCTCACCAGACTGAGTAAGGAGAAGGTCACAGTAAGCTGCCTGTCGGGCGCTAGAATCCGCCACATAACGCAAGCACTCAAGTCTCTCAACAGCAAGTACAAGTACGACTCAGTCATTGTCCACGCTGGTGTCAACGACCTGAGACGTACCTCCTTGGACTACATGAAAAGGGACATCGAGGAGCTCGCTGATGTAGCCCAGGCAGGTATGACCCTGACCTTGAGCAGTATCCTACCTTCACCTAGAATGATGCCACAATACAGTGATAAGATGATCAGCTTTAATAATTGGCTTAAATTCTGGTGTCATTAAGAACTAAGTCAATGGCTGTCTGCCTGTGATGACATGCTGGACAAGCCACGCTGCTTCAAGGGACGGCTTGCACCTGTCACCCTGGGCTTCGGATATTGGCAAAGGCTCTTGCCACCCCATAGTGCCTTTTTAGGCAAGCCTCAAATTCTAAACCTACCACCCTAGAACACCAAAAGGAAAAAACTAAGGGTAATGCTGCTCAATGCCAGAAGTCTCAATCTCAAGATGCACGACTCGAGGCCCTTCTCAATATGGAGAACATCGATGTCTGTGCTGTGACAGAAACCTGGTTCAAGGCTCCTGAGAGCACCCTAGCACTAAAGGTTTCACCTCATATCATGCGTTCCGGCCCCAAAATCCGGACAACACCAAGAAAGGAGGGGGGGTGTCCATATTCATAAAGGACACCCACACCTCAAGGTTGGTGGCAACGCACGATGCATCGGAGACCATCCAGGTGCAATTAACCATAGGCAAGACTGCTCTGCAATTTGTAGCATGTTACAGGCCACCCTCTCAAACTCAGGAACCTCACATGGCCTTCCTGAAAACATTGGAGGGGATAAATGTATCTCCAAACACCATCATACTAGGTGACTTCAACTACCCTAATATAGACTGGGAACACTACTCAAGCCCGAACACTCTAACCCAAAGATTCCTGGAGTTCATAAACTCAAATGCCATGGAACAACTAGTCACCATCCCCACAAGAGGAGAAAACGTACTTGATCTCATCATCACGAACATGGGATCAAAATGTTCAACACCAGAAGTATACCCCTCACTGGTGAGATCAGATCATAAACTAATCTCGCTGGAGGTCCTCATCCCGCGCCACCTGAAACAAAAAGACCACAGTGAAAAACTTCTCAAAAGCCGATTTCACACTTCTAAAAACTAGTGTGGTCTCCTTTAAGGCCCCTGAGCCAGTGGTAAACATTACTCAAACTGCTGAATCACTTACAAATGCCTTCTACCAGCACCTACAGGACTGCATGGATCAGGCAATCCCAAACAAAACTAAGACTCTCTGTACCAAAGGCAAGCGTCCAGTCTGGTGGACCCCAGCCATAAACAAGCTCTACAACAAAAGGAGGAAGCTACTACAAGATAGAGCAAAATCCTTGAAAGGTAAGACACCTTTGATCATTATAAGTAAAAACTAAGAGCTCTCATAAAATCATCCAAGGCAAATTTTGAGAGAAAATCGCCAAGGACTCTAAAGACAATCATAAGGCCTTCTTTAGCTATGTTAGAAACCTAGGAGGAAACTCCCAGATATGCTCAGAATTAGTTCAAAATGATGTGAAAATTACTGAACCTACACACATTGCCAACATACTGGCTGACAGGTTCAGTGCAAACTTCTCGCCCTCCCAAAAGGAGAGATATCTATTCCAGAGGATTGTAGCCCCCAAACATCTCCAATGCCCAGGTGAGAACTGCCCTCACTAAGGCAAAAAACACAGCATCCATGGGACCGGATGGTGTCCCCGGCTGTGTGCTTCATGAACTCAACGAGGAATTAAACCCACAGTTAGGACAGCTGTTTAATCTTAGCCTCACCTCAGGATACGTACCCAAGGAGTGGCGCACGGCGACTGTGGTCCCACTTCATAAGGGCGGTGCCTCCACAGACCCTGGAAATTACCGCCCCATTAGCTTGACAAGCCTTATCTGCAAAGCCATGGAGAGGATCACAGTGGAACTCATAAATAAAGACATAAGGAACTTGCAGACTTTGGATACAACCCAGTTTGGCTTTGTCAAAGGCAGATCCTGCCTCTTAAACTTGGTTGACTTTTTCGAGACAGTCACCAAGGCCATTGATGAGGGAAAGGCAGTCCATACAGCCTACCTCGACCTGGCAAAGGCCTTCGACACAATACCCCACTCAGGTATCATCAAAAAACTCATCAGCTTGAATGTAAACCCATACATCACAAGATGGGTTGCAAACTGGCTAAGTGACAGAACCCACAGGGTCAGAGTTGCTGGAGCCATGTCAGACTCAAAGCCTATCACAAGTGGTGTCCCACAGGGCTCAGTCCTGGGTCCACTCTTGTTCGGCATCTACTTTTCTGAAGTACAAGCAAACACAGGAGGGTTATGGCTGACAAAGTTTGCAGATGACTGCAAACTGGGCGCCATAGTCGAAAACACATCTGACACAGATATCCTCCAGAAGGGCCTCACAGAAACGGATAACTGGTGCCAGAGCCATGGCCTGAAGTTAAACGCCAAAAAATGCATAGTCATACCCTTCGGGAAAAATAGAAGTTATGTTCTTACCATAACGTTCCATGTTAGTTGTCTTCTTCTCGCCTTCTTCTTGCTGGATGGGTTCGGAGCCGACCTCGGCTCCGACTCGGCCACTCTAAAAGCTCGAGAGTTGGTTCCACCGGCTCGAGGCTCCCCTTATATCCCACAATGCTAGGCGTGAGTTACCTCAGATCTCGTTTGTAAGCTAGGCCCAGCTATAATAGTAATAGAATAACTATAAACAAAGTCCACCTCTATAAACCAGGGAGAAGAGAAGGGTGACCTACATCCTGATCCAGGAAAATATGCACAGCAGCATATACCTAAAGCAAAGAGGTGGTAGAAAGAGAGGTCACAATCAAACTCCTCTAGGTCTGTCCAGGCCAGGGGGAAGGAGGGTGGGACGCAAGAAGAAGGCGAGAAGAAGATAACTAACATGGAACGTTATGGTAAGAACATAACTTCTATATGTTAAGTTGTCTATCTCGCCTTCATTCTTGCTGGATGGGACCGCGTCCCTAGCACCTTGTCCCGGGTGGCCTAACGGAACAGACTCCTGAGAACAGTGGAACCAAAGTTAGCTCTATGCCTAGAAGCTAAATCCAACTTATAATGAGAAATGAAAGTGTGAGGAGAAGCCCAAGTAGCCGCTGCACAAATGGTGTCAATAGGCAGTTTGTCTTGGAAGGCTAAAGAAGTAGCCAAAGCTCTGGTGGAATGAGCCTTAGGTTTATCAGGCCGCTTTTGATGTCTAATTTCATATACAAGGGAAATCAAAGATGTTAGCCATCTGGATAATGATACCATTGAAACTGAAAGGGAGGTCAATGCTTTGATTTAGGTTAGACGCCGAGGCTATCTTAGGTAAAAAAGACGGGTTGGTTCGTAAAGATACCCTGTCCTTATGGAACAACAGATAAGGAGGTCGACAGCTGAGTGCATGAAGTTCTGAAACTCTTCTAGCTGAAGTAATAGCTACCAAAAAAAAAAGTCTTCCATGATAGCAATTTTAAAGAACAGGAGGCTGCAGGTTCGAAAGGGGAGAGAATCAAAGAACTGAGAACTAAATTTAGGTCCCAAGGAGGAGGAGGATTTCTTATCGGAGGTCTGAGTAGAAAAACTCCCTTCAAAAAAGCTTTGCAAAGCTTGTGGGACATGATGGCAGACTCTGAAATGCCCACATGAAAGTTAGAAATAGCTGCCAATTGAACTTTAAGAGTAGAAGGAGATGAACCTGCTTGGAAGAGTTCAGCTAGAAAATCAAGGACCATTTGGATGGAAGCAGTGAAAGGATCTAAGTCCCTTCCTTGAGCCCAATAGGCGAAACGTTTCCACTTACTCAAATAAATCTTTCTAGTGGAAGATTTATGGGAAGCTATCAAAATATCTCGGACAGAGTGAGATATTCGAGGAAGCCTGGCTAAGGTTGGAATTGGAGGAACCAAGCAGTGAGGTTCAGAGAGGGAAGGGAGCGATGAAACTGACCCGACTGATGGATCAAAAGATCTGGAACTAGGAAAGGGGAACCAAACCTGTCGAGGCCAGTAAGGAGCAATGAGGATCAACGAGGCCTTCTGAGCGATAGCTTTCTGTATCACTTGAGAGATTAGTGGGAAGGGAGGAAATGCATACAGAAGTCCCCGGGGCCAAACTTGGACTAGAGCGTCTCTGCTGGGCTGAGGGAATAGGGTGAAATAATCTCTGCACTTGCTGTTTTGGGGAGTAGCAAAAAGGTCGCAGCAAGGCTGACCCCACTTGAGAAAAATTTCTCTCACAACAGAGTCTTTCAGAGACCACTCGTGAGGCATGAGGATAGCTCTGCTCAACTTGTCCGCGATTTGATTGGACTTCCCGGGGATGTGCGTTGCTATCAGAAACCGCTGAGAAGAAATCGCCCATTGCCACAGTCTGAGTGCTTCTCGACACAGGGGGTAGGACCTGGTTCCGCCTTGTTTGTTGATATACCACACTACAGACATATTGTCCGTCTGGATTGCTATCGTTCCCAAGGGAAGAGAGTCTTGAAGAGCTTGCAACGCTAAAAGCACTGCTCTCATCTCTAGAACATTTATGTGCAAGTGGCATTCGTGTGGTTGCCATGTGCCCTGGACAGTTCTGCCCTGATAATGCCCCCCCCACCCGATCAGGGAGGCGTCCGTTGTCAGAGTAGCAACCGGAGGAAGGGACAAAGGGTCTTCCCAATAAGAGCTGAGGGAAGACATCCACCACAGAAGATGATTCCTGCATGTCTGCGTAATCATAATGGTGTGGGACATCGGAAGTTGCTGGTATGACCATTGCGTGAAGAGCATCCATTGAAGGATTCTCATGTGGAACCTGGCTAATGGAAGCAGAGGTATGGCAGCCGCCATAATTCCCAACACTTTCAGAACTAACCTGGCTTTGACTCTGTTGCTGCTGAAGAGGAGTGAGACCAGTTTGTGTATGTCTGCTATTCTCTGATGTGTTAGTCTGCAGACATGTTGACTGTGTCTAGATTTGCGCCTATGAAGGTAATAGTGCGACAAGGCGACAAAACAGACTTTTCGCAATTTATTGAAATGCCTAACTTTTGACAAATGCAAAGGTGTAGTCCCTGGCCATTAGGAGAAGATGCTTGGTGGGAGCTGTGAGGAGCCAGTCGTCCAAATATGGAAACACCTGGAATCCTTGACGTCTCAGGTGAGAAGCTACCACTGCCATGCATTTGGTAAACACCCCGGGGGGCACTGGTGAGACCAAAGCGCAGGGCCCTGAATTGAAAATGACTGGTTCCCAGCCTGAAGCGGAGGAATCTTCTGGAGCGTCTGCTCATTTTATGTGATAGTACGCATCCTGAAGGTCTATAGAGCACATCCAGTTTCCCTTTCCCAAAAGGGGAAGGATGGACTGCAGCGTGACCATCCGAAATCTTGTTTTCTTGACCGACTTGTTCAAGATACTGAGATCCAAAATTGGTCTCCAGTCCCTGTTTTCTTTGGAACTAAAAAGAACCTGGAGTAGATTCCGGATCCTTGCTGGTCTGCTGGAACTGGCTGAATTGCTCTTTTTGCAAGCAGCTTTGAAATTTCCAAAGCTGCAAGATCCCTTTGAGCGGTGGAACATCTGGAAGGGATTTTTGATTGGTTTGGAATGCGAAGGGGAATGGAATAGCCTTCGAAATGATGGACTGTACCCATTTGTCTTGAGTCAGGGATAGCCAGGCTTCTGGGTACAGTGACAATCTTCCCCGCCTGCCTCCGGAGGTGGGCAGTCGGGCAACACCTCAGGGATGCTGCAAGGGCTTATCAGAGAAGACTTCCGATTGCCCTGGTTCTGCGGACCCCCTGCCTCTAGGGCGTCTACCATTGTTGTTCCCGCTCTGCCTCTGGCGGGAACCGACTTTGTGCGTCAGGCGAAGTCCCTTGAGATTGTTTATGGAACCACATTTTCCCACTTTTCTGGCCTTTGGGGTAAGGCCTAGAAGGAGTAGAAAAACGGACTCCGACGGCAGAAAGAGTCTTGCCATCTGTCTCGCACCTAGTCAAGGTCTCTTTCACTTGAGGACCAAAGAGAGATGATCCATCAAACGGGGAATTAGTGAAAGACGTTTTAAAGGGGTCCGCAAAGTTGCATAGCCGCATCCAGGCATGCCTACGTAAGGCCACACCTGTCCCTGCGGCCCTGCTCGCTCCATCAGCCGCATAAGAAAGGAGGCGCATGGAGGAGTTAGCTATGGAGTTCAGGGTAGCCAGCTGAGTGTTCATTTTGTCTTGAAAACCTGCAGCCGTAGGATCCTTCAACATGTCACTCGCTTCTTTGATCAAGTCTCTTTGAAGACGAGTAAAATGGCATAGGTAGTTCAGCGAACGCATAGCAAAGGTCGCTGACGAGAACATCCGCTTCCCGTACCTGTCCATAGACCTAGATTCTTTGTTAGGGGGATGAACAGACACTGAAGGATCAGCTAGTTTCTTCTTGGTGGCAGCAGCTACCACCATAGCATCCACAGAAACACCTTTTGTGAGAAATTGCTTGTCAGTTGGTGCTGTTATAAATTTGGAGGGTCTCCTGGGGGTAGAGTCCACTGAATCAGGAGCCGTCCAGGCCTTCTTTGCAACCACCTGCATGAGGGGATCAAAGGGGGGGGACACCCAGGAGGTGGAAGGGCGAGAGCCAAACGCCTCAAGATACACAGATTCATCCTCCGAAGGGTTAAGGGCTGGCCAATTTCCCCTCTGTTTCAGGATCTCTAGAATGTCTGCGAAAGAGACATCTTCAGAAGGGGAACGTGGGGAACCCTCAGAATCCTCTAAATCTGTGTCAGAGGTGACAGACTCAGGTGAGTCTATGTGCTTCCTCTTGCACTTTCTCTTCCTAGGGGGCTCCCCTGCCAATTCAGGAGAGGCCTCGGAAGAGGATGAGATCCCCACAAGGGATTCTTGAGGAGCTTGCTCTCTGCGGTCTGGGATGAGGGACTGAGTCGACATAACCAAAGGCACCGAAGTGGGAGGGGCGGACGGAGCCGACTGTGGAGTCGAACAAGGTTCCAACACACTCCGCATGACCTCGAATGCACCCCCGTCAGGCAGTGCCAGAGGTCCCCGCTCTGAGAAGCTGAGAACCTCCCTCGGCACCGACAGAGATGGCTCCGAGGCCGATGTCGGAGCCGAACTCACCAGCGCCGAAGCACCGAGAGGGAGAGGGGGGTCGGACAAGGGTCCAATGCCACTCACCCCCTCAGAGCCGACGAGGGAAGCCCGGCGCCGAGATTCTTCAAAAGAAGAAATCGGAGCCGACGACGGAGCCGAAGACAAATGTATCGGCTCCGACGCTACCACAGTCTCGGTCCCGAGACGCTCCGAGCTCAAAGGAGTCGGAGGAGGAATATTTATTGGAACAAGTTGAGGCATCGACTGATGAGTCGGACTCTGGAGCATTTGGGCCAGTGCCTCGGACTTCAAAAGTCTACTCACTACCGTCTGGAGGTCGTGATCCGAGAGCCTCGATGACCTGGAGGAGTGAGATCTATGGCTCCATTCAGACAGCAGGGGAGATGCTGGAGCCGAATGAACGGAGCCAAGGGACGGTGACCTCGATCTCTTTCTAGATGTCGGCTCCGATGGTCTGATCGGAGCCGACCCAGGAATCTCTAATGCCTCGGCTCCGGCCGGAGCCGAGGAAACCACAGATACTGCAGTCAAAGACTCATCGGCTCCAGCCGGAGCTGATGAAGCAGTAGGCTTCGAAGCCTTAGGCCTCGACTCTGAAGCTGGAGCCGAGGTCTTAGAAGCCTTAGATGGTTTCCCCGATGACACAGAAAGGGAACCTTCAGGCTTGATTAAACCCCTCAAAATTAGTTTATTTTTTCTCTCCTGCAGGACTCTAGGGCTGAAGCCATGGCATACAGCACAAGAGTCCTGCAGGTGTAAAGGTCCCAGGCAATACACACAAGAAGTGTGACCGTCTGTCAGAGACATTTTCTGACAGCACGAGTCACACTTCTTGAAGCCTGAGACCTTTGTTTCCTTGGACATATTCAAGGAACCGAAGTGTAATCACACACAGAAAACACACACACACAGATTACACTGATAGGGTTCAAAGGGAATTATTTAAACTAAAGGTAAGTTAAAATAAAACTCCTAATCAAACACATACACACCCTAAGGATAGGGAGGAAGGGCCCGAAGGCCTTAGGGAAGAACTATAAGTTCTTTGGAAAAAAAGGGGGCTGAATAAAAGGTAGAAGGGATAATAAGTCCACTACACTATGGGGAAAGAAAAATACACTAAGCTAGCCTAAGTCTAAAGAATTTAAACTAGTCTAACTTTCACTAACCTGGAGCCGGTAGAAAACACACCTCGATCGCTGTAGCGGCAAACGAGATCTGAGGTAACTCACGCCTAGCATTGTGGGATATAAGGGGAGCCTCGAGCCGGTGGAACCAACTATCGAGCTTTTAGAGTGGCCGAGTCGGAGCCGAGGTCGGCTCCGAACCCATCCAGCAAGAATGAAGGCGAGATAGACAACTTAACATACAAGGTTACCCCTAGCTACCATATAGGTGGCAATCCACTGAGCACAGAAAAAGTCATCAGGGATCTGGGGACCCAAGTTGACAGTAGCCTTTCGTTTGACACTTATGTTGCTAAAGTAGTTAGGAAAACCTTCTATATCGCCCACCTGATCATGAAGGGATTCACATCTAGATCAAGGGAGGTCATCGTCCCCCTGTACTCATCACTCATTAGACCTATGATTGAGTACAATGCCCCGTTCGGAATGTATCTGACCAGACACCTGCTGCAGCTTGAAAGGCCCCAAAAGTTCCTCACCAAAAGGATAAAGGGTCTCAAAGATATGTCTTATGCTGCCCGACTGAAAGAACTCCAGCTTTATTCAGTCTCATACCGCTTGCTCAGAGGTGACCTGTGCCTGACATATAAGGCCACGTCAAACCCAGATTTGATGAATATGCTTCACCTCAAAAAATCTAGATCCCTCAGAACCACAAGGGCGGGAGACTTAAACCTTGACATGGTTATAAATAGAACGTGCTGGAGGGACAGATTCATCACCCAGAGACTCCCTGTGCTGTGGAACAAAATCCCGGTACATGTGAGGCAGAGCACCTCGCTGGCCTTGTTCAAGAGGAATCTTGACCAATGGATGGGAGATCGCAGATATACCCCAGGGATTACTTCAGTGTCACTGCTTGACAGAGGCACAGAAAAATGATAGGCATAGTTTTTATTCAAACTAAAGGGGTGGCGAAAGCCACATAACTATGGGCTAGGCTTATAAATGCCCTTGGGCAGATAGCATAGTATGAACCTATGAACCTATGGTTCTGAGCTGGACTGGCACCTAACTTTTGGGGACAGCATGTAGAATACATTCAGTGGTGTGGGTTCAACACCTGGTGGGTGCCTAAAGAGGACATCACCAGCAGGTAGGGTTGCCCATATCTGTTTCTTCATCGCTTTGTGGAGAGGTGAGAAAAGGCAACAGGGTTGAATGGCACACTCTGGTTATGTTGTTAGCATTCTATGCTGTAAACAAGACTGATAAACACTAGTTGGGGCAATGGCAGTCCAGTTAGTGAAACAGAGGGGGATATTGCAATGTGCTTGCTCCAAGTGAATTTGGCTGCACTGAGCTTAGAAGCATTGGACCAGTGATTGCCCATATTTTTTACATCAGTATTTTAAGACACGCTGGGGAAATTCCCAGAACTGACTGGTAGATTGCACGTCTGCATTTGTGAATGTATACGTGTGTGTGTGCTTGTGTGTGCTTGTGTGTGTGTGTGTGTGTGTGTGTGTGTGTGTGTGTGTGTGTGTGTGTGTGTGTGTGTGTGTGTATGTGTGTGCGCGTGTTTGTGTTTGTGTGCGAGTAGTATAAACTGTCTAAGCGAGAGAAATGCATCTGAGCAACGCTTGCCACTTAGCTTGTTGAAAGTGAGTCCTGTGTGAGTGGATTGTGCTTACTGTGACAAAGGTTTATTGTCCTGAGCTAATATCAGCAGTAGCAGTCCAGTGTAGCAGTTTCTTTGCTGCTTTGTGGAAAAGTTGACAAGGCAAGATGCTCTACTGGTAGTGTGTGTGTGTGTGTGTGTGTGTGTGTGTGTGTGTGTGTGTGTGTGTGTGTGTGTGTGCGTGAATTGGGCAGTGTAACCCTGAACAATGTGACTGAGCTGCACTGGCATCAACCCTGTTTAGGGATGACATGATGTCAGTGCGCAGTGGGGTTGCTGCAACAACTGTTAGGTGGCCCGAAATGACTTCAACCACAGACTGGGTGCATCACAGCTGTTGCAGCACCATTTTGTGGAGAGGTGGGCAATGCCACATGGTTCACCATTACATTTTGTGTCAATGTGTGTGTTTAGCATAGGTTGCGTCAATGAGGATGACGTACCATGGCATGGATGAGACCAACCCTCTTAAATGGAGTGACTGTGAGGTGCCCGCAGGTGACGTCACCAGCTTATGTGTAGTGTAATCAGTGTCTTACAAAGAGATGAGCAAAGCAGCACGGTTCACCAGTATATAAATTTAGGATGGCTGGTGTGACGAGAGTGATATTAGCCTTGCAAGGCTGACTGGAAACCACTTAGTGGAAGGCCTGGAGTCAGTGCATTCTGCTTGCACCAGCTAATGCTGCAAGGTAGTTTGCTTGGCTTCATTTTCTGAGAATCATAGAGGATGTAGAAATGGCATTTTAAAATTACCTTTGGAAAAGGAATTTTGGTCCCAGTGCTGGAAAGTTTATCAAAAATGTGATGAGAGTGTTCAGTTGATAGACAGGGAAGCTCTCTGAGTTTTGCCCTCTCTGTCCACATTTACCAAAGGTTATTTTGATCATTTTTCCCACTGCATCAAACTAAACAAACCATCTCAGCAATATGCTGGTAAGGAGACATTAAGAACAAGTGGTGGGGAGCTTGCAGAATCAACACCATGGAAGCCCTAACAATTAATGGAGAGTCACTGATGTATGGATGAGTATGTAAAGGACATTATGTCACCTCCCTCCATGGCACTCAAGACACTCCTGTAACAGTCAGATTCTCTGTTTCTGCCTTTTTGGTTACAGGTTATTTCAGGCAAGTTGTTTGATCTCTTACCACTGAGTCACTTTCAGTCTTGTACAGTACAGTATTGCATATCCAGGGACCTAACCCTGGATGTTTCCAACTGTCCTGCAACACATGCCTCATTGGGAGGGGGGTTATATGAATAGTTCTCTATAGCCATTGGGGGAAAAAAGAAGCCAAACTGAATGTGCCTAGAGATCAATTTTGGATCTCAGCACAATGTCACATGTCCTTGTGGAAAACATGTTTGCTATCTTAGCCAGTGGAAGATAATGTATTGTGAACCAAGCATGATTCGAATATTAATCTGTATCTTTAGTTTAAAAAATTGTTTCTCCCTTTTTAATTTCTCCAAGTCTTTTGGGTTTCTAATACCATGATGGGAATGGACCATATTCCTAAGTCAAAGTACGATTAAAGTTCATGAAATTAGTATTGTTTCACTCTTTGAGGTTAGCCAAAAGTGCTCTTCACAGCACCCGCGATGTGTCCAGTAATGACTCTTTCTGCAATTTGTACAGTGTTACATGGATTGGTAACATATCTAAATATGATTGCTACTTCCTCAGAGGCTTCTTTTTCCGAAGAGATCAAAGTTTCTTGATCTATATACAGTTTTTCAAAAATCTGTTGTATTAATGAAAGCAAATTTTTACTTGAAGCTTGTGACAGTTTTTCCTGTGAAGTATTTTTCTTTCCTCTTAATTTCTCTCTTAATCATTTTGTATATCTTGTGTCTGGAAATTCTGGGCTTTTTACATAATAGCAACAATACATAATTTCTTTCTTATCCTCAATAGTCCACTCTGTCGTCTTTATGGCTCTTCTTTGGCCAATCAATTTTTGTCATTTTTGTGGACTACTACTTCCTTCCACAACAGGGGGGCCATCCTCCCCCTGACCCTGGCCTGGCCCCATTGCAGGATTCTACATTGTAATTTTTTTCCAGTCCTAGCACCAGTGTGCCTACCAGGATTGGGCACTTTTTTATCCTGGGTCTTGTGCACCCAGCTATCTTTTTTTATTTTTGATTTACTTCTGTCCATGATATATGCTATATAAATACAGTCTATATATCAGTGTCACCTTGGTGAGATTTTGTGAAAAACAGGGTCCACCTCACAAAGGTACTAACCAAGACTTGAGAATGAATTAAATTTCAGCACTACTACACTCCTTTGCTTGCTGACTTTTCATCTCTCAATCATGACCCTCAATTTAAAAATGTGTTTCTTCTGTGGCACTTCTCATGTCTCACCTGATGTTATTTGGATTACTGTGAATCTGCTAAGCTGTTGTCTGACTTAGAGTTCAGGTGAATATGCATAGCACCATTGTGGATGAACAGTCAACTGAAGTTAGACTGAGGAGTCATGATGTCTGCATAGTGCGTTCTTCTCCCCAGCGTGATACCTGTTAGCTCAGCTTGCCCTTTCTTGTTCTGAGTTTCATAGTCTTTTTTATTCATCTGGCTTCAAAAGTTAGCCAGCTGTAGATGGTAATACACATGAAAGGTGTCTTATCTGCATAACTGATCTGTCTTTAACATTAGAGAAGGTCTTATGATGTTCTGTCTTTATGCAATGTTGTTGCCAAGGGCAATATAGAAGTTATGTTCCTACCATAACGTTCCATGTTAGTTGTCTTCTTCTCGCCTTCTTTCTTGCTGGATGGGTTCGGAGCCGACCTCGGCTCCGACTCGGCCACTCTAAAGCTCGAGAGTTGGTTCCACCGGCTCGAGGCCCCCCTTATATCCCACAATGCTAGGCGTGAATTACCTCAGATCTCGTTTGTGAGCTAGGCCCAGCTAATAATACAACCAGGAAAAAACTGGAAAAGAGTCCACCTCTATAAACAAAGGGAAGGAGAAAAGGTGACCTAAGCCTGATCTAGGAAAATATGCACAGCAGAGCATATACCTATCGCAAAGAGGTGGTAGAAAGAGAGGTCACAATCAAACTCCTCTAGGTCTGTCCAGGCCAGGGGGAAGGAGGGTGGGACGCAAGAAAGAAGGTGATAAGAAGACAACTAACACGGAACGTTATGGTAAGAACATAACTTCTATATGTTAAGTTGTCTATCTCGCCTTCATTCTTGCTGGATGGGATCGCGTCCCTAGCACCTTGTCCCGGGTGGCCTAACGGAACAGACTCTTGAGAACAGTGGAACCAAAGTTAGCTCTATGCCTAGAAGCTAAATCCAATTTACAATGTGAAATGAAAGTGTGAGGAGTAGCCCAAGTAGCCGCTGCACAAATGGTGTCAATAGGCAGTCTGTCTTGGAAGGCTATAGAAGTAGCCAAAGCTCTGGTGGAATGGGCTTTAGGTTTGTTAGGCAGCTTTTGGTGTCTTATTTCATAGACAATGGAAATTAGAAATGTTAGCCATCTAGATAGTGATACCTTGGAAACAGAAAGTCCCTTTCTGCCTTCTGCATAAGAGACAAACAGCTGGTCAGATTTTCTGAATTGTTTGGTTCTATCCAAATAGTACCTTAACTGACGATGAACATCTAGCCAATGCAATTTTTGTTCAGACCTATTAGAATATTCTGGAAAAAACACAGGGAGGTCAATGCTTTGATTTAGGTTAGACGTCGAGGCTATTTTAGGTAAAAAGGACGGGTTGGTTCGTAAGGATACCCTGTCCTTATGGAACAACAGATAAGGAGGTCGACAGCTGAGTGCATGAAGTTCTGAAACTCTTCTAGCTGAAGTAATAGCTACCAGAAAGAGAGTCTTCCATGATAGCAGTTTTAAAGAACAGGAAGCTGCAGGTTCGAAAGGGGGGAGAATTAAGGAACTGAGAACTAAATTTAGGTCCCAAGGAGGAGGAGGATTTCTTATAGGAGGTCTGAGTAGAAAAACTCCCTTCAAAAAGGCTTTGCAAAGCTTGAGGGACATTATGGCAGACTCTGAAATGCCCACATGAAAGTTAGAAATAGCTGCCAATTGAACTTTAAGAGTAGAAGGAGATGAACCTGCATGGAAGAGTTCAGCTAGAAAATCAAGGACAATTTGGATGGAAGCCGTGAAAGGATCTATGTCCCTTCCTTGAGCCCAATAGGCGAAACGTTTCCACTTACTCAGATAAATCTTTCGAGTGGAAGATTTATGGGAAGCTATCAAAATATCTCGAACAGAGTGAGATATTTGAGGAAGCCTGGCTAAGGTTGGAATTGGAGGAACCAAGCAGTGAGGTTCAGAGAGGGGAGGGAGTGATGAAACTGACCCGACTGATGGATCAAAAGATCTGGAACTAGGTCCAGATGCCAAGGTTTCTCCAACAGAAATTGATGTAGAAAGGGGAACCAAACCTGTCGAGGCCAGTAAGGAGCAATGAGGATCAAGGAGGCCTTCTGAGCGATAGCTTTCTGTATCACTTGAGAGATTAGTGGGAAGGGAGGAAATGCATACAGAAGTCCCCGGGGCCAAACTTGGACTAGAGCGTCTCTGCTGGGCTGGCCTGGTAACAGGAATAGGGTGAAATAATCTCTGCACTTGCTGTTTTGGGGAGTAGCAAAAAGGTCGCAGCAAGGCTGACCCCACTTGAGAAAAATTTCTCTCACAACAGAGTCTTTCAGAGACCACTCGTGAGGCATGAGGATAGCTCTGCTCAACTTGTCCGCGATTTGATTGGATTTCCCGGGGATGTGCGTTGCTATCAGAAACCGCTGAGAAGAAATCGCCCATCGCCACAGTCTGAGTGCTTCTCGACATAGGGGATAGGACCTGGTTCCGCCTTGTTTGTTGATATACCACACTACAGACATATTGTCCGTCAGGATTGCTATCGTTCCCAAGGGAAAAGAGTCTTGAAGGGCTTGCAACGCTAAAAGCACTGCTCTCATCTCTAGAACATTTATGTGCAAGTGGCATTCGTCTGGTTGCCATGTGCCCTGGACAGTTCTGCCCTGATAATGCCCCCCCCACCCGATCAGGGAGGCGTCCGTTGTCAGAGTAGCAACCGGAGGGGAACTAACAAAGGGTCTTCCCAAGAAGAGCTGAGGGGAAGACATCCACCACAGAAGATGATTCCTGCATGTTTGCGTAATCATAATGGTGTGGGACATCGGAAGTTGCTGGTATGACCATTGTGTGAAGAGCATCCATTGAAGGATTCTCATGTGGAATCTGGCTAATGGAAGCAGAGGTATGGCAGCCGCCATAATCCGCAATGCTTTCAGAACTAACCTGGCTTTGACTCTGTTGCTGCTGAAGAGGAGCGAGACCAGTTTGTGTATGTCTGTTATTCTCTGATCTGTTAGTCTCGCAGACATGTTGACTGTGTCTAGATTTGCGCCTATGAAGGTAATAGTACGACAAGGCGACAAAACAGACTTTTCGCAATTTATTGAAATGCCTAACTTTTGACAAATGCGAAAGGTGTAGTCCCTGGCCATTAGAAGAAGATGCTTGGTGGGAGCTGTGAGGAGCCAGTCGTCCAAATATGGAAACACCTGGAATCCTTGACGTCTCAGGTGAGAAGCTACCACTGCCATGCATTTGGTAAACACCCGGGGGGCAGTGGTGAGACCAAAGGGCAGGGCCCTGAATTGAAAATGACTGGTTCCCAGCCTGAAGCGGAGGAACCTTCTGGAGCGTCTGTTCATTTTTATGTGATAGTACGCATCCTGAAGGTCTATAGAGCACATCCAGTTTTCCTTTCCCAATAGGGGAAGGATGGACTGTAGCGTGACCATCCGAAATCTTGTTTTCTTGACCGACTTGTTCAAGATACTGAGATCCAAAATTGGTCTCCAGTCCCCTGTTTTCTTTGGAACTAAAAAGAACCTGGAGTAGATTCCGGATCCTTGCTGGTCTGCTGGAACTGGCTGAATTGCTCTTTTTGCAAGCAGCTTTGAAATTTCCAAAGCTGCAAGATCCCTTTGAGCGGGTGGAACATCTGGAAGGGATTTTTTTGATCGGTTTGGAATGCGAACGAAGGGAATGGAATAGCCTTCGGAAATGATGGACTGTACCCACTTGTCTTGAGTTAGGGATAGCCAGGCTTCTGGGTACAGTGACAATCTTCCCCCGACTGCCTCCGAAGGTGGACAGTCGGGCAACACCTCAGGGATGCTGAAAGGGCTTATCGGAAAAAGTTTCTCGATTGCCCTGGTTCTGCGGTCCCCCTCTGCCTCTGGGGCGACGTCTACCATTATTGTTCCCTCCTCTGCCTCTGGAGGGGAACCGACTCTGTGCGTCAGGCAAATTCCCTTGAGATTGTTTGCGGAACCACATTTTCCCACTTTTCTGGCCTTTGGGGTAAGGTCTAGAAGGAGTAGAAAAACGGACTCCGAAGGCAGTTAGAGTTTTGCCATCCGTCTCGCACCTAGTCAAGGTTTCTTTCAATTGAGGACCAAAGAGAGATGATCCATCAAACGGGGAATTAGTGAAAGACGTTTTAAAGGGGTCCGCAAAATTGCATAGTCGCATCCAGGCATGCCGGCGTAAGGCAACACCTGTCCCTGCGGCTCTACTCGCTCCATCAGCCGCATATGAAAGGAGGCGCATGGAGGAGTTAGCTATCGAATTCAGGGTAGTCAGCTGGGTGTTCATTTTGTCCTGAAAATCTGCAGCTGTAGGATCCTTCAACATCTCACTCGCTTCCTTGATCAAGTCTCTCTGGAGACGGGTGAAATGGCATAGGTAGTTCAGCGAACGCATTGCAAAGGTCGCTGACGAAAACATCCGCTTCCCATACCTGTCCATAGACCTAGATTCTTTGTTAGGGGGATGAACAGGCACTGAAGGATCAGCTAGTTCCTTCTTGGTGACAGCAGCTACCACCATAGCATCCACAGTAACACCTTTGGTCAGAAATTGTTTGTCAGTTGGTGCTGTTATCAAATTAGAAGGTCTCCTGGGGGTAGGGTCCACTGAGTCAGGAGCCGTCCAGGCTTTCTTTGCCACCACCTGCATGAGGGGATCAAAGGGGGGGGGGGACACCCAGGAGGTGGAAGGGCGAGAGCCAAACGCCTCAAGATACACAGATTCATCCTCCGAAGGGTTAAGGGCTGGCCAATTTCCCCTCTGTTTCAGGATCTCTAGAATGTCCGCAAAGGAGACATCTTCAGAAGGGGAACGGGGGGAACCCTCGGAATCCTCTAAATCTGTGTCAGAGGTGACAGACTCAGGTGAGTCTATGTGCTTCCTCTTACACTTTCTCTTCCTAGGGGGCTCCCCTGCCAGTTCAGGGGAGGCCTCGGAAGAGGATGAGATCCCCACAGGGGATTCTTGAGGAGCTGGCTCTCTGCGGTCTGGGATGAGGGAGTGAGTAGACATAACCTGAGGCACCGAAGAGGGAGGGACGGAGCCGACTGTGGAGTTGTACAAGGTTCCAACACTCTCTGCATGACCTCGAACGCACCCCTGTCAGGCAGAGCCAGAGGTCCCCGCTCCGAGAAGCTGAGAACCTCCCTCGGCACCGACAGAGATGGCTCCGAGGCCGATGTCGGAGCCGAACTCACCAGCGCCGAAGCACTGAGAGGGAGAGGGGGGTCGGACAAGGGTCCGATGCCACTCACCCCCTCGGAGCCGACGAGGGAAGTCCGGCGCCGAGATTCTTCAAAAGAAGAAATCGGAGCCGACGACGGAGCCGAAGACAAATGTATCAGCTCCGACGCTACCACAGTCTCGGTTCCGAAGCGCCCGCCCGAGCTCAAAGGAGTCGGAGGAGGAATATTTAGAGGAATAGGTTGAGGCATCGACTGATGAGTCGGGCTCTGAAGCATTTGGGCCAGTGCCTCGGACTTTAGAAGTCGACTCACTACCCTCTGGAGGTCATGATCCGAGAGCCTCGATGACCTGGAGGAGTGAGATCTGTGGCTCCGCTCAGACAGCAAGGGAGACGCTGGAGCCGAATGAACGGAGCCAAGGGATGGTGACCTCGACCTCTTTCTAGATGTCGGCTCCGATGGTCTGATCGGAGCCGACCTAGAATCTCAATACCTCGGCTCCAGCCGGAGCCGAGGAACCACAGAAACTGTAGTCGAAGACTCATCGGCTCCAGCCGAGCCGATGTAGCAGTAGGCTTGAGTTTTAGGCCTCGACTCAGAAACTGGAGTCGAGGTCTTAGAAGCCTTGGAAGGTTTTCCCGATGAAGCAGTTAGGGAACCTTCAGGCTTGAGCAAACCCCTTAGGATGAGTTTGTTCTTTCTTTCCTGCAGGACTCTGGGGCTGAAGCCTTGGCATACAGCACAAGAGTCCTGCAGGTGTAAAGGTCCCAGGCAGTACACACAAGAAGTGTGACCGTCTGTCAGAGACATTTTCTGACAGCACGAGTCACACTTCTTGAAGCCTGAGACCTTTGAATCCTTGGACATTTTAAAGGAACCGAAGTGTAATCACCACAGAATACACACACACACCGATTACACTATCAGAAAAAGGTAAATTAACTAAAAGCTAAAGAAATTAGTTATTTATATAAAATAAATCCCTACAAAACACATACACACCACTATTAGGGATAGAGGGCCCGAAGGCCTAAGGAAAGAACTTAACAGTTCTTGTGGGAAAGGGGCTGGATAAGGGTAGAAAGGATAATATCCACTACACTATAGCTAAAGAAGAAAAAGCTAAGCTAAAAAGGGGTTTAAATAGTTTTTAAGACTGATCTAATACCACTGACCTGAGCCGGTAGAAAAAACAACACCTCGATCGCTGTAGCGGCAAACGAGATCTGAGGTAATTCACGCCTAGCATTGTGGGATATAAGGGGGGCCTCGAGCCGGTGGAACCAACTCTCGAGCTTTACAGTGGCCGAGTCGGAGCCGAGGTCGGCTCCGAACCCATCCAGCAAGAATGAAGGCGAGATAGACAACTTAACATTTGTCCATTTGCTTGCTTGAATGTACTTTGAAGTTACAGATCAGTTGCTTAAAGTCAAAACATTACATTTGTCTGTAGTATGAAAGATTGTTGGAGGTAGTCTGATTTATCAAGCTTGTTGAGGAAATGTGTGAAATTTCAGATATCAGTGAACAGAGAAACGTGTACTGACAGCTTGCAATGGCGAACAATATTGACGCTGAGGACGAACAGTATACACACTATTCACAACAGTAAGAGTAGGCACTGCATAGCATGAAGAAAATAATTTAATTTGAATTAAAAAAAAACATAACCCCTATGAATATGTGCAGACAATAGTAGTAGTACACACAAATATAAGGAGACATCAGTGGTATGCATAAGGGAAAACAAGGCAGAAGTCTGAAATTCTATGTCGATGTTGTACTTTACTGGCTCACCTTCAGTTTCGCACAGGAGTGGGCAAGGTCCAGATGAATGATGAGCAAACCTGAATATGAAATAAGGCATGATTGACAGCCATGCATATTAGCCACTGACATCATGCATACAATCCAACAGCCAACAGGCTTGCTAACAATTATTAAAACAAGTTCATCAGAACGTTCCGTACTAAAGGCTGCCTAACTCAGCTGCTCATCTACATTCATTATATGCATCATGCTAGGGGTTAACATGCATAGCAATACAATGTGCAAATATACCCTTCCTTTGGGCGAAGATTTAACGTTATTGTGTCATGCAGCGTTACACTACTCTTGCTGGTGCTAATGGAAGGCAGTGGGCCATATGTAAGCTGGAGTCGGTATATCCAAGTGGCGGGGGGGGGGGGGCAGTGCCCCCACAGGGGGTGCAGGGGGCTTGCCCCCTGCAAAAGCAAGGGGAAAACATGTAATTGCTGTTTCTCCTACAAGAAAGAACATGGAAATTGCATTAAATTATTCATGCCTTTGACGTTCTTTTCTGGCTGGAAAACCACGTCATGTTAGTTATTCATGAGAACAGCGACACGTCAACCAGCTGGGGTGGGGTTTGGGCGGCGCTTGCTACTGCACATCTGGTGAGCCAGTCAAGTAAAATATTGCCAATTCTATTTAAGGCTAATAACGATATTCTTTCAGTTTAGTTTTTTTGCAGACAGAGCCCAATCTGTCAGTGGCCAGGATGAAATGTAATCTGTGCATGTTACAGGCATGTGTAAAGGAATATTTAAACACCTTTATATGAAGGATTACAAAAAAGCATTTTTTTAACATGACTTACTGTAAAAGTGCTATTCAGACGGTAGGAGTAAGGAGAGAGATAAGGGAACACTTTTACTGACACACCAGGCAGACAGCAAGCAAATCTGTTTGATGTGTATTGTCATGCAAATTTGATTGAATAACTGAACCTTGCAGGATGGGAAATGTGATACTCTTGCTAGCAGGGGGTTGGGATATGGGAGGAGCAACTGTAGAAGGAACTGAGGCAGATTAGGTTCATAGGTTCATAGGTAGGTACTAGGCTATCGGCCCTGGGGCCTATACAAGCCCAGCCAAAAAGATACCCTGGCTTTTGCCACCCACGAAAATTATTTTCCTGTGCCACTGTCGAGCAGAGCCACAGATCAAAGTTAAATGTCTAAAAAAGGCTGTTATCTCAGCAAAGAGATGCTAGTTTGATAAGCCTTTTTCACAGAATGTGTAACACATCAGCAGCAAACACATTTGTAAGAGGCACTGCATGACAGTGAATTATACTTTCACTCAGGCCTCTGAAAAATAGCTTCTCATCTCTGTACTTCCATTCTAAGTGAATGGAACTCTAATGAGACAGTCCAGCTA
This sequence comes from Protopterus annectens, assembly GCF_019279795.1. Taxonomy (NCBI): domain Eukaryota; kingdom Metazoa; phylum Chordata; order Ceratodontiformes; family Protopteridae; genus Protopterus; species Protopterus annectens. The sequence continues at coordinate 123,422,932 of NC_056733.1, read as the reverse complement.
TGGGCACTGTAATATCAGATAGAGTGGACTTGCAGTGTATTATGCGGAAGTTTTTTTTTAGAACTAAACTAACTATCATCAGGATGTCTGCCCCCAGGAGGGCAGTCAGGGGTACAAACAAAATAGGTTCATAGTTCATACTTTAGTACTAAGCTAACTGCCCTTGTGAGCCATTTTAAGCCTAGCCAATTACCCCTTGTGATACTCAAACCCTGCACCTTGTGTTTGTAAGGCAAACACCTTAGCTATTAAGCCAACCTCCCAACCCTCCCAATAAAAAAATAAGTTATGTACTCACCAAAACGTTCCACGTTTGTAGTCCATCTCACCCTTCATTCTTACATATGGGTTCGGAGCCAATCCTCGGCTCCGACTCCGCCGATTACAAAGCTCAAAGTCTCTCAGTTGGCTCATGGCAAGGTAGGTATCCCATAGTGCAATACTTAGAATCCCCAGATTTTGTTTGCTGCTGTCTATAAAAGTGATAGAAGGTATTTCCACAAGGAAAAACAAAGATGAAAGGTCTCCAACCCTAGGGAAGATAGACGCTATCTTGTCTCCAGATCCTCAAAGGATACATGGACGGGGGTAGGTGGGTGGGTTCGTAAGAATGAAGGGCGAGATGGACTACAAACATGGAATGTTATGGTAAGTACATAACTTCTTTATGTTTTATAGTCCTATCTCGCCTTCATTTTTACATATGGGACAGCAACCCTAGCACCTTTTTCTCGGGTGGCTCATGGGAATATACGCCAAAGAACTGTGGAACGAAAGGAAGCTCTGCCCCTGGAGGCCAAATCTAATTTGTAATGAGTAATGAAAGCATGAGGGGTAGCCCAATTTGCTGCTGCACATATACCATCCATTAGAATTCTGGCTTGAAAAGCAGCAGATGTGGATATAGATCTGGTAGAATGAGCTTTAATTTTAAACGGGAGTTCTTTGCTATTAGAAGAGTAAATAAAATATACACAGTTTGAAATCCAGTTTGATAACGTTATCTTGGAGACTGGCATACCTTTTCTAGTCGCCGAAAAAGATACAAACAATCTGTCTGATCTCCTAAACTCTTTGGTTCTATGTAGATAGAACCTTAACTGTCTGTGTACATCAAGTTGATGGAAAGTACAGTTTTGTACCTACCATAAATGTAGATGTTCGAGGATCCACATTGCTGCAGTCCTAACTATTGGGTAGTCCGCTGTCCAGTCGGCCCGAATACCAAAGTATATGGCTGACGTCGGTCAGGGCGCATTAGACTGACGTCAGTACGTCAGGGTACTAATGCGCATGACCGACGTCATATCCTCAGTCTTTTCTTGCCCCAGATGTCAAAAGACCCTAAAAAGACAAGGCCCAATATACCTGCACCAAAAATATGTACAATATATACAAAATTATCAGCATATAACCTCACCTACACAACCACCCCTAAACACAGAGGGAAGGAGGGTAAATTGGACTGCAGCAATGTGGATCCTCGAACATCTACATTTATGGTAGGTACAAAACTGTACTATGTTCTTCATTCCACATTGCTGCAGTCCTAACTATTGGGTAGAATCCCAAAGCAGAGGTAAGGGAGGCTGGCAAATCATAAAGAAGCAGGAGCTGACAACATGCCTTGCAAAATAGCTGTGGCAAAACCAGCCCTAGACTTAGAGTAGAGAGGAAGGTGATAATGCTTAGAGAAAGTATGCACTGAACTCCAAGTAGCTGCCTCCAAAATATCCTTAGTTGCCACCCCTCAGAAATGCTGTTGAAGTGGCAGTAGCCCTAGTGGAATGAGGCCTAATCCCAGCTGGAATCTCCTTGCCATGATGGGAATAACAAAATGCAATGCAAAACCCAATCCACCTAGAAATAGTTTGTTTTGACACAGGCTTGCCGTGCTAACTCAAAGCAAAAGAAACAAACAACTGCTGAGACTGCCTAAAATCCTTAGTCCTGCTTAAATAATAACGGAATTGCCTGTGTACATCTAAAGTGTGCAAAATCTTTTGCCCTTTATTTTGGGGGTCTGCATAAAAAGTAGGCAAATGAATAGTTTGGTTTAAAGCCACACTAGAAACCACCTTAGGCATAAAGGAAGGATTAGTACGTAATGATACCCTATCCTTATGGAAAATCAAAAAGGCTCTACTGCCATAAGGGCCTGCAACTCAGACACCCTTCTTGCAGAAGTAATAGCCAACAGAAAAGCAGTCTTCCATGACAAGTATTTCAATTCAGCAGTAGCCGCAGGCTCAAAAGGTTGTAGAGTAAGTTTTTCCAACACAAAATTGAGATCCCAAGCAGGAGTAGGAGCTCTACGGGGGTCTTATATTCTTTGCCCTCTAAGAAACTGCTTGAACAAAGGATGCGAAAACAATGGTGGGTCACAATCATAGTGAGCTGAAATTGCTGCAGCATGAATCTTAATGGAAGAGAAGGACAAACCTTTGTCCAATAACTCAGTAAGATATTGAAGAGCCACACTCAAATTAGGCTCAGAAATCTCCAAATTCTTTGCTGTACTCCAAAATAAAAATCTCTTCCATTTTTCTGCGTACACTTTCCTTGTACTAGGTCTTCTAGCTTCCATAATCACATTTAAAACTTGTTGAGGAAGTTGAGACCTGCTGTGTTTCAACACAGAATATGCCAGGCTGTTAGATGAAGAGAGTGAAGCTTGACATTGAGCAGATGACCGTCCTTCTGAGATAACAGATGTGGAATCAAAGGTAAAGGCCATGGAGGCTTCCTTACCAGACTCCTTAGTAGTGGGTACCAGTGTTGCCGAGGCCAATCTGGAGCTATTAAAATCATCCTTGGCTTGTCTTGTCTGACCTTTAAGAGCACCTTTGGAAGAAGAGGCAGAGGTGGAAAGGCATACACATGAAGATTTTTCCAACTGAAAGAAAGAGCATCCACTTTCCAAGCTGTGTGATGAAACCCCTTTGTGCAAAACTTTGGCAGCTGGTGGTTTAGTGGAGAAGCGAACAGATCTATGTCTGGAGTTCCCCATGACACTGTCAATTTCTGAAATACATGAAGATCCAGTTTCCACTCGTGGGGATCCATGATTTGTCTGCTTAACACATCTGCTAAGGAGTTCTGTGCTCCCGGCAGAAACCTTGCCTGAAGAGTTAGTTGCAAGCTGAGCGCAGTCTCCCATAAAATCATTGCTTGCCTGCATAGAGGATAAGAATGTGTTCCACCTTGTTTGTTGATGTACCACATGACAGTTGTGTTGTCTGCTAGAATCAACACCTGCCCTGGAAGAAGTAACTCCTTGAAAGCCATTAATGCAAACTGGACTGCTAACATCTCCTTCATGTTGATATGTAGATGCTGTAGTCTGGCAGGCCACTTGTCTTGTATCCACTTTCCATTTAGATGAGCTCCCAAGCAATGTCCGAGGCATCTGTCGTTAAAATCTGACTCCGCCTCTGGCCGGGTCACAGAGAGTCCCTTGTTTAGGTGACATTCCTGAGCCCACCACAAAATTCTTTTGAAGGCAAGGTATTATTTGAATGACAGTGTCCAAATCCTGGCAGTGCTGTGTCCATACATTTTGAGATACCATTGCAGCTTCCTCATATGCAGTTTGGCATTGGGAAGCACCAGAATACAAGATGCCATGAACCCTAATGCTTGAAGGACTGTCCTTGCAGTCAGCACGGACTGATGAGATAGTTGATGGAAGTAAAGGGATAGACTCTTTTGTTTGTCCGGGGTTAAAAGGCCATCTGGGCTGCTGTATTCAGTCTCACACCCAGAAAGCACATGTCTTGAGAGGGTACTAGACTGGACTTTATTTCGTTCACAGAATACCCTAGGCATCTTAGCACTGCTATAACATATTCCAGATGCTGTAGAAGGTCTTCCTTTTCTTGAGCCAGAATCAGGCAGTCGTCCAAGTAAGGATAGATTTGAATTCCTTTTAGCCTGAAGTAAGCTATCACTGGAGCCAGAACCTTTGTGAATACTCTGGGCAGTAGATAAGCCAAAGGGCAATGCAGAGAACTGATAATGAGAATTTCCAGCTCGAAAACGCAGATACTTCCTGCAACTTAGTCTTATAGGCACATGAAGGTAAGCTTCCTTGAGATCTAAAGTTACCATCCAGTGATCTTTGCCCAGCAGAGGTAAAAGCTGTTGTAACGTCAACATCTTGAACTTGGGAATGTCCAGATAAGTGTTGAGGATAGATAAATCCAAAATTGGTCTCCACGTGTTCCCCTTCTTTGGTACTAGGAACAGGCGAGAATAAAATCCTAGGCCCCTTTCTGATACAGGGACTGGCTGAATGGCCCTTATTTGGAGTAACAGAGAAATTTGCTTGTGAGCCTCTTTCCTTTGTGGAGGAGGAACGTCTGGCATGCCTTTGAAAGGGGGCAATGTATGGAAATAAAACCTGTAACCGTGGTGAATGATATCCAACACCCATCTGTCTTGAGTAATTAAATCCCAATTTTCTTTGAAAAGAGACAGTCTTCCTCCCAAAGGAGCTGCCAGACGAGAATCTACTGGCAGCTGAAAAGGCAGGTCATTGGGTCTGTTTACGAAAGGACTGACCCCTGCCCTCACCAGAAGACTGAGCAGGTGAACTCCCTGTTCTAGGCCTAAAAGAACCTTGAGCTCTGCCCCTACCACGTCTAGACCTACCCCTAGACTGGGAATCATAACCAGGATATGTCCATCCCTTAGTAGGCCAATTTCTACTAAACTTCGGTGGCTGCACCTGCAAAAAATCTTTAACAGATTGCATAGACTTAGCTTTGTCCTCCATTTTCTTTAAAACTGCTTCCACAGGCGAACCAAACAACACATCAGACTGTAAAGGAGCATCCAAAATCCTTGTCTTAACATGCTCAGCTAAATTCTGATCCCTCAACCAGGCATGCCTGCGAAGAACAGAACTAGTGGCAGCCACCCTCGAGGAGGCCTGTACAGCATCAAAACCACATTGCAAAGAATGCTTACCCACTTGTTCAGACACATGAACTAAATCCAGCAACTCTTTACACTCAATACCTTCCGCCAAAGCATCCACCTTAGATTTCAATTGTGAAAGGAGATAATTTTGATATTTTAGCATGTGAAACTGACAATTCAACGCCCTCATGGCTAAAGTGGAAGAAGTATACACTTTCTTTCCCCATCTATCCAAAGCCCTTGCCTCTTTATCAGTGGGAACAGGGTTTTTAACAACAGAGGCCTTAACACCTTTAGGTCCCTGAGAAACAGTTTCGGGTCTGCCCTAGGACTCTTAAAAGATACTTATGAGCTTCAGGCACCCTATAGTACCTATCAGGTTTAACAGGAGCAGGAGGCAAAGAATCAGGGTTCAGGGAAGCCTCTGCAAAACATCTTCCACCACATTCAACACAGGAGGTATAGCTAAGGGCCTATGCTGGGGTAAAACAAGAATTCCCTAAGCCTTTTTCTGGAATCAGAGTAATCTTGGCCTTCCCATTTAAAGTGCTCCCTCATGGAATGCAGAGTCTCTGAAAATGAGAAATCCTCAGGAGGAGAAGCTGTAGGAGTGGAATCATCCACATCAGAATCAGAATAAGGAGGATACTCCTGCAAGTCTTCCAGAAGACTCAGAAGCCTCTGAACACTGTTCAAAACTCTCAAACTCAGGTTCCACCCTAGGCCTCTTATCAGGAGGGGCATAGAACCTCTAATCATAGTAATCAAATCTTCTGCCATTTTAAGCATATGTTTCTTAGGCACAGAACCTGAAGTGCTAGGAGAAGCCCCCACTGAAGCTAAACTTGGCCTACCTCTCAAAGAAGTTTTGGAAACAGAAGGAGAGGCTCTAACTACCTTGGGAAGAGAGGGAAGAACAGTTACCTGAGAAGCCCCCTCAGCCTGGCCTACCTCCTGAGAAGGCACATCCTGTAACAGTAAAGTCTCTGCCTGAGACTCCAAAAGAAACTCCTGGCAAAACCTCTGGCTCCACTGAGCCTTCTAAAGAACCGACGTCCGGGACTGCCGGTTCATCAACCCTAGGCTTCGCTGTTTTGTCCTTGCGCTTTTGAAGCGGGCGCGGAGCATCCGACGGCATTTTATAATTACAACGCTTCCCAAACACTAACCTGGCACAGTCTAACCTCCTCTTAATAGTGCGTTTGTTAAATCTAGCACAAGAGCGGCATCCAACAACGTCGTGCTCAGGCCCTAAACAAGGTATACACAAGGTATGGTAATCCCTATGAGGTATCTGTTTCCCACAAGAAATACAGTTATTCACTTTTTCTGACATCCGTTAAATACTGAGGCAAGAAAAACCAAAATGTTCCCCAACGGGGTACTTAGCCAACTTTGATTCGGTCTGAAACTCCGACTTCAGAAAATTTCAGAACGCCAACCTGCACTCGCAAAACTGCTTCTGCATCGGATCATGCAGCAAAAAAGACTGAGGATATGACGTCGGTCATGCGCATTAGTACCCTGACGTACTGACGTCAGTCTAATGCGCCCTGACCGACGTCAGCCATATACTTTGGTATTCGGGCCGACTGGACAGCGGACTACCCAATAGTTAGGACTGCAGCAATGTGGAATGAAGAACATCTTTTAGTTATGTACTTACCATAACTTTAGATGTTTGGGATCCATCTCGCCTACATTCTGTACTGATGGGCTCGGAGCCGATCCCTCGGCTCCGACTCGGCATGCTATGCTATAGAGCGAGGCCTCTTATTGGCTGAGCTATTTCTTATCCCAGGATGCACCACCACTAATCCCCCAGATCTTGTTTGTCCGCATTCATGCACACATGCACAACTTGTTTATATAACATTGTTAGATGTTTCAAGATGAAACAACAGGATTCGGACCTTCTGATATCCTCTGATCTCCAAGGCAGGGGAAGGAGGGTGGGTTATTGAATGGTACAGATGGATCCCAAACATCTAAAGTTATGGTAAGTACATAACTAAAAAATGTTATGTGATCCTATCTCGCCTACATTCTGTACTGATGGGACAGCGTCCCTAGCACCTAAATCCTGGGTGGCTCATTGGAAAACACTCCTGAGCACTGTGGAACCAAATGAAGCTCGTCCTCTAGATGCCACATCCAATTTGTAGTGGGAAATGAAGGTGTGCGGGGAAGACCATGTAGCCGCAGCACAAATGTCACTAATGGCAAGCTTAGAATGAAATGCTATCGAAGTAGCCATAGCCCTTGTAGAATGAGCTTTGACAGAGGTGGTAAGCTCTTTGTTAGAATAAGAATAAGCCTGAGTAATACAGTCCCTGATTCATTTGGCAATAGTGACCTTTGTGACAGCTTTGCCCAATTTATTGTCTGCAAAGGATACAAACAACTGATCTGTTTTCCTTGTTTGTTTGGTCCTATCTAAATAAAAACGCAACTGCCTGTGGACATCTAATGTGTGGAATATTAATTCCGCTTTGTTAGAAAATTTCGGAAAGAAGACTGGAAGTTCTAATGATTGTTGTAGGCAGAAACTGGAACAAACTTTAGGGACAAAGGAAGGATTTGGCCTGAGAGATACTCTGTCTTTGTGAAAAACCAAGTACGGAGGTTTCACAGACAAAGCTTGAAGCTCTGAAACCCTTCTGGCAGAAGTAATCGCCACCAGAAAAGCAGTCTTCCACGATAGAAATTTTAGATCACATGTCGCTGCCGGTTCGAAGGGAAAGGAAGTTAAGGCGCGTAACACCACATCGAGATCCCATGGAGGAGCAGGATAAGAAATCGGAGGTCTTAAAAGCGCAGCACCTTTCAGGAGGGTCTTACACAATCTGTTGCTCATTAAAGGTGGGTTTATAGATTCATGAAAATTAGAAGTTATGTACCTACCATAACGTTCCATGTTAGTTGTCTTCTCTCGCCTTCTTTCTTGCTGGATGGGTTCGGAGCCGATCCTCGGCTCCGACTCGGCACTTGCTTTAGCTCGAGAACTCCTTTTACCAGCTCGAGGCAACCCTATATCCCATGATGCAAGGCGGAACTACCTCAGATCTCGTTTGGCAGCTAACTTACCCTGCTAAAGGTTATCCTAACCAAATTAGGAACAAAGTTTCCTAAAAGAAGTCCTCATAACAAAGATCCAGAGGAAACAAACTATTAGGAACACTTCAAGATCTGTCCAGGCCAGGGGGAAGGAGGAGGGAGCAAGAAAGAAGGCGAGAAGACAACTAACATGGAACGTTATGGTAGGTACATAACTTCTAAATGTTAAGTTGTCAATCTCGCCTTCATTCTTGCTGGATGGGACCGCGTCCCTAGCACCTGAATCCCGGGTGGCTCAACGGAACAGACTCTTGAGAACTGTGGAACCAAAACTGGCCCTATCTCTGGAGGCCAAATCCAACTTGTAATGAGAAACAAAGGTATGAGGCGTGGCCCAAGTAGCTGCTGCACAAATGGTATCAATGGGAAGTCTATCCTGAAAAGCTGCAGAAGTGGATAGACTCCTGGTGGAGTGTGCTTTTGGCTTAGAAGATAGTTGTTTGCCTCTGAGAGAGTACACATAGGAAATGGTGGAAGTCAACCATCTGGATAAGGTCACTTTAGAAACTGGAAGACCTAACCTGTTTTCTGCATGAGACAAACAATTGGTCCGATTTTATAATTTGTTTAGTCCTATGCAAGTAGTACCTGAGCTGACGATGGACATCCAAAAAATGCAATTTCTGTTCAGCTCTGTCGGAATAGTTAGGGAAAAAGACTGGTAGATCTATAGATTGGTTAATATTGGTTTGAGATACAACCTTGGGGAGAAAAGAAGGGTTAGTTCTTAACGATACCCTGTCCTTATGAAAAACCAAATAAGGTGAACGAATACAGAGAGCTTGAATCTCGGAAACCCTTCTTGCAGAAGTGACAGCCAGTAAAAATATAGTCTTCCACATCAATAACTTCAAAGAACATGAAGCAGACGGTTCGAAGGGAGGTAGTATCAAGGATGCCAACATTAAGTTTAGATCCCATTGCGGAGGAGGATGCTTTATAGGTGGCTTTAGGAGAAAACTCCTCTCAAAAAGGCCTTGCATAATCTATGAGACATGATGTTATTGTCATGCAAGCCAACATGATACTTGGAAATAGCAGCCAGTTGTACTTTGACTGTAGATGACGAGGATCCCTAATGAAAAACCTCCGCTAGGAAATCTAAAACAGAATGTACAGGAGCAGTAAAAGGATCAATATTTCTGGAGTTTGCCCAAATCGAAAATCGTCGCCACTTGCTAGCATAAATAGTTCTAGTGGACGACTTCAAAGAAGACACTATAATGTCTCTGACTGAGTCAGAAATCATTGGTAGCCTGGCTAGGGAAGGAAGTGGAGCAACCAAGCAGTGAGGTTGAGAGAATGAATGGCCCGGTGCTGCTGACCCGACTGGTGGATCAAAAGATCCGGAACTGGGTCCAGATGCCAGGGCTGCACCAGAAGGTGACGATGCAGAGACGGAAACCAAATTTGTCGAGGACAAAAGGGAGCAATGAGGATCAATTTTGCTCTCAAAACGGTGGCTTTCTGAATGACTTGTGGAATCAAAGGAAAGGGAGGAAAAGCATAAAGAAGTCCCCGAGGCCAATCCTGGGTTAGAGAGTCTCTCAGGGGTTGGCCTGGAAGGGGAAATAGAGTGAAATAGTCTGGGCACTTGTTGTTTTGAGGGGTAGCGAAAAGATCGCAACAAGGAGTGCCCCACTTCAGAAAAATCTGATCCACTACAGATTGATTGAGAGACCACTCGTGAGGCATCAGAATAGATCTGCTTAGCCTGTCCGCCAATAGGTTGGACCTGCCGGGGATGTGCGTTGCTATCAGAAACCGCTGAGAAGAGATCGCCCATTGCCAAAGTCTGAGAGCTTCTCGACATAAGGGATAGGACCTGGTTCCGCCCTGTTTGTTGATGTACCAGACCACGGACATGTTGTCCGTCTGTACTGCAATAGTCCCCGTGGGAAGAAAGTCGCCGAGGGCTTGCAACGTTAAAAGCACTGCTCTCATCTCCAGGACATTTATGTGCAGATGGTATTCTATGGGTTGCCACGTCCCGTGGACCATCCTGCCCTGATAATGCCCCCCCCACCCGATCAGAGAGGCATCCGTGGTGACTGTAGCAACTGGAGGAGGGGGAACAAAGGGTCGGCCCTGATGAAGAAGAGGGGAAGATATCCACCAGCCCAGATGAGCCCTGCACGACTGTGTCACTAAGATCTCGTGTCTCATCGGAAGATTGTGATACGACCACTGCGTGAAAAGCATCCACTGCAGGAGACGCATGTGAAAGCGAGCCAGTGGTAGAAGAACAATGGCAGCAGCCATTAGACCTAGAACTTTCAGGACAAACCTGGCTTTGATCTTTTTGCTTTGTAACAGAAGCCGAACAAATTTTTGGATGTCCAGAATTCTTTGATCTGTTAGTCTGGCTAACATTTTGACGGTATTTAACTTTGCGCCTATAAAGGTGATAGATTGGCAAGGCAGCAGAAAAGATTTTACGAAATTTACTGAAATTCCCAGATTCTTGCAAAGCTGAAGGGTGTAGTCTCTGGACTGAAGAAGCTGACACTTGGTGGTGGCGGAGAGGAGCCAGTCGTCCAAATAAGGAAACACCTGGAATCCTAGACGTCTCAGGTGAGCTGTGACCACTGCCATGCATTTGGTAAACACTCTGGGAGCTGAAGTGAGACCAAAGGGCAGGGCTCTGAATTGGTAATGACTGGTCCCTAGCCAAAAGCAGAGAAACCTCCTGGAGCGCCTGTGAATCTTTATGTGATAGTACGCATCCTGAAGGTCTATTGAGCACATCCAGTTGTCCTTGCCCAGAAAGGGCAGAATGGACTGAAGCGTGACCATCCGGAATCTTGCCTTTTTGACAAATCTGTTCAGATTGCTGAGGTCTAATATTGGCCACCACTCTCCCGTCCTTTTGGGGACCAAAAAGAATCTTGAGTAGACGCCGGATCCTACTTGGTCTGCCGGCACTGTCTGGACGGCTCTTTTTTCTAGGAGTTTTGAAACCTCCTGTTTTGCCAAATCCCTTTGACCGGGTGAGATGTCTGGAAGGGATTGTAGAGGTACGGGAAACCTTACGAAGGGGATCTTGTAACCCTCGGAAATAATCGACTGTACCCACTTCTCTTGGGATAGAGATTGCCAGGCTACTGGGTACAGTGAAATCCTTCCCCCGACTGCCTCCAAGGGTGGACAGTCGGGCAACACCTCAGGGATGCTGAAAGGGCTTCTCAGGAAGAGACTCCCTGTTGCCCTGGTTCTGAGGACCCCCTGCCTCTAGGGCGGCGTTATTGTTACCCCTCTGCCTCTGGGGTAAACTGACCACGTGTGTCCGGTGTAGCTCCTTGGGCTTTACGGAACCACATCTTCCCCCCTTTCTGACCCTTGGGATATGGTCTAGAAGGAGTGGAAAATTGGACTCCAACGGCAGAAAGAGTCTTACCGTCCTGCTCACACCTGGTCAAGGTATCCTTCACTTGAGGTCCGAACAAAGATGAACCATCAAAGGGGGTATTAGTGAAGGACGCCTTAAAGGGGTCCGCAAAATTACACAGCCGCATCCAGGCTTGGCGTCTAAGAGCAACTCCTGTGCCTGCGACCCTGCTCGCTCCATCGGCCGCATAAGATATGAGCCGCATGGAAGAGTTAGATATGGAATTCAGGATAGCAAGCTGTGAGGCAATCTTTTCCTGAGCCCCAGCAGCAGAAGGATCCTGGACTACTTCACACAGTTCCTTGAGAATATCTCGTTGAAGCCTGGTGAAGTGACAAAGGTAATTCAGCGAACGCATAGCAAAGGTCGCTGAAGAAAACATCCGCTTTCCATACCTGTCCATGGTCCTAGAGTCCTTGTTAGGAGGATGGACAGGTACTGAAGGATCCGCCAGTTCCTTCTTAGTGGGCGCCGCCACCACCATAGCATCCACAGAGACACCTTTGGAAAGGAACTGTTTATCCGATGGGGCCGTAATGAACTTGGATGGTCTTCTGGGGACAGGTTCCACAGAATCTGGAGCCACGCCTTCCGAGCCACTACCTGCATGAGTGGGTCGAAGGCGGAGACACCCAGGAGGTGGAGGGTCGGGATCCAAAAGCCTCCAGGTATACCGACTCATCCTCGGAGGGTCAATGGAGGCCAATTCCCCTCTGTTTGAGGAGCTCAAGGATGTCTGAAAAGGAGACATCCTCAGAGGGGACCGTGGAACCCTCCGACTCATCTAAGTCGGTATCAGATGTAGTAGACTCAGGGGAGTCTGTGTGTTTCCTCTTACACGTCCTCTTCCGAGGAGGTTCCCCTGCAGGGTCAGGAGAAACCTCGGAAGAGGAGGAAATTCCCAGTGGGGAAACCTGGGGCAATGGATCCCTGGGCCTGAGAGCAAGAGGCTGGCAAGAGGCATCTGCAGGCACTGATGAGGGAGGAGCTAGAGGGATGGACCGTTGACCAGGCTCAGAGGCCAGGACACTCCTCATCACCTCAAAGGCTCCTCTCCCCGGGAGACCAGAACATACCCGCTCCGAAGAGACAGGAATGGTCGGCTCCAAGGAGAGAGAAGGCTCCGAGGCCGATGTCGACGCCGAGCATACCAAAGCCGAAGCCCCGAGAGGGAGAGCGGGGTCGGACAAGGGTCCGATGCCACTAGCCCCTCGAGCCGACAGTGGAAACCCGACGACGGATCCCTCCAAGGAAGGTCTCAAGGAGGAGATCGGAGCCGAGGGCACGGAGCAAGGATGTATCGGCTCCGCATCGAAACAGTCGCTGTCCCAAGAAGCTCCGGCTCGAACTCTGGTGTGGAGTCGGAGGAGGAAGTTCAAGAATTGGGGCTATAGCCGAAGTCTGTTGAGACAGGCTATGGAGCATTTGGGCCAGTGCCTGAGACTTCAACAGCCTGCTTACCACCCTCTCCAAGTCGTGGTCAGACAGCCTGGAAGATCTCGAAGATCGGCTCCGATGGCTCCGCTCCGACAAAAGAGGAGATCCCGGAGCCGAGTGGATACTCATAATAGAGGGGGACCGAGATCTCTTAAGGGTCGAAGCCATCGGAGCCGAAGTCCCTAGAACTCCAGATGGAGCCGAGGATTTCTCGGCTCCGATGCTGGATAAAGTGTCGGCTCCAGCCGGAGCCGACAAGGCCACAGTAGTCAGGGTATCGGAGCCAGCCGGCACCGAACTTTTAGTTATGTACTCACCATAACTTCAGATGTTTGGGATCCATCTCGCCTACATTCTGACTGATGGGTTCGGAGCCGATCCCTCGGCTCCGACTCGGCACGCTTATGCCAAAGAGCGAAGTCTCTTACTGGCTGAGCTTACCATATCCCAGGATGCACCACTACCAGTCCCCCAGATCTAGTTTGTCCGCATACATGCACACATGCACACCCTGCTTATATAACATAGTCAGATGAAACAAGATAAACAGTAGAACTCAAAACCGTTCAATCTCTTCTGATCTCCAAGGCAGGGGGAAGGAGGGTGGGTATTAGGAATGTAGGCGAGATGGATCCCAAACATCTGAAGTTATGGTGAGTACATAACTAAAAGATGTTATGTGATCCTATCTCGCCTACATTCTGACTGATGGGACAGCGTCCTAGCACCTGAATCCTGGGTGGCTCACTGGAAAACACTCCTGAGTACCGTGGAACCAAATGAAGCTCGTCCTTTAGATGCCACATCCAATTTGTAGTGGGAAATGAAAGTGTGCGGATTGGACCAAGTAGCAGCACAGATTTCCGATATAGCGAGCTTGGAATGAAAAGCTATAGAAGTAGCCATAGCTCTGGTAGAATGAGCCTTGATAGATGTTGTAAGTTGCTTATTCGAAGAATAAGCCTGAGTTATGCAATCTCTGATCCATTTTGAGATAGTAGCTTTTGTGATGGTTTGGCCCAGTTTATTATCTGAGAAGGACACAAACAACTGGTCTGACTTACGAAGTTGCTGAGTCCTGTCTAAATAGAAGCGTAATTGCCTGTGAACATCCAATTTATGAAGAGTGTATTCTGCTTCATTGGAGAATTTTGGGAAGAAAACTGGTAGCTCTAGAGATTGTTGGAGGCAGAAACTAGAACAGACCTTTGGGACAAAGGATGGATTAGGCCTAAGTGATACTCTATCCTTGTGGAAAATCAAGTACGGTGGCTTAATAGACAGGGCTTGAAGCTCTGAAACTCTTCTTGCAAGTAATTGCAACTAAGAAGGCAGTTTTCCAAGACAGATATTTTAACTCGCATGTAGCAGCCGGTTCGAAGGGGAGATGTTAATGCGAAGCACCAAATCAAGATCCCACGGAGGTGCAGGATGAAAAATTGGGGTCTTAATAGGCTCGCACCTTTAATGAAAGTTTTGCATAGTCTGCTGCTCATCAAAGGAGGATCCATGGATTCGTGGAATTTAGAGATAGCCGCTAGTTGGACTTTAATAGTTGAGACAGAAGATCCCTGATTAAACAGGGATGTTAAGAATTTCAAGACCTCAGGGACAGGAGCAGTGATAGGGTCTAAGCCCTTGAGTTGAGCCCAGATAGCAAACCTCTTCCACTTACTAAGGTACAATTTGTTAGTGGTGGGTTTGTGGGCGAAGATAAAATGTGAACAACTTCGGGTCTAGTGTGTGCCTTCTAACTAAGGTCGGAAGTGGAGGAGCCAAGCTGTCAATTTCAAAGATTGAAGGGACTGATGCCGATGTCCCGACTGATGGATTAGCAAGTCCGAATTAGGTCTAAAGTCCACGGATCGTCCACTGCATGCTTCTTCAGGTAGGGAAACCATACCTGACGAGGCCAGTACGGGCAATCAGTATCATTGAAGACCCCAGTTGAGAAGCTTTTGAATAACTCTGGGAAGAAGCGGAATTGGAGGAAAGGCATAAAGTAGCCCTGTTGGCCAAGGTTGTGCTAGAGCATCCATGGCTGGTACTCCCTGATGTGGGATCAAGGAGAAGAACCTTTGGCACTTGGTGTTTAGTGGAGTTGCAAATAGGTGCAGCACGGCGTCCCCATCTCCTGAAAACCTGAGCTGCTACTGTGTGGTTTAGAGACCACTCGTGAGGAGAGAGAATTGTCCTGCTCAATTTGTCTGCCAATATATTTGACTTTCCGGGATGTGGGTCGCTACCAAGAAGCGGTTGGTAGCTACAGCCCATTCCCACACTCTCATGGCCTCTCTGCAAAGGGGGTATGATCTGGTCCCTCCTTGTTTGTTCAGATACCAAACCACCGACATGTTGTCTGTGTGGATGGCGATGATGCCCTGAGGAAGAAACTTGTGTAAGGCTTGTAGGGATAGAAGTACAGCCCTCATCTCCAACACGTTGATGTGGAGAAGAGCTTCGTCTGGAAGCCAGGAGCCCTGAACTAGCCTGCCCAGACAATGCCCCCCCCACCCTATCTGGGAGGCATCTGTCGTCAGGGTAACCACTGGAGAGGGGAGAACAAAGGGTTTTCCTTGATCCAAATTGGATGTCTGAAGCCACCAGCGAAGGTCCCTTCTGCATATTTCCGTAATCATGATGTGATGATTGAGGGGAAGATCCTGAAAAGACCATTGAGTTGACAATAGCCACTGAAGAATCCTCATGTGTAATCTTGCCAGAGGAACTAAAAGAACCGTGGCAGACATTGAGCCTAAAACTTGTAGAACCATCCTGGCTGGGGCTTTGGATCTCGAGATCAGAGCTTGAACTTGGCCCTGTAAAGTTTGGATCCTTTCGGCAGGAAGAAAGACGCGCATCAATCTTGAGTCTATCTCTGCTCCTATAAACTTTATGCGTTGAGAGGGCAGCAAGACAGACTTTGACCAATTGAATGTAATCCCCAGGGTAATACCCAGGAGATGGTGGCTTTGAGGTTGTCCATTAGTAGATGCCTGGTGGTGGCAGTCAGGAGCCAGTCGTCGAGATAGGGAAACACTTGGAATCCAAGACTTCTCAGGTGAGCCGTCACTACTGCCAAACACTTGGTGAACACCCTGGGGGCTGTGGTGAGACCAAAGGGCAGAGCGCAAAATTGGTAATGACTGACTCTCAGGCTGAAGCGCAGATACCTCCTGGACGCCTGATGTATCGGTATGTGATAATAGGCGTCCTTGAGGTCTATGGAGCACATCCAAACATCCTTCTCCAACAATGGGAGAATGGATTGTAATGTGACCATTCGGAATTTGGATTTCGTGACGGATTGGTTCAGTCTGCTGAGATCCAATATTGGTCTCAGGTCCCCTGTCTTTTTTGGCACTAAAAGAACCTGGAGTAATTTCCTGATCCGATCTGGTCTGTGGGGACCGGTTGGATGACTCCTTTTTCTAGCAGCTTTAAAGCTTCTGCGGCTGCCATTTCCCTTTGACTGGGTGGTGGGTCCGGGATTCTTTTGGACGGTGGAGGCGAGTATGTGAATGGGATGGTGTAACCTCCGGCAATGATCCGAAGCACCCATCTGTCCTGAGTGATTGACTCCCAGGCTTTTAGGTGCTTGGCAAAACGACACCGACTGGCTCCGGAGCAGCACAGCCGGGCAATCCCTCATGACGTGTGGGAGGCTGAAGAGCCACGAAAGGACTCGCGGTCTCCAGAATTGCGGGGCCCTCTGCCGCCTCTGGGACGGCGTCTCCCTGAAAAATTTCCCGTCCTCTGCCTCTGGAAGGGGAATCTTCCTGCTGTTGGGAGAAAAACTTGCGAGATTTGGAACCACATTTTCCCCTCCTTTAGCCTTGGGGTAAGGCCGAAGGGAGTGGAATAACGGCACCTACGGCAGATAAAGTTTTTCCCTCCTGCTCACAGCGGGTAAGGGTGTCTTTAACCTTGGGTCCAAACAATGAGGACCCATCAAAGGGAGCGTCGTGAAGGAAGACTTGAAGGCCTCCGAACTGACACAAGCGGAGCCAGGCTTGTCTCCGTGAGAGCCACGCCTGTGCCTGCCGCTCTACCGCCCCTTGCCGCATAGGAAATGAGCCTCATGGACGAGTTAGAAATTGATGTAAGGATAGCCAACTGAGAGCTAACCGACTGGGCTAGCTGCTCAGGTAGGTTACCAGAGGGAATCTGACAACTCCTTGACCAGATCCCTCTGAAGCCTGGTAAAATGTGCCAAATAATTCAGAGACCTTAAAGTAAAGGCCGCTGAAGTCAGGGTGCGCTTCCGTACCTGTCCATACTCCTAGACTCCTTATTAGGAGGATGGACGGACGTTGAAGCCTCTGCCACGTCCTGTTGTGTAGCAGATGCCACCACCATGGCATCTACAGCCACTCCTTTAGTGAGGAACTCCTTCTCGGGGGGAGCAGACAAAAATTTATTTGGACGAGAAGGGACTGGTTCCACGGTATCTGGATGTTCCCGCCCTTGACAAACTAAATCCAGAAGCTCGTCGAAGGGCGGAGACACCCAGGAGGCGGAGGGCTGAGCCCCAAAGGCCTTGAGGAGCACTGACTCGTCAGCAGAGGGGGGTTTGGATATCCAGCCGCCTCGTTGCTTGAGGATCTCTACGATGTCTGCAAATGAGACATCATCCGAGGACGACTTTGGGGACCCCTCTGCATCATCCAGATCAGTGTCTGATGTAATAGACTCGGGGGAGTCCACGTGCTTCCTCTTGCACGATCTCTTCCTTGGGGGTTCCTCCGAAGACAACTCCGAAGAACCCTCAGGAGGAGGGAACCCCACTGGGGTAACCTCAGGCCCCGGGACTCCGCTGACTACGGACAGGGGAACTGCCAAAGACCCAGTCTCCACGCCCAGGGAAGGTGCCGGTAAAGCCGGAGAGATGGCCGAAGAGGACTTGGCCAAGGCACTCCTCATGGCTCTGAAAGCCGGACCCCCAGAATCCTGGGAGTGTCCGGTCCCCAGAGCCGTGATAGCCAACGGAAGTCCCGCCGAAGCACCGAGGGGAGGCTCGGAACGAAAGCATAGGCCCGAAACATCACCCCGGGTCCAGCCGAAGAAGTCCGCGTACCAAACTCGGACCCGAAGGCCCGGGTTGGAGTAAGGGTCGGAGCCGACCCTGATATCTCCACCGGCTCCGACAGCACCTGCTCCAACGGAGCGAAGCAGTCGGAGGAGGAATGGCAATGGGGTGGGCCAAGGTCATCGGCTCGAAGCCAACTGGGTCGGAACGAAACAAATTTTGGAAGACTGGGGACTGGAACAGTCTTTGGAGCACCCTGTCTATATCAGAATCTGACATCCTCGAAGACCGAGAGGAAACAGAACGGGTTCGAGATGGCCT
Organism: Protopterus annectens; assembly: GCF_019279795.1. NCBI lineage: Eukaryota > Metazoa > Chordata > Ceratodontiformes > Protopteridae > Protopterus > Protopterus annectens. The sequence goes on along the minus strand of NC_056733.1, from coordinate 123,404,717 downwards.
CTCCAACGGCCCCAAAGGACTAGGGGACCGGCTCCGAGGAGACTCGACAACTATCGGCGCCGAAGGAATACACACACCAGATTCCATCGGTGCCGAGGTGGACTTCGGCGCCGAGGAGGAAGTGTCTGAGCGGGCAACCTTTGTCGGCTCCGAGAGCAGTGGAGCCGACGAAGGTGACCCGCCTCTCGATGCCCCAGCTATCGGCTCCGAAGCCAGAGGAGTCGATACTGGTGGCATCGAGGCAGACCGTTCCGACCTCGGCTCCGAAGTCCTTGGAGCCGAAGGAGAGGCCTGCCTTTGTTTCTTAGCGATCAGATCCGACGGACTGGTCGGAGCCGACGCCCTTTTCTTTTTGGCCGGAGAAGGAGAGGATGCCAAAGCTTCTTCGAAAGAAGGTTTAATTAATCCCTTAAGAATTAATTTATTTTTCCTCTCCTGGAGGACCCTTGAGGAAAAAGCGTGACATACACTACATGATTCCTGTAAATGTTTTGCCCCTAAGCAATACACACAGAGCGAGTGATCGTCCGTGATGGACATTTTGAAGCTACATTTTACACATTTCTTAAAGCCCGAAGGCCTAGGATTCTGAGACATTATCGAAAATTTCAGAAAACTAACTGGAAGAAACACTGGTGACACACCTAGAACAGGCTTACAGTTATCACTCGCAATACTCTGTAGTCAAAACACAGCATGTAAATTGGAATAATTTCTCTCTGCAAGTTCTTCTTTAAAAAAGAGAAATATAAATGATCCGAAACAGAACCGGTCACCTACAAATAAAAAGACCGGGAAAGGCCTTTCCAGACAAGAGGTACTCCTAGTCCACACTCACAACACAAGAATTCACCAAGTGAATTTTGTCAAACGCACTCTAAACACAAGAATAGCTGTTAAAACAGCTTTTTGTTGAGAATGAAGAAAATCCTGACAGAAAAACTAGTGAAATAATCACTACTTAACTCAGCCAGCTCGAGACCACGTCTTCACTTGTTAGCGGCAAACGAGATCTGGGGGACTGGTAGTGGTGCATCCTGGGATATGGTAAGCTCAGCCAGTAAGAGACTTCGCTCTTTGGCATAGCGTGCCAGTCGAACGAGGATCGGCTCCGAACCCATCAGTCAGAATGTAGGCGAGATAGGATCACATAACATCTTTTAGTTATGTACTCACCATAACTTCAGATGTTTGGGATCCATCTCGCCTACATTCTGACTGATGGGTTCGGAGCCGATCCCTCGACTCGGCACGCTATGCCAAAAGCAGTCTTACTGGCTGAGCTTACCATATCCCAGGATGCACCACTACCAGTCCCCCAGATCTAGTTTGTCCGCATACATGCACACATGCACACCCTGCTTATATAACATAGTCAGATGAAACAAGATAAACAGTAGAACTCAAAACCGTTCAATCTCTTCTGATCTCCAAGGCAGGGGGAAGGAGGGTGAGTATTAGGAATGTAGGCGAGATGGATCCCAAACATCTGAAGTTATGGTGAGTACATAACTAAAAGATGTTATGTGATCCTATCTCGCCTACATTCTGACTGATGGGACAGCGTCCCTAGCACCTGAATCCTGGGTGGCTCACTGGAAAACACTCCTGAGTACCGTGGAACCAAATGAAGCTCGTCCTTTAAGAAGCGGAATTGGAGGAAAGGCATAAAGTAGCCCTGTTGGCCAAGGTTGTGCTAGAGCATCCATGGTTGGTACTCCCTGATGTGGGATCAAGGAGAAGAACCTTTGGCACTTGGTGTTTAGTGGAGTTGCAAATAGGTCGCAGCACGGCGTCCCCCATCTCCTGAAAACCTGAGCTGCTACTGTGTGGTTTAGAGACCACTCGTGAGGAGAGAGAATTGTCCTGCTCAATTTGTCTGCCAATATATTTGACTTTCCCGGGATGTGGGTCGCTACCAAGAAGCGGTTGGTAGCTACAGCCCATTCCCACACTCTCATGGCCTCTCTGCAAAGGGGGTATGATCTGGTCCCTCCTTGTTTGTTCAGATACCAAACCACCGACATGTTGTCTGTGTGGATGGCGATGATGCCCTGAGGAAGAAACTTGTGTAAGGCTTGTAGGGATAGAAGTACAGCCCTCATCTCCAACACGTTGATGTGGAGAAGAGCTTCGTCTGGAAGCCAGGAGCCCTGAACTAGCCTGCCCAGACAATGCCCCCCCCCACCCTATCTGGGAGGCATCTGTCGTCAGGGTAACCACTGGAGAGGGAGAACAAAGGGTTTTCCTTGATCCAAATTGGATGTCTGAAGCCACCAGCGAAGGTCCCTTTGCATATTTCCGTAATCATGATGTGATGATTGAGGGAAGATCCTGAAAAGACCATTGAGTTGACAATAGCCACTGAAGAATCCTCATGTGTAATCTTGCCAGAGGAACTAAAAGAACCGTGGCAGACATTGAGCCTAAAACTTGTAGAACCATCCTGGCTGGGGCTTTGGATCTCGAGATCAGAGCTTGAACTTGGCCCTGTAAAGTTTGGATCCTTTCGGCAGGAAGAAAGACGCATCAATCTTGAGTCTATCTCTGCTCCTATAAACTTTATGCGTTGAGAGGGCAGCAAGACAGACTTTGACCAATTGAATGTAATCCCAGGGTAATACCCAGGAGATGGTGGCTTTGAGGTTGTCCATTAGTAGATGCCTGGTGGTGGCAGTCAGGAGCCAGTCGTCGAGATAGGGAAACACTTGGAATCCAAGACTTCTCAGGTGAGCCGTCACTACTGCCAAACACTTGGTGAACACCCTGGGGGCTGTGGTGAGACCAAAGGGCAGAGCGCAAAATTGGTAATGACTGACTCCCAGGCTGAAGCGCAGATACCTCCTGGACGCCTGATGTATCAGTATGTGATAATAGGCGTCCTTGAGGTCTATGGAGCACATCCAAACATCCTTCTCCAACAATGGGAGAATGGATTGTAACGTGACCATTCGGAATTTGGATTTCGTGACGGATTGGTTCAGTCTGCTGAGATCCAATATTGGTCTCAGGTCCCCTGTCTTTTTTGGCACTAAAAGAACCTGGAGTAATTTCCTGATCCGATCTGGTCTGTGGGGACCGGTTGGATGACTCCTTTTTCTAGCAGCTTTAAAGCTTCTGCGGCTGCCATTTCCCTTTGACTGGGTGGTGGGTCCGGGATTCTTTTGGACGGTGGAGGCGAGTATGTGAATGGGATGGTGTAACCTCCGGCAATGATCCGAAGCACCCATCTGTCCTGAGTGATTGACTCCCAGGCTTTTAGGTGCTTGGCAAAACGACACCCGACTGGCTCCGGAGCAGCACAGCCGGGCAATCCCTCATGACGTGTGGGAGGCTGAAGAGCCACGAAAGGACTCGCGGTCTACAGAATTGCGGGGCCCTCTGCCGCCTCTGGGACGGCGTCTCCCTGAAAAATTTCCCCGTCCTCTGCCTCTGGAAGGGGAATCTTCCTGCTGTTGGGAGAAAAACTTGCAGATTTGCGGAACCACATTTTCCCCCTCCTTTAGCCTTGGGGTAAGGCCGAAGGAGTGGAATAACGGGCACCTACGGCAGATAAAGTTTTTCCCTCCTGCTCACAGCGGTAAGGGTGTCTTTAACCTTGGGTCCAAACAATGAGGACCCATCAAAGGGAGCGTCGTGAAGGAAGACTTGAAGGCCTCCATGAACTGACACAAGCGGAGCCAGGCTTGTCTCCGTGAGCCACGCCTGTGCCTGCCGCTCTACCCCCCTTGCCGCATAGGAAATGAGCCTCATGGACGAGTTAGAAATTGATGTAAGGATAGCCAACTGAGAGCTAACCGACTGGGCTAGCTGCTCAGGTAGGTTACCAGAGGGAATCTGACAACTCCTTGACCAGATCCCTCTGAAGCCTGGTAAAATGTGCCAAATAATTCAGAGACCTTAAAGTAAAGGCCGCTGAAGTCAGGGTGCGCTTCCATACCTGTCCATACTCCTAGACTCCTTATTAGGAGGATGGACGGACGTTGAAGCCTCTGCCACGTCCTGTTGTGTAGCAGATGCCACCACCATGGCATCTACAGCCACTCCTTTAGTGAGGAACTCCTTCTCGGGGAGCAGACAAAAATTTATTTGGACGAGAAGGGACTGGTTCCACGGTATCTGGATGTTCCCTTCGACAAACTAAATCCAGAAGCTCGTCGAGGCGGAGACACCCAGGAGGCGGAGGCTGAGCCCCAAAGGCCTTGAGGAGCACTGACTCGTCAGCAGAGGGGTTTGGATATCCAGCCGCCTCGTTGCTTGAGGATCTCTAAGATGTCTGCAAATGAGACATCATCCGAGGACGACTTCGGGGACCCCTCTGCATCATCCAGATCAGTGTCTGATGTAATAGACTCGGGAGTCCACGTGCTTCCTCTTGCGATCTCTTCCTTGGGGTTCCTCCGAAGACAACTCCGAAGAACCCTCAGGAGGAGGAACCCCACTGGGGGTAACCTCAGGCCCGGGCTCCGCTGACTACGGACAGGGCAACTGCCAAAGCCCCAGTCTCCACGCCCAGGTAGGTGCCTGTAAAGCCGGAGAGATGGCCGAAGAGGACTTGGCCAAGGCACTCCTCATGGCTCTGAAAGCCGGACCCCCAGAATCCTGGGAGTGTCCGGTCCCCAGAGCCGTGATAGCCAACGGAAGTCCCACAGCCGAAGCACCGAGGGGGAGGCTCGGAACCGAAGGCATAGGCCCCGAAACATCACCCCGGGTCCAGCCGAAGAAGTCCAGCGTACCAAACTCGGACCCGAGGCCGGGTTGGAGTAAGGGTCGGAGCCGACCCTGATATCTCCACCGGCTCCGACAGCACCTGCTCCAACGGAGCCGAAGCAGTCGGAGGAGGAATGGCAATGGGGTGGGCCAAGGTCATCGGCTCCGAAGCCAACTGGGTCGGAACCGAAACAAATTTTTGGAAGACTGGGGACTGGAACAGTCTTTGGAGCACCCTGTCTATATCAGAATCTGACATCCTCGAAGACCGAGAGGAAACAGAACGGGTTCGAGATGGCCTCTCCAACGGCCCCAAAGGACTAGGGGACCGGCTCGAGGAGACTCGACAACTATCGGCGCCGAAGGAATACACACACCAGATTCCATCGGTGCGAGGTGGACTTGCCGAGGAGGAAGTGTCTGAGCGGGCAACCTTTGTCGGCTCCGAGAGCAGTGGAGCCGACGAAGGTGACCCGCCTCTCGATGCCCCAGCTATCGGCTCCGAAGCCAGAGGAGTCGATACTGGTGGCATCGAGGCAGACCGTTCGACCTCGGCTCCGAAGTCCTTGGAGCCGAAGGAGAGGCCTGCCTTTGTTTCTTAGCGATCGGATCCGACGGACTGGTCGGAGCCGGCCTTCTTTGGCGGAGAAGGAGAGGATGCCAAAGCTTCTTGAAAGAAGGTTTAATTAATCCCTTAAGAATTAATTTATTTTTCCTCTCCTGGGGGACCCTTGAGGAAAAAGCGTGACATACACTACATGATTCCTGTAAATGTTTTGCCCCTAAGCAATACACACAGAGCAGTGATCGTCCGTGATGGACATTTTGAAGCTACATTTTACACATTTCTTAAAGCCCGAAGGCCTAGGATTCTGAGACATTATCGAAAATTTCAGAAAACTAACTGGAAGAAACACTGGTGACACACCTAGAACAGGCTTACAGTTATCACTCGCAATACTCTGTAGTCAAAACACAGCACAAACTCTGTAAATTGGAATAATTTCTCTCTGCAAGTTCTTCTTTAAAAAAGAGAAATATAAATGATCCGAAACAGAACCGAAGTCACCTACAAATAAAAAGACCGGAAAGGCCTTTCCAGACAAGAGGTACTCTAGTCCACACTCACAACACAAGAATTCACCAAGTGAATTTTGTCAAACGCACTCTAAACACAAGAATAGCTGTTAAAACAGCTTTTTGTTGAGAATGAAGAAAATCCTGACAGAAAAACTAGTGAAATAATCACTACTTAACTCAGCCAGCTCGAGACCACGTCTTCACTTGTTAGCGGCAAACGAGATCTGGGGGACTGGTAGTGGTGCATCCTGGGATATGGTAAGCTCAGCCAGTAAGAGACTTCGCTCTTTGGCATAAGCGTGCCGAGTCGGAGCCGAGGGATCGGCTCCGAACCCATCAGTCAGAATGTAGGCGAGATAGGATCACATAACATCCCACTACTCGAGTAGAAGAAGTATCGACTCCAGCCGGAGCGGATATCGGCTCCGACGGAGCCGGAGCCACCGGAGGAGGCTTGGACACTGTAGCCTGAGCCTTCGGTGGCTTAAGAGGTTTTCCTGACCCTGACTTAGGAGGAGAACCTTCAGGTTTAAGTAAACCTCGGAGGATTAATTTGTTCCTCCTTTCCTGCAGGACTCTCTGGCTAAAAGCATGACACAACGCACAGGAGTCCTGCAGGTGCAAAGGCCCCAGGCAATAAACACAAGAAGTGTGACCGTCTGTCAGAGACATTTTCTGACAGCACTGGTCACACTTCTTGAAGCCTGAGACCTTGCCTTCTTTTGACATCCTAAGAGGATAGAACACAAACAGTCCCAACAAACACACAAATTAATCCCTTACACAAACACACAGGAAGGGATAACAAAGGAACTAGGCCTGACTAAACTACTTTAGATTAAAACTTATAAAAGTTTATAAAGAGGTTGAAAAATAGGGAATAGGGTGGGCTGTAACTAATTACAGACTACACTAACACTAACAGGGAAAAATAAACCCCTAACTACACTTTTTCTTATTTGACTAAGAAAAAACTTACCTCAGCTGGCAAAGGAGACCTCTTTCGCTAAGCGGCAAACGAGATCTGAGGTAGTTCCGCCTTGCATCATGGGATATAGGGTTGCCTCGAGCTGGTAAAAGGAGTTCTCGAGCTAAAGCAAGTGCCGAGTCGGAGCCGAGGATCGTCTCCGAACCCATCCAGCAAGAATGAAGGCGAGATTGACAACTTAACATTTGGAAATAGCTGCCAATTGAACCTTGATGGTAGAGACTGAAGAGCCTTGATTGAAAAGAGAAGTTAAAAATTTTAGTACCTCTGATACGGGAATAGTGATGGGATCCAGGCCCCGGAGTTGAGCCCAAATAGCAAATCTTTTCCATTTGCTAGAATACAATTTCTTTGTAGCAGACTTGTGGGCCGAAGATAAGATGTGTACAACTTCTGGATCCAATGTATGACTCCTGACTATAGTCGGAAGAGGAGGAGCCAAGCCGTCAATTTTAAGGTGTGAAGGGACTGGTGGAATAGTCCCGACTGATGAACCAAAGGTCTGGGATCTGATCCAGGAACCATGGACCTTCCAGAGCATACTTCGAAGATAGGGGAACCATACTTGACGAGGCCAGTAAGGAGCAACTAAGATCATTTTGCTCCCAAGAGATGCCTTTTGGATCATCCTGGGAAGGAGAGGAACTGGAGGAAGGCATAAAGCAAGCCGGTGGGCCAGGACGGGCTAGTGCGTCCATGGGGCTCTTCCCGGGCCGGGTGAGGGAGAAGAACTTTTGCACGCATTTAGAGGAGTCGAAGAGGTCGCAACACGGAACTCCCCATTTGCTGAAAATCTGATTTGCAACCGTGGTGTTCAGAGACCATTCGTGAGGAGAGAGGATGGTTCTGCTCAGTCTGTCGGCTATCACATTGGACTTGCCTGGGATATGAGTAGCCACTAGGAAGCGTTTGGTCGACACTGCCCATTCCCAAACCCTCATGGCCTCTCTGCAAAGAGGATAGGATCTGGTCCCTCCCTGTTTGTTCAAGTACCAGACAACTGACATGTTGTCTGAGTGAACGGCAATCACGCCCTGAGGGAGGTAATCGTGAAGGGCTTGAAGGGACAGAAGCACCGCCTTAATTTCCAAGATGTTGATATGAAGTAGGGTCTCTTTTGGGTGCCATTTGCCTTGGACTGACCTGCCCAGGGAATGCCCCCCCCACCCCATCTAGGAGGCGTCCGTGGTCAAAGTGGCCGCAGGAGGAGGTGGAGCAAAGGGTCGGCCCTGATCCAAATTGGAGGGCACTAGCCACCAGCGAAGGTCCCGTTTGCAGGTTTCCGTGATCCATATGAGGTGACTGAGAGGGAGTTCCTGAAAGGACCACTGAGCTGAAAGAAGCCACTGGAGAATTCTCATGTGCAACCTTGCAAGGGGAACCAGAAGAACCGTGGCGGACATGGATCCCAATAGTTGCAGGACCATTCTGGCTGGGGCTTTGGATCTGGGAAGTAAGGCTCGAACTTGAGACTGTATGGTTTGTATTCTGTCTGTAGGTAGATAGACCGCATTGGTTTGAGTCTATCTCTACCCCTATGAATCTTATGCGTTGAGATGGCAGCAACACAGACTTTGGCCAATTGAAGGTGATTCCAAGGGAATTGCCCAGTGATATAGTGGCTTGTAGGCTCCGCAATAGTAGATGCTTGGAGGTGGCAGTTAGGAGCCAGTCGTCTAGATACGGAAACACCTGGAATCCTAGACTTCTCAGGTGAGCAGTCACGACCGCCAAACACTTGGTGAACACCCTGGGGGCTGTGGTGTGACCAAAGGGCAGCGGAACTGAAAATGACTGCCTCCTAGGCTGAAGCGCAGAAGTCTCCTGGACGCTTGATGTACCATGATATGGTAATAAGCGTCCTTGAGATCTATGGAGCAAATCCAAACACCTTTCTCCAGCAATGGGAGAATGGTTTGTAGGGTGACCATTCGGAACTTGGACTTTCTGACTGAACGGTTTAGAATACTGAGGTCCAAAATGGGTCTCAAGTCCCCGGTCTTTTTTGGCACCAAAAAGAATCTTGAGTAAGTCCCTAATCCGATCTGGTCTGCGGGGACCGGTTGGATGACTCCTTTTTGCACCAGCTTTGAAACTTCTGAGGCTGCAGTTTCCCATTGACTGGGTGGCGGGTCCGGGATTTTTTTGGACTGAGGTGGACAGTGAGAGAAAGGGATGGTGTAACCTCCGGCGATAATTCGAAGCACCCATCGGTCCTGAGTGATACCTTCCCAGGCTTTTAGGTGCTTCGAAAAACGACCCCAGACTGGCTCCGGAGCTGCACAGTCGGGCAATCCCTCAAAGACTGTGAAAGGCTGAAGAGCCACGAAAGGACTCGCGGTCTCCAGTGTTGCGAGGGCCTCTGCCGCCTCTGGGACGGCGTCTTCTGGAAGAATTTCCCCCTCCCCTGCCTCTGGAAGGGGGATCATCCTGCTGAGAGGGGTAAGACTTCTGAGATCTACGGAACCACATTTTCCCTCCTCTTTTAGCCTTGGGGTAAGGCCAAAAGGGAGTGGAAAATCGTGCCCCTACGGCAGTCAAAGTCTTACCCTCCTGCTCGCAGTGGGTGAGTGTGTCCTTTACCTTGGGTCCAAACAGGGAGGACCCATCAAAGGGGGCGTCGGCAAAGGAAGACTTAAAGGCCTCCGCGAAATGACACAGGTGGAGCCAGGCTTCTCTCCATAGAGCAATGCCTGTACCCGCCGCTCTACTCGCCCCTTCGGCCGCATAAGAAATGAGCCTCATGGACGAGTTTGAAATGGGCGACAGTGTAGCCAGCTGAGAGCCAACCGTCTGGGCCAGCTCCTCAGGCAGGTTACCCAAGAGAGTATCGGAAAGTTCTTTGCTCAGATCCCTCTGAAATCTGGTAAAGTGCGTAAGGTAGTTCAAGGACCTTAATGTAAAGGCCGCTGAACTTAGGGTGCGCTTACCGTACCGATCCATGCTCCTAGACTCCTTATTAGGAGGATGGATGGACGTCGAAGCCTCTGCTACATCTTGCTGGGTAGCAGATGCCACCACCAAAGCATCTACAGCCACACCTTTAGTTAGGAACTCTTTTTCAGGGGGTGCTGAGAGGAACTTATTAGGACGAGCAGGCACCGGTTCCACAGAGTCTGGGTGTTCCCACGCCCTTCGACAGATCAAATCCAAGAGCTGGTCGAAGGGCGGAGACACCCAGGAGGCGGAGGGCTGAGCCCCGAAGGCCTTAAGGAACACCGACTCATCAGAAGAAGGGGGATTGGATTGCCAGCTGCCTCGTTGTTTAAGGGCTTCCAGGATGTCTGCAAAGGAGACATCATCTGAGGATGACTTAGGGGACCCTTCTGCATCATCGAGATCAGTGTCTGATGTAAGAGACTCATCAGGGGAGTCAACGTGCTTCCTCTTGCACAATCTTTTTCTGGGGGGTTCCTCCGAAGAAGCTTCAGAAGGACCTCCAGGAGGGGGGGAAACCCCAATGGGGGTAACCTCAGGCCCCAGGGCTCCGCTGTCTAAGGACAGGGGGACTGCCAAAGACCCAGTCTCGGTATGCAGGGAAGGAGCTGGGGAGACCATGGAGGTAGCCAAAGATGATTTGGCTAACACACTCCTCATAGCCCTGAAGGTGGGACCACCAGAATCCTGGGAGGGTCCCACCTCCGTGGCCACGACGGTAGATGGCACTCCCGCAGCCGACGCACCGAGAGGAAGGCTTGGGACCGAAAACATCAGTCCCGAAGCATCCCGGGGCCGACAGAAGAAGTCCGCGTACCGAACTCCGACTCAAGAGCCGGAGTTGGAGTAAGGGTCGGGCCCGACCCTAAAACCTCCATCGGTTCCACCAGCACCGGCTCCAACGGTGCCGAGGCTGTTGGAGGAGGAACCATAGTAGCAGGGTGGACCATCGGCTCCGAAGCCGAATGGGCTGGAGCCAAAACTAACTTTGGAACACCGGAGACTGGAAGAGTCTTAGGAGCACCCTGTCGATGTCCGAATCAGACATCTTGGAGGATCTATATGATACCGATCGGGTCCGAATTAGAAGTTATGTACCTACCATAACGTTCCATGTTATTTGTCTTCTCTCGCCTTCTTTCTTGCCGGATGGGTTCGGAGCCGATCCTCGGCTCCGACTCGGCACTTGCTTTAGCTCGAGAACTCCTTTTACCAGCTCGAGGCAACCCTATATCCCATGATGCAAGGCGGAACTACCTCAGATCTCGTTTGGCAGCTAACTGACCCTGCTAAAGACTATCCTAACATAATTAGGAACCATGGTTCCTAAAAAGTCCTCATAACAATGCTCCAGAGGAAGCAATCTAATAGGAACTCTCCAAGATCTGTCCAGGCCAGGGGAAGGAGGGAGGGGCTTAAGAAAGAAGGCGAGAAGACAACTAACATGGAGCGTTATGGTAGGTACATAACTTCTAAATGTTAAGTTGTCAATCTCGCCTTCATTCTTGCTGGATGGGACAGCGTCCTAGCACCTGTATCCCGGGTGGCTCAATGGAACAGACTCTTGAGAACTGTGGAACCAAAACTGGCCCTGTCTCTGGAGGCCAAATCCAACTTGTAATGAGACACAAAGGTATGAGGCGTGGCCCAAGTAGCTGCTGCACAAATAGTGTCAATGGGAAGTCTATCCTGAAAAGCTACAGAAGTGGATAGACTCCTGGTCGAATGTGCTTTTGGCTTAGAAGATAGTTGTTTGCCCTTAGAGAGTACACATAGGAAATGGTGGAAGTCAACCATCTAGATAAGGTCACTTTAGAAACTGGAAGACCTAACCTGTTTTCTGCATAGGAGACAAACAATTGGTCTGATTTTCTTATTTGTTTAGTCCTATGCAAGTAGTACCTGAGCTGACGATGAACATCCAAAAAGTGCAGCTTCTGTTCAGCTCTGTCAGAATAGTTAGGAAAGAAAACTGGTAGATCAATAGATTGGTTAAGATTGGTTTGAGATACAACCTTGGGAAGAAAGGAAGGGTTAGTTCTTAGCGAAACCCTATCCTTATGAAAAACCAGATAAGGTGAACGAATACAGAGGGCCTGAATCTCAGAAACTCTTCTTGCAGAAGTAACAGCCAGTAAAAATATAGTTTTCCACGTCAATAACTTTAAAGAACACGTAGCAGACGGTTCGAAAGGAGGTAGAATTAGGGATGCCAACATTAAGTTTAGATCCCATTGCGGAGGAGGATGTTTCACAGGCGGTTTTAGGAGAAAAACTCCTCTCAAAAAGGCCTTGCATAACCTATGAGACATGATGTTATTGTCATGCAAGCCAACATGATACTTGGAAATAGCAGCCAGTTGTCCTTTGACTGTAGATGACAAGGATCCTGAATGAAAAACCTCCGCCAGGAAATCCAAAACAGAATGTACAGGAGCGGTAAAAGGATCAATATTTCTGGCGTTTGCCCAAATTGAAAAACGTCGCCACTTGCTAGCATAAATAGTTCTAGTGGACGACTTTAAAGAAGACACTAAAATGTCTCTGACTGAGTCAGAAATCATTGTTAGCCTGGCTAGGGAAGGAAGTGGAGCAACCAAGCAGTGAGGTTGAGAGAATGAATGGCCCGGTGCTGCTGACCCGACTGGTGGATCAAAAGATCCGGAACTGGGTCCAGATGCCAGGGCTGCACCAGAAGATGACGATGTAGAGACGGAAACCAAATTTGTCGAGGCCAATATGGAGCAATGAGGATCAATTTTGCTCTCAAAACGGTGGCTTTCTGAATGACTTGTGGAATCAATGGAAAGGGAGGAAAAGCATAAAGAAGTCCCCGAGGCCAATCCTGGGTTAGAGAGTCTCTCAAGAGTTGGCCTGGAAGGGGAAATAGTGTGAAGTAATCTGGGCACTTGCTGTTTTGAGGGGTAGCGAAAAGATCGCAACAAGGAGTGCCCCACTTCAGAAAAATCTGATCTACTACAGATTGATTGAGAGACCACTCGTGAGGCATCAGAATAGATCTGCTTAGCCTGTCCACCAATAGGTTGGACCTGCCGGGAATGTGCGTTGCTATCAGAAACCGCTGAGAAGAGATCGCCCATTGCCAAAGTCTGAGAGCTTCTCGACATAAGGGATAGGACCTGGTTCCGCCCTGTTTGTTGCTGTACCAGACCACGGACATGTCCGTCTGTACTGCAATAGTCCCCGTGGGAAGAAAGTCGTCGAGGGCTTGCAACGTTAAAAGCACTGCTCTCATCTCCAGGACATTTATCTGCAGATGGTATTCTATGGGTTGCCACGTCCCGTGGACCATCCTGCCCTGATAATGCCCCCCCCACCCGATCAGGGAGGCATCCGTGGTGACTGTGGCAACTGGAGGAGGGGGAACAAAGGGTCGGCCCTGATGAAGAAGAGGGGAAGATATCCACCATCGTAGATGAGCCCTGCACGACTGTGTTACCAAGATTTCGTGTCTCATAGGCAGATTGTGGTACGACCACTGCGTGAATAACATCCACTGCAGGAGACGCATGTGGAAGCGAGCCAGTGGAAGAAGAACAATGGCCGCAGCCATTAGGCCTAGAACTTTCAAGACAAACCTGGCTTTGATCTTGTTGCTTAGTAACAGAAGCTGAACAAATTTCTGGATGTCCAGAATCCTTTGATCTGTTAGCCTGGCTAACATTTTGATGGTATTTAACTCTGTGCCTATAAAAATGATAGATTGGCAAGGCAGCAGAGAGGATTTTTCGAATTTACGAAATTCCCAGTTTCTTGCAAAGCTGTAGGGTGTAGTCTCTGGACTGAAGAAGCTGATGCTTGGTGGTGGCGGAGAGGAGCCAGTCGTCCAAATAAGGAAACACCTGGAATCCTCGGCGTCTCAGGTGAGCTGTGACCACTGCCATGCATTTGGTGAACACTCTGGGGGCTGAAGTGAGGCCAAAGGGCAGTGCTCTGAATTGGTAATGACTGGCTCCCAGCCGGCGGAGAAACCTTCTGGGCGTCTGTGAATCTTTATGTGATAGTACGCATCCTGAAGGTCTATAGAGCACATCCAGTTGTCCTTGCCCAGAAAGGGCAGAATGGATTGCAGCGTGACCATCCGAATCTTGCCTTCTTGACAGACTTGTTTAGTCTGCTTAGGTCTAGTATCGGTCTCCAATCTCCCGTCCTTTTGGGGACCAAAAAGAATCTTGAGTAGAAGCCGGATCCTACTTGGTCTGCCGGCACTGTTTGGATGGCTCTTTTTTCCAGGAGTTTTGAAACTTCCTGTCTTGCCAAATCCCTTTGACCGGGTGAGATGTCTGGAAGGGATTGTAGAGGTACGGGAAACCTTTCGAAGGGGATTTTGTAACCCTCGGATATGATCGACTGTACCCACTTCTCTTCGGATAGGGATTGCCAGGCTACTGGGTACGGTGAAATTCTTCCCCCGACTGCCTCCAAGGGTGGACAGTCGGGCAACACCTCAGGGATGCTGAAAGGGCTTCTCAGGAAGAGACTCCCTGTTGCCCTGGTTCTGAGGACCCCCCCCCTGCCTCTAGGGCGGCGTCTATTATTGTTACCCCCTCTGCCTCTGGGGGTAAACTGACCACGTGTGTCCGGTGTAGCTCCTTGGGCTTTTCGGAACCACATCTCCCCCCCCCCTTCTGACCCTTGGGATAAGGTCTAGAAGGAGTGGAAAACTGGACTCCAACGGCAGAAAGAGTTTTATCGTCCTGCTCACATCTGGTCAAAGTATCCTTCACCTGAGGTCCGAACAAAGCCGAACCGTCAAATGGGGTGTTGGTGAAGGACGCCTTAAAGGGGTCCGCAAAATTACACAGCCGCATCCAGGCTTGGCGTCTAAGAGCAACACCTGTGCCTGCGGCCCTGCTCGCTCCATCGGCCGCATAAGATATGAGCCGCATGGAGGAGTTAGATATGGAATTCAGGATAACAAGCTGTGAGGCAATCTTTTCCTGAGCCCCAGCAGCAGAAGGATCCTGGACTACTTCTCCCAGTTCCTTGAGAATATCTCGTTGAAGCCTGGTGAAGTGACAAAGGTAATTCAGCGAGCATAGCAAAGGTCGCTGAAGAAAACATCCGCTTTCCATACCTGTCCATGGTCCTAGAATCCTTATTAGGAGGATGGACAGGCACTGAAGGATCCGCCAGTTCCTTCTTAGTGGCCGCCGCCACCATAGCATCCACAGAGACACCTTTGGACAGGAACTGTTTATCCGAAGGGGCCGTGATGAACTTGGATGGTCTCCTAGGGCCAGGTTCCACAGAATCTGGAGCCGCCCGCCTTCGAGCCACTACCTGCATGAGTGGGTCGAAGGCGGAGACACCAGGAGGTGGAGGGTCGGGATCCAAAGCCTCCAGGTATACCGACTCATCCTCGGAGGGGTCAATGGAGGCCAATTCCCCTCTGTTTGAGGAGCTCAAGGATGTCTGAAAAGGAGACATCCTCAGAGGGGACCGTGGGAACCCTCCGACTCATCTAAGTCGGTATCAGATGTGGTAGACTCAGGGAGTCTGTGTGTTTCTTCTTACGTCCTCTTCCGAGGGGTTCCCCGCAGGATCAGGAGAAACCTCGGAAGAGGAGGAAATTCCCAGTGGGGAAACCTGGGCGATGGATCCCTGGGCCTGAGAGCAAGAGGCTGGCAAGAGGCATCTGCAGGCACTGATGAGGGAGGAGCTAGAGGGATAGACCGTTGACCAGGCTCAGAGGCCAGGACACTCCTCATCACCTCAAAGGCTCCTCTCCCGGGAGACCGGAACACACCCGCTCGAAGAAACAGGAATGGTCGGCTCCAAGGAGAGAAGGCTCCGAGGCCGATGTCGGCGCCGAGCTTACCAAAGCGAAGCCCGAGAGGGAGGCGGGTCGGACAAGGGTCCGATGCCACTAGCCCTCGGAGCCGACAGTGGAAACCCGACCGGATCCCTCCATTGAAGGTCTCAAGGAGGAGATCGGAGCCGAGACGACGGAGCCGAAGGATGTATCGGCTCCGGCATCGAAACAGTCGCTGTCCCAAGCTCCGGCTCCGAACTCTGGTGTGGAGTCGGAGGAGGAATCTCAAGAATCGGGCTATAGCGAAGTCTGTTGAGACGGGCTATGGAGCATTTGGGCCAGTGCCTGAGACTTCAACAGCCTGCTTACCACCCTCTCCAAATCGTGGTCAGACAGCCTGGAAGATCTCGAAGATCGGTTCCGATGGCTCCGCTCCGACAAAAGAGGAGACCCCGGAGCCGAGTGGATACTCAGTATAGAAGGGGACCGGGATCTCTTACGGGTCGAAGCCATCGGAGCCGAAGTCCCTTGAACCCCAGATGGAGCCGAAGATATCTCGGCTCCGATGCTGGATAAAGTGTCGGCTCCAGCCGGAGCCGACAAGGCCACAGTAGTCAGGGTATCGGAGCCAGCCGGCACCGAACCCACTACTCGAACAGAAGAAGTATCGACTCCAGCCGGAGCCGATATCGGCTCCGACGGAGCCGGAGCCACCGGAGGAGGCTTGGACTTGGCTTAAGAGGTTTTCCTGACCCTGACTTAGGAGGAGAACCTTCAGGTTTAAGTAAACCTCGGAGGATTAATTTGTTCCTCCTTTCCTGCAGGACTCTCTGGCTAAAAGCATGACACAACGCACAGGAGTCCTGCAGGTGCAAAGGCCCCAGGCAATAAACACAAGAAGTGTGACCGTCTGTCAGAGACATTTTCTGACAGCACTGGTCACACTTCTTGAAGCCTGAGACCTTGCCTTCTTTTGACATCCTAGGAGGGAGAAACACAAACAGTCCCCACAAACACACCAATTAATCCCTTACACAGACACACAGGAAGGGAATAACTTGGGGAACTAGGCCTGACTAAAAACTTTAAACTGAAACTTTCTATAAAAGTTTAAAAGGAAGGGAATAGGGTGGGCTGTAACTAAGTACAGGCTAAACTACACTAAAGGGAAAAAATAAACCCCTAACTAAAGTTTTTCTTATTTTACCAAGAAAAAACTTACCTCAGCTGGCAAAGGAGACCTCTTTCGCTAAGCGGCAAACGAGATCTGCGGTAGTTCCGCCTTGCATCATGGGATATAGGGTTGCCTCGAGCTGGTAAAAGGAGTTCTCGAGCTAAAGCAAGTGCCGAGTCGGAGCCGAGGATCGGCTCCGAACCCATCCAGCAAGAATGAAGGCGAGATTGACAACTTAACATCCGATTTCTCCATCGGCTCCATAGGACTAGGGGACCGGCTCCGAATGGATTCTATTATTATCGGTTCCGAGCGAGATCTCAAGGCAATTTCCCTCGGTGCCGATGAGGACTTCAGCGCCGAAGGGGAAGAGTCTGAGCCGGCAACCCTCATCGGCTCCAATATCAGTGGAGCCGATGAAGGTGACCCACCTCTCGATGCCCCAGTCCTCGGCTCCGAAACCAGAGGGGTCGAGACTGGAGGCATCGAGGCAGACCGTTCCGCCCTCGGCTCCGAAGTCCGTGGAGCCGATGGAGAAGCCTGCCTAGGTTTTTTGGCAGTCGGTTCCGACAGACTGGTCGGAGCCGGCGCTTTTCTTTTGAAGGAGAGGGAGAAGAAGATAAAGCCTCCCGAAGGATGGCTTAATCAACCCTTTAAGGATTAATTTGTTTTCCTCTCCTGGAGGACCCTTGATGAGAAGGCGTGACACGCTACATGACTCTTGTAGGTGCTTGGCGCCTAAACAATAAACGACGAGGGTGGTGGCCGTTATGGACATCTTATAACCACACCTCGCACTTTTAAACCGGAGGGTCTATGTTCCTTAGACATTTTGACTACCTAGGGAAACAGATTAATCACAGAAAACTAAGAAAGTTTAAAGTTTTTTTTTTTTTTTTTACACAAAAACAGTTCACGAACTAGTAGCACAAAAACACATAAATTGAGGGTCAAGACCCTCTAACTTAAGCAGGTACTTGACCAGTAAAACACAAAACGCTAGCTAGAATAGGGGAAGGCCCCTCTAACTTAAACGGGAAACCTTCCCTTAACGAAAAAACACAATTCTCACAACAAAAATTTTCAAATGCACTCGTACAACAACGATAGCTGTTAAAACAGCTTTTGGGTTCAATTTAACAAATTTTCTGACAGGAAAAGTCTGAATAAACAGTACTTAGCCCAGCCAAGTTTGAGACCACGTCCTAGCTTGTAAGCGGCAAACGAGATCTGGGGGATTAGTGGTGGTGCATCCTGGGATAAGAAATAGCTCAGCCAATAAGAGGCCTCGCTCTATAGCATAGCGTGCCGAGTCGGAGCCGAGG
This sequence comes from Protopterus annectens, assembly GCF_019279795.1. NCBI lineage: Eukaryota > Metazoa > Chordata > Ceratodontiformes > Protopteridae > Protopterus > Protopterus annectens. The sequence continues at coordinate 123,386,727 of NC_056733.1, read as the reverse complement.
GATCGGCACCGAGCCCATCAGTACAGAATGTAGGTGAGATAGGATCACATAACATCTTTTAGTTATGTACTTACCATAACTTTGGATGTATGGGATCCATCTCGCCTACATTCATAACTGATGGGTTCGGAGCCGATAACTCGTCCACTATATACTAGAACGAAGTCTCTCATTGGCTGGGCTACCCCTTATCCCAGAATGCACCACGCCTGCTTCCCCAGATCTTGTTTGTTCGCTTTCATACAGGTACACAAACACATACAAATAACTGTAACCAACTAGAGCCCTTCCAGAGGAGAGCTTAGCAAGATCAGTATTTCCTCCAAATCCAAAAGGTAGGGGGGAAGGAGGGTGGGTATGTATGAATGTAGGCGAGATGGATCCTATACATCCAAAGTTATGGTAAGTACATAACTAAAAGATGTAATGGGATCCTATCTCGCCTACATTCATAACTGATGGGACAGCGTCCCTAGCACCTAAACCCCAGGTCGCTCACTGGAACACACTCCTGAGAACTGTGGAACCAAATGATGCTCTCCCTCGGGAAGCCACATCAACCTTGTAATGAGAAATGAAGGTGTGCGGAGAAGACTAAGTAGCAGCCGCACAAATATCATCTATTGGAACTTTGGAGTGAAAAGCTACAGAGGTGGCCATAGCCCTGGTAGAATGAGCTTTGAGTGGGAAAGGCAACTCTCTGCCTAACTGGGAATAAATGAAAGAGATGCAATCCTTAATCCATTTGGCAATGGTGGTTTTGGCAACTGGTAGACCTAACCTATTCTCCGCAAAGGACACAAACAGTTGGTTAGATTTTCGTGTCTGAGTGGTCCTATCTAAGTAAAAACGCAGTTGCCTGTGAACATCCAACTGGTGGAAGGTATAGTCTGCTCTATTAGAAAAATTTGGAAAGAAAACTGGGAGCTCCAATGATTGCTGAAAGCATAAAGGGGATGCTACCTTAGGCAAAAAGGATGGATTCAATCTAAGGGAAACTCTGTCTTTGTGAAAAATCAAATAAGGAAGGGTAGAACAGAGAGCCTGAAGCTCTGAAACCCGCTTAGCAGAAGTTATTGCCACTAGAAAGGCAGTTTTCCACGACAGAAATTTTATATCACAAGTGGATACCGGCTCAAAGGGACGGGCAGTTAAAGAGGCCAGAACCAAATTTAAGTCCCAAGGGGGCACAGGATGAGCCATAGGAGGCCTGAGGAGCCAGACTCCCTTAAGAAAGGACTTGCAAAGTCTGTTAGCCATTAATGAAGGCTCTATAGCAACATAAAAATTAGCTATAGCCGCCAGTTGAACTTTAATTGTGGAGACTGAAGAGCCTGAATGAAACAATGAAGCTAGAAATTCCAAGACCTGCGGAACTGGGGCCGTAAGAGGATCAATGCCTCGCTGCCGGGCCCAACAAACAAACCTTTTCCATTTGCTGGAATACAGCTTAACGGTGGACGGCTTGTGGGAAGAGGACAAGATGTGCATCACTTCTGAAGAAAGAGAGAGATCTCTAACTAAGGATGGAAGTGGAGTAACCAAGCAGCCAGTCGCAACAACCGGAGGGACGGATGAGAGTGTCCCGACTGATGAGACAACAGGTCCGGCACTGGGTACAGAATCCAGGGGCCCTGTACCGCATACTTCTGAAGGAATGGGAACCAAACCTGACTGGGCCAATGTGGGGCGACCAAAATCATGTGGCACCCGACATGAAGAGCCTTCTGAATCACCCTCGGGAGAAGGGGAATCGGGGGGAAGGCATAAAGCAGACCCGGGGGCCAATTGTGGGCTAGAGCGTCCCTGGGAGACTGCCCCTGAGAGGGAGTCAGAGTGAAGAACTCTCTGCACTTTGCATTGTTGGGGCTGGCGAACAAGTCGCAACAAGGGAGACCACATTTGGCGAAGATCTGCGCAGCCACTCTGTTGTTGAGGGACCACTCGTGGGGCAATAGGAGAGTCCTGCTGAGACTGTCTGCAATCACATTGGCTTTCCCCGGAATGTGTGTGGCTACTAAGAAAGGTCGAATGGCTATGGCCCAGCACCATACTCTCATGGCCTCCCTGCAAAGGGGGTAGGACCTGGTTCCGCCCTGCTTGTTTATGTGCCAAACTACCGACATGTTGTCGGATAGAATCGCAATAGTACCTTGGGGGAGAGCATGATGAAGTGCTTGCAAAACCAGAAGCACCACTCTCATTTCCAGGATATTGATGTGAAGGTGCGCTTCGCAATCCTGCCAAGTGCCTTGGACAGACCTGTCCAGATAATGACCCCCCCACCCTATCTGGGAGGCGTCCGTGGTCACTGTGGCAACAGGGGGCTGAAAGGCGAAAGGACGCCCCCGGTCCAGGTTGGACCGACACAGCCACCAACGGAGGTCCCAACGACAACTGTCCGTAATCAGAACCAGGTGGTTCAGGGGAAGTTCTTGGTACGACCATTGAACCGATAATAGCCATTGCAGCACCCGCATGTGCAGCCTGGCTAACGGTACTAAGAGGATAGTTGCAGCCATCGTGCCCAATAACTGAAGAATCTGTCTGGCAGGAACTCGAGATTTGGGTAACAAATTTAGAACCTGTGATTGTAGAACCTGAATTCTTTCTGATGGCAAAAATGCCCGCATCCTTTTTGTGTCTAACTCTGCGCCTATAAAGGTGATACGCTGAGATGGCCGCAGCACAGATTTTTTCCAATTGAAAGTGATTCCCAGCTAGAGACCCAAAGTTACTGTGGCCATCAGCGCTCGAATCAGTAGATGCTTGGAGGTGGCAGTGAGGAGCCAGTTGTCGAGATAGGGAAACACTTGGAATCTTAGACTTCTCAAGTGAGCTGTCACCACTGCCAGACACTTGGTAAACACTCTGGGGGCTGTGGTGAGACCAAAGGGCAGTGCACGAAACTGGAAATGACTGGTTCCTAGGCGGAGGCGTAAATGACTCCTGGACTCTTGATGTATCAAAATGTGATAGTAAGCGTCCTTGAGGTCTATGGAGCACATCCAGACATCCTTCTCCAATAACGGGAGAATGGACTGAAGGGTGACCATCTGGAACTTGGACTTCTTCACAAAATTATTTAAAGTTCCTGATCCGATCTGGTCGGCGGGGACGGGCTGGATGACCCCTTTGTTTAGCAGCTTTGAAACTTCTACGGCTGCTAGATCCCATTGACTGGGTGGCACGTCCGGGATTCTCCTTGAAGGAGGAGGGGGCTTGAAAAAGGGGATGAGGAAGCCTCCGGTTACAATGCGAAGCACCCACTGATCCTTGGTTATAGATTCCCAAGCCTGTGGGTGTTTCACAAAACGACCCCCGACTGGCTCCGGAGAAGCACAGCCGGGCCACATCCTAGGGATGTTGAGGGTAGGAGGAACCACGAAAGGAGTCGCGGTCTCCAGAGTTACGGGGGCCTCTGCCACCTCTAGGGCGGCGTCTTCCTAATCCCCTGCCTCTGGAGGGGGGATCACTCGGTGGAGTAGAGAAGAACTTTTGGGATTTCCTGAACCACATTTTCCCTCCTCTCTGGGCCTTGGGATAAGGTCTAGAGGGAGCGGAAAAACGGGCCCCAATGGCAGTCAAGGTCTTGCCCTCCTGCTCGCACCGAGTAAGTGTGTCCTTCACCTTGGGTCCAAACAAAGAAGACCCATCAAAGGGGGCGTCGGCGAAGAAAGACTTAAAGGCCTCCGCGAGTGGACACAAGCGTAACCAGGCTTGTCTCCTAAGAGCCACTCCTGTGCCCGCTGCTCTACTTGCCCCTTCGGCTGCATAGGAAATGAGCCTCATGGACGAGTTGACAATAGAAGATAGGGTAGTCATCTGGGCACCTACAGTCTGTGCTAACGCCTCAGGAAGGTTACCCGCAAGGGACTCTCCTAACTCCTTGAGGAGGTCGCTTTGGAGCCTTGTAAAATGACAGAGATAGTTCAGTGACCGCAGGGTAAAGGTCGCTGAAGAAAGGGTACGCTTCCCGTACCTATCCATGCTCCTAGAATCCTTATTAGGAGGATGAATAGACGTTGAATCCTCTGCCACGTCCTGCTGAGTGGCAGATGCCACCACCATAGCATCAACTGCAACACCCTTAGTGAGGAATTCTTTCTGTGGAGGGGCTGAAAGAAACTTATTAGGCCTGGCAGGCACCGGTTCCGCCGTATCAGGATGTTCCCACACCCTCCGAGAGATTAGATCTAATAACTCGTCGAAGGGTGGAGACACCCAGGAGGAGGAAGGCTGGGCCCCGAAGGCCTTGAGGAAGACTGACTCCTCAGCGGTAGGGGCTTTGGATTGCCAATCGCCTCTCTGTCTCAAGATCTCAAGGATATCCGAGAAGGAGACATCATCCGAGGACGATTTAGGGGACCCCTCCGCATCATCGAGGTCAGTATCTGAAGTGATGGATTCATCTTGGGAATCAACGTGCTTCCTCTTACACAGTTTCTTCCTTGGGGGTTCATCCGAAGCAGATTCAGAAGGACCCCCCGGAAGAAGGGAACCCTCTAAGGGGGTATCCTCAGGCCCTGGGGCCCCACTGTCGTGGGAAAGAATGTCTCCAGAGGCACCAGTACCCAAAACTTGGGACGGTGAGGTAGAAACCTGCTGAACCGGCAAGGTCATGGCCAGCGCACTCCTCATGGCCTCAAAAGCAGGACCTCCAGACTCTGCAGAGGGCACTTGCTGAGAGACCACGGCGGTACCGGGAATACCTGCGGCCGATGCTCCAAGGGGAAGACTGGGCATCGAAGAGGCGAGTTCCACAGTGTTGTCCTCGGCCCCCGCCGAGGAAGACCCGGTACCAAACCCTGACACCGAGGACAGGGTAGGAATGAAGGTCGGAGCAGAGAAACTCCGAGGGGGTCCCTGCTCCGACTGGACGATTCCGCTGCGTTCTACCCGCACCGACTCCAACGGCTCCAAGGGGGTCAGAGGAGGAATCAAATGCACGGAATGTGGAATCGGCTCCGAAGCCAAGTGGGCTGGAGCCGAATCATTTTAGCAAAAACTGGGGACTGGAACAGCCTCTGGATAACCCTATCCAAATCCGAATCCGACAACCTAGAGGATTTGGAGGAAATAGACTGGGGCCGAGAAGACTTCTGCCTCAGCTCTGATAAAGCAGGGGATCAGCTCCGAAAGGGTTCCAGCACTATCGGACCCGAGACCGGAACCGTTTGTAACAGTGTCGGCGCCGAAGGAGGCTCCGGGGCCGAAGGGGAAGAGTCTGAGCTGCACACCTCCAACGGCTCCGAGACCAAAGGAGCCGAAGTAGGTGATTGGCCTCTCGATGTACTAACCTGCAGCTCCGACATCAATGGAGCCGAGGGAAGAAGCACCGAGGCAGACCCTTCAGCCATCGGCTCTGAAGCCATTGGAGCCGAGGAAGAAGAAGTCGATCCATGTTTCTTAGCTGTCGGGTCCGACGGACTGGTCGGAGCCGACGATCTATGCTTCTTGGGTGTCGGGCCCGACGGACTGGTCGGAGCCGACAATCTCTTCTTTTTAGAAGCTGGAGATGAAGCCAACGCTTCCACAAATGAAGGCTTAATAAGACCCCTAAGTATCAGCTTGTTTTCTCTTTCCTGGAGAACCCTGGAAGAAAAAGCGTGACACACACTGCAAGTATCCTGTAGATGTTTAGGCCCTAAACAGTACACGCAGATAGCATGGCTGTCTGTAATAGACATTTTATAATTACATTTTGCACACTTTTTAAACCCTGATTTCTGCTCCTTAGACATTTTGAGCACAGTAAAAAAAAAGGTAACAGATAGCTAGAATACACAGAGGTAAACTTTTAGTTATGTACTCACCATAACTTCAGATGTTTGGGATCCATCTCGCCTACATTCTGAATGATGGGTTCGGAGCCGATCCCTCGGCTCCGACTCGGCACGCTTATGCCAAAGAGCGAAGTCTCTTATTGGCTGAGCTTACTATATCCCAGGATGCACCACTACCAGTCCCCCAGATCTAGTTTGTCCGCATACATGCACACACGCATACCCTGCTTATATAACATCGTCAGATGAAACAAGATAAAAACAGTTGAACTCAAAACCGTTCAATCTCTTCTGATCTGCAAGGCAGGGGGAAGGAGGGTCGGTATCAGGAATGTGGCGAGATGGATCCCAAACATCTGAAGTTATGGTGAGTACATAACTAAAAGATGTTATGTGATCCTATCTCGCCTACATTCTGAATGATGGGACAGCGTCCCTAGCACCTGAATCCTGGGTGGCTCACTGGAAAACACTCCTGAGTACCGTGGAACCAAATGATGCTCGTCCTTTAGATGCCACATCCAATTTGTAGTGGGAAATGAAAGTGTGCGGGTTGGACCAAGTAGCCGCAGCACAAATTTCGAAATAGCGAGCTTGGAATGAAAGGCTATAGAAGTAGCCATAGCTCTGGTAGAATGAGCTTTGATAGATGATGTAAGATGTTTATTCAAAGAAGAATAGGCCTGAGTTATGCAATCTCTGATCCATTTTGAGATTGTAGCTTTTGTGATGGTTTGGCCCAATTTATTATCTGAGAAGGACACAAACAACTGGTCAGACTTACGAAGTTGCTGAGTCCTGTCTAAATAGAAGCGTAATTGCCTGTGAACATCCAATTTATGGAGAGTGTATTCTGCTTCATTAGAGAATTTTGGAAAGAAAACTGGTAGTTCTAGAGATTGTTGAAGACAGAAACTAGAGCAGACCTTTGGGACAAAGGATGGATTAGGCCTAAGTGATACTCTATCCTTGTGGAAAATCAAGTACGGTGGTTTAATAGACAGGGCTTGCAGCTCTGAGACTCTTCTTGCAGAAGTAATAGCCACTAAGAATGCCGTTTTCCAAGACAGATATTTTAATTCGCATGTAGCAGCCGGTTCAAAAGGGGGAGATGTTAATGCGCGAAGTACCAAATCAAGATCCCACGGAGGTGCAGGATGAAAAACTGGTGGTCTTAACAGACTCGCACCTTTAATGAACGTTTTGCATAGTCTGTTGCTCATCAAAGGAGGATCCGTGGATTCATGGAATTTAGAGATAGCAGCTAGCTGAACTTTAATAGTTGAGACAGAAGATCCCTGATTAAACAGAGATGTCAAGAATTTCAAAACCTCTGGGACAGGAGCAGTGATAGGGTCTAAGCCCTTGAGTTGAGCCCAGATAGCAAACCTCTTCCACTTACTGAGGTACAATTTGTTAGTGGTGGGTTTGTGGGCCGAAGATAAAATGTGAACTACTTCCGGGTCTAGTGTGTGGCTTCTAACTAAGGTTGGAAGTGGAGGAGCCAAGCTGTCAATTTCAGAGATTGAAGGGACTGATGCCAATGTCCCGACTGATGGATTAGCAAATCCGGGATCAGGTCTAAGGTCCACGGATCGTCCACTGCATGCTTTTTCAGGTAAGGAAACCATATCTGACGAGGCCAGTATGGGGCAATCAGAATCATTGAAGACCTTAGCTGAGAAGCTTTTTGAATAACCTTGGGAAGGAGTGGAATTGGAGGAAAGGCATAAAGTAGCCCTGTTGGCCAAGGTTGTGCTAGAGCATCCATGGCTGGTACTTCCCGATGTGGAATCAAGGAGAAGAACCTTCGGCACTTGGTGTTTTGTGGAGTTGCAAATAGGTCGCAGCACGGCCCCCATCTCTTGAAAACCTGGGCTGCTACTGTGCGGTTTAGAGACCATTCGTGAGGAGAGAGAATTGTCCTGCTTAATTTGTCCGCCAGTACATTTGACTTTCCCGGGATGTGGGTCGCTACCAAGAAGCGGTTGGTAGCTACAGCCCATTCCCACACTCTCATGGCCTCTCTGCAAAGGGGATACGATCTGGTCCCTCCTTGTTTGTTCAGATACCAAACCACCGACATGTTGTCTGTGTGGATGGCGATGATGCCCTGAGGAAGAAACTTGTGTAAGGCCTGTAGAGATAGAAGTACAGCCCTCATTTCCAACACGTTGATGTGGAGAGGAGCTTCTTCCGGAAGCCAAGAGCCCTGAACTAGCCTGCCCAGACAATGCCCCCCCCACCCTATCTGAGAGGCATCTGTCGTCAGGGTAACCACCGGAGGGGGGAGAACAAAGGGTTTTCCCTGATCCAAGTTGGATGTCTGAAGCCACCAGCGAAGGTCCCTTTTGCATATGTCCGTAATCATGATGTGATGATTGAGGGAAGATCCTGAAAGGACCATTGAGTTGACAAAAGCCACTGAAGAATCCTCATGTGTAATCTTGCTAGAGGAACTAAAAGAACCGTGGCAGACATTGAGCCTAAAACCTGTAGGACCATCCTGGCTGGGGCTTTGGATCTCGAGATCAGAGCTTGAACTTGGCCCTGTAAAGTTGGATCCTTTCGGCAGGAAGAAAGACGCATCAATCTTGAGTCTATCTCTGCTCCTATAAACTTTATGCGTTGAGAGGGCAGCAAGACAGACTTTGACCAATTGAATGTAATCCCTAGGGAAACACCCAGGAGATGGTGGCTTTGAGGTTGTCCATTAGTAGATGCCTGGTGGTGGCAGTCAGGAGCCAGTCGTCGAGATAGGGAAACACTTGGAATCCAAGACTTCTCAGGTGAGCCGTCACTACTGCCAAACACTTGGTGAACACCCTGGGGCTGTGGTGAGACCAAAGGGCAGAGCACAAAATTGGTAATGACTGACTCCCAGGCTGAAGCGCAGATACCTTCTGGACGCCTGATGTATCGGTATGTGATAATAGGCGTCCTTGAGGTCTATGGAGCACATCCAAACATCCTTCTCCAACAACGGGAGAATGGATTGTAACGTGACCATTCGGAATCTGGATTTCGTGACGGATTGGTTCAGTCTGCTGAGATCCAATATCGGTCTCAGGTCCCCTGTCTTTTTTGGCACTAAAAAGAACCTGGAGTAATTTCCTGATCCGATCTGGTCTGTGGGGACCGGTTGGATGACTCCTTTTTCTAGCAGCTTTAAAGCTTCTGCGGCTGCTATTTCCCTTTGACTGGGTGGTGGGTCCGGGATTCTCTTGGACGGAGGGGGTGAGTCTTTGAATGGGATGGTGTAACCTCCGGCAATGATCCGAAGCACCCATCTGTCCTGAGTGATTGACTCCCAGGCTTTTAGGTGCTTGGCAACGACACCCGACTGGCTCGAGCAGCACAGCCGGGCAATCCCTCATGTCGTGTGGGAGGCTGAAGAGCCACGAAAGGACTCGCGGTCTCCAGAATTGCGGGGCCCTCTGCCGCCTGGGACGGCGTCTCCCTGAAAATTTCCCGCCCTCTGCCTCTGGACGGGAATCTTCCTGCTGTTGGGAGAAAAACTTGCGAGATTTTCGAACCACATTTTCCCCCTCCTTTGGCCTTGGGGTAAGGCCGAAGGGAGTGGAATAACGGCCCTACGGCAGATAACGTTTTCCCTCTTGCTCACAGCGGGTAAGGGTGTCTTTCACCTTGGGTCCAAACAATGAGGACCCATCAAAGGGAGCGTCGGCGAAGGAAGACTTGAAGGCCTCCGAACTGACACAAGCGGAGCCAGGCTTGTCTCGTGAGCCACGCCTGTGCCTGCCGCTCTACCCGCCTTCGGCCGCATAGGAAATGAGCCTCATGGACGAGTTAGAAATTGACGTAAGGATAGCCAACTGAGAGCTAACCGACTGGGCTAGCTGCTCAGGTAGGTTACCGAGAGGAATCTGACAACTCCTTGACCAGATCCCTCTGAAGCCTGGTAAAATGTGCCAAGTAATTCAGAGACCTTAAGGTAAAGGCCGCTGAAGTCAGGGTGCGCTTCCCGTACCTATCCATACTCCTAGACTCCTTATTAGGAGGATGGATAGACGCGTTGAAGCCTCTGCCACGTCCTGTTGTGTAGCAGATGCCACCACCATGGCATCTACAGCCACGCCTTTAGTAAGGAACTCCTTCTCGGGGGGAGCAGATAAAAATTTATTTGGACGAGAAGGGACTGGTTCCACGGTATCTGGATGTTCCACGCCCTTGACAAACTAAATCAAGAAGCTAGGCGAAGGCGAGAGACACCCAGGAGGCGGAGGGCTGAGCCCCAAAGGCCTTGAGGAGCACTGACTCGTCAGCAGAGGGGTTTGGATATCCAGCCGCCTCGTTGTTTGAGGATCTCTAAGATGTCTGCAAATGAGACATCATCCGAGGGCGACTGGGACCCCTCCGCATCATCCATATCAGTGTCCGATGTAATAGACTGGGGAGTCCACGTGCTTCCTCTTGCACGATCTCTTCCTTGGGGTTCCTCTGAAGACAACTCCGAAGAACCCTCAGGAGGAGGGAACCCCACTGGGGTAACCTCAGGCCTCGGGGCTCCGCTGGTTACAGACAGGGAACTGCCAAAGACCCAGTCTCCACGCCCAGGGAAGGTGCTGGTAAACCGGAGAGATGGCGAAGAGGACTTGGCCAAGGCACTCCTCATGGCCCTGAAAGCCGGACCCCAGAATCCTGGGAGTGTCCGGTCTCGAGCCATGATAGTCGACGGAAGTCCCGCGAAGCACCGAGAGGGAGGCTCGGAACCGAAAGCATAGGTCCCGAAACATCACCCTCGGGTCCAGCCGAAGAAGTCCGTACCAAACTCGGACCCGAGGCCGGGTTGGAGTAAGGGTCGGAGCCGACCCTGAGATCTCCACCGGCTCCAACAGCACCTGCTCCGGAGCGAAGCAGTCGGAGGAGGAATGGCAATGGGGTGGGCCAAGGTCATCGGCTCCGAAGCCAACTGGGTCGGAACCGAAACAAATTTTGGAAGACTGGGGACTGGAACAGTCTTTGGAGCACCCTGTCTATATCAGAATCCGACATCCTCGAAGACCGAGAGGAAACAGAGCGGGTTCGAGAAGGCCTCTCCATCGGCCCCAAGGGACTAGGGGACCGGCTCGAGGCGACTCGATGAGAATCGGCGCCGAGGAATACTCACACCAGATTCCATCGGTGCCGAGGTAGACTTCGCCGAGGAGGAAGTGTCTGAGCGGGCGACCTTGTCGGCTCCGAGCAGCGGAGCCGAAGGTGACCCGCCTCGATGCCCCAGCCATCGGCTCCGAAGCCAGAGGAGTCGATACTGGTGGCATCGAGGCAGACCGTTCGACCTCGGCTCCGAAGTCTTTGGAGCCGAAGGAGAGGCCTGCCTAGGTCTCTTGGCAGTCGGATCCGACGGACTGGTCGGAACCGAAGCCCTTTTCTTTGGCAGGAGCGGAGAGGATGCCAAGGCTTCTTCAAAGAGGGTTTAATTAACCCTTAAGAATCAATTTATTTTTCCTCTCCTGGAGGAGCCTTGAGGAAAAAGCGTGGCACGCTGCATGACTCCTGCAAGTGCTTTGCGCTAGACAATATACACATAGCAAATGATCGTCAGTAATAGACATCTTAAAACCACATTTCGAACATTTTTTAAAGCCCGAAGGCCTAGGGGTTTGAGACATGATGTTCAACAATTCTTTGACAGGAATTCAAACAACTATAGATTTGCTTGTGATAAATCTAAGCTTATAGTTAAAGTTTAACACAAACACTAGCTGTAAATGACAGGGAACTCCCAACTACTGTAGACTAGAGACCCTGAAAGGTTTTCAAAGGTTGACCGTCTGGGAAGGCCCTGGATGTAAGGGGGGCCGAAAACAAACTCAACCCAATCTCACACAACAATCTTCACAATCCACTCGTACACAAAGAAGTGATAGCCGTTAAAACAGCTTTTGTGACCAAAAAACAGCAAAAAACTGACAGAAAAGTAGTTAATAAAAGCTACTCAGCCCAGCCAGCTCGAGACCACGTCTTCGCAGGGAAGCGGCAAACGAGATCTGGGGGACTGGTAGTGGTGCATCCTGGGATATAGTAAGCTCAGCCAATAAGAGACTTCGCTCTTTGGCATAAGCGTGCCGAGTTGGAGCCGAGGGATCGGCTCCGAACCCATCATTCAGAATGTAGGCGAGATAGGATCACATAACATCTAATATATGGGCTAAAGCCCTCTAACTTAAACGGGCTTAGCCCGATACAACAGGTCAAAATACACAGAAGTAAGGTAATAGTTGGGCTAAAGCCCTCTAACTTAAACGGGCTTAGCCCGAAAACTATTTCAGTCACACAACAAGAAAAAAATATATAAACACACAATAAGGGCAAAGGCCCTCTAACTCAAACGGGCCTTGCCCAGTACACTAGAAGTGCGAAAAAAATAAAATCTAACTTTTCACAAAAACTGACCACAAACGCTCACAAAGCTGTTAAAAATAGAAGTTATGTTCTTACCATAACGTTCCATGTTAGTTGTCTTCTTCTCGCCTTCTTTCTTGCTGGATGGGTTCGGAGCCGACCTCGGCCCGACCGCCACTCTAAAAGCTCGAGAGTTGGTTCCACCGCTCGAGGCTCCCTATATCCCACAATGCTAGGCGGTATTACCTCAGATCTCGTTTGTAAGCTAGGCCCAGCCAATAATAAATCCAGAACTACTGGAAAAGGGAACACCACCTCTATAAAAGGAAAGGAAGAAGGTGACCTGAAACCTGATGAAGGAATATATGCAAAGTATAGCATATACATATATACAATAGAGGTGGAAGAAAGAGAGGTCACAATCAAACTCCTCTAGGTCTGTCCAGGCAAGGGGGAAGGAGGGTGGGACGCAAGAAAGAAGGCGAGAAGAAGACAACTAACATGGAACGTTATGGTAAGAACATAACTTCTATATGTTAAGTTGTCTATCTCGCCTTCATTCTTGCTGGATGGGACCGCGTCCCTAGCACCTTGTCCTGGGTGGCCTATCGGAACAGACTCTTGAGAACAGTGGAACCAAAATCAGCTCTATGTCTAGAAGCTAGATCCAACTTATAATGAGAAATGAAAGTGTGAGGAGTAGCCCATGTAGCTGCTGCACAAATGGTATCAATAGGCAGCCTGTCTTGGAAAGCTAAACAGGTAGACAAAGCCCTAGTCGAATGAGCCTTAGGTTTGTTAGGCAACTTTTGGTGTCTAATTTCATACACAAAGGAAATCAGGGATGTTAGCCATCTGGAGAGTGATACCTTAGAAACTGCAAGGCCCTCTCTACCTTCTGCATAAGAAACAAACAACTGGTCAGTTTTTCTGATCTGTTTGGTCCTGTCCAAATAATATCTCAAGTGACGATGACCATCTAGCCAATGCAATTTTTGTTCAGACCTGTTAGAAAAGTTAGGAAAAAACACAGGGAGGTCTATGTCTTGATTTAGATTTGCCACAGAGGCTACTTTAGGTAAGAAGGATGGATTGGTCCGTAAGGATACCCTATCCTTATGAAACAACAGATAGGGTGGTCGACTGCTGAGTGCATGAAGTTCTGAGACCCTTCTAGCTGAAGTAATGGCTACCAGAAAGAGAGTCTTACAGGATAGCAATTTCATTGAACAAGAAGCTGCAGGTTCAAAAGGGGGAAGAATCAAAGATGTGAGAACTAAATTAAGGTCCCAAGAAGGAGGAGGAGTTCTTATCGGAGGCTTAAGGAGAAAAACTCCCTTCAAGAACGCTTTGCAAAGCTTGTGGGACATGATGGCAGAATCTGAGATGCCCACATGAAAGTTAGATATAGCTGCCAATTGAACTTTAAGAGTAGAAGGAGATGAACCTGCATGAAAAAGTTCAGCTAGAAAATCCAGAACTGTTTGGATGGGAGCAGTAAAAGGATCTAAGTCCCTTACTTGAGCCCAATAGGCGAAACGTTTCCATTTACTCAGATAAATCTTCCGAGTGGAAGATTTATGGGAAGCTATCAAAATATCTCGAACAGAGTGAGATATTTGAGGAAGCCTGGCTAAGGTTGGAACTGGAGGAACCAAGCAGTGAGGTTCAGAGAAGGGAGGGAGCGATGTAACTGACCCGACTGATGGATCAAAAGATCTGGAACTAGGTCCAGATGCCAAGGTTGCTCCAACAGAAATTGATGTAGAAAGGGGAACCAAACCTGTCGAGACCAGTAAGGAGCAATGAGGATCAATGAGGCCTTCTGAGTGATAGCTTTCTGTATCACTTGAGAGATTAGTGGGAAGGGAGGAAATGCATACAGAAGTCCCCGGGGCCAAACTTGGACTAGAGCGTCTCTGCTGGGCTGGCCTGGTAACGGGAATAGGGTGAAATAATCTTTGCACTTGCTGTTTTGGGGGGTAGCAAAAAGGTCGCAGCAAGGCTGACCCCACTTGAGAAAAATTTTCTCCAAAATAGAATCTTTCAGAGACCACTCGTGAGGCATGAGGATAGCTCTGCTCAACTTGTCCGCGATAAGATTGGACTTCCCGGGGATGTGCGTTGCAATCAGAAACCGCTGAGAAGAAATCGCCCATTGCCACAGTCTGAGTGCTTCTCGACACAGGGGATAGGACCTGGTTCCGCCTTGTTTGTTGATATACCACACTACAGACATGTTGTCCGTCTGGATTGCTATCGTTCCCAAGGGAAGAGAGTCTTGAAGGGCTTGCAACGCTAAAAGCACTGCTCTCATCTCTAGAACATTTATATGCAAGTGGCGTTCGTCTGGTTGCCATATGCCCTGGACTGTTCTGCCCTGATAATGCCCCCCCCACCCGATCAGGGAGGCGTCCGTTGTCAGAGTAGCAACCGGAGGGGGAGGAACAAAGGGTCTTCCCAGGAAGAGCTGGGGGGAAGAAATCCACCAAAGAAGATGATTCTTGCATGCTTGCGTAATCATAATGGTGTGGGACATCAGAAGTTGTTGGTACGACCATTGTGTGAAGAGCATCCATTGAAGGATTCTCATGCGAAATCTGGCTAATAGAAGTAGAGTGATAGCAGCCGCCATAATCCCTAATACTTTCAGAACTAATCTGACTTTGACTCTGTTGCTGTGGAAGAGAAGGGAGACCAGTTTGCGTATGTCTGCTATTCTTTGGTCTGTGAGCCTCGCAGACATGTTGACTGTGTCTAGATTTGCGCCTATGAAGGTAATAGCACGACAAGGCGACAAAACAGACTTTTCGCAATTTATTGAGATACCTAACTTTTGACAAATGCGAAAGGTGTAGTCTCTGGCTATTAGAAGGAGATGCTTGGTAGGAGCTGTGAGGAGCCAGTCGTCTAAGTATGGAAACACCTGGAATCCTTGACGTCTCAGGTGAGAAGCTACCAGTGCCATGCATTTGGTAAACACCCGGGGGGCAGTGGTGAGTCCAAAGGGCAGGGCTCTGAATTGAAAGTGACTGGTTCCCAGCCTGAAGCGGAGGAATCTCCTGGAGCGTCTGTTCATTTTATATGATAGTACGCATCCTGGAGGTCTATAGAGCACATCCAGTTTTCCTTTCCCAATAGGGGTAGGATGGATTGTAGCGTGACCATCCGAAATCTTGTTTTCTTGACCGACTTGTTCAAGATACTGAGATTCAAAATGGGTCTCCAGTCCCCTGTTTTCTTTGGAACCAAAAAGAACTTGGAGTAGATTCGGATCCTTGCTGGTCTGCTGGCACTGGCTGAATGGCTCTTTTTGCAAGCAACTTTGAAATTTCCAACGCTGCTTGATCCCTTTGAGCGGGTGGAACATCTGGAAGGGATTTTTGATTGATTTGGAATACGAAGAACGGAATGGAATAGCCTTCGAAATGATGGCCTGTACCCACTTGTCTTGAGTTAGGGATCGCCAGGCTTCTGGGTACAGTGACAATCTTCCCCTGACTGCCTCCGAAGGTGGACAGTCGGGCAACACCTCAGGGATGCTGGAAGGGCTTATCGGAAAAGGTTTCTCGATTGCCCTGGTTCTGCGGACCCCTGCCCCTAGGGCGGCGTCTACCATTGTTGTTCCCTCCTCTGCCTCTGGAGGAACCGACTCTGTGCGTCAGGCAAAGTCCCTTGAGATTGTTTGCGGAACCACATTTTCCCACTTTTCTGGCCTTTGGGGTAAGGCCTAGAAGGAGTAGAAAAACGGACTCCGCCGGCAGAAAGAGTTTGCCATCCGTCTCGCACCTCGTCAAGGTTTCTTTCACTTGAGGACCAAAGAGGGATGATCCATCAAACGGGAATTAGTGAAAGACGCTTTTAAAGGGGTCCAAAATTGCATAGCCGCATCCAGGCATGCCGTAAGGCCACACCTGTCCCTGCGGCTCTGCTCGCTCCATCAGCCGCATATGAGAGGAGGCATGGAGGAGTTAGCTATAGAATTCAGGGTAGCCAGCTGAGCGTTCATCTTATCCTGAAAACCCGCAGCTGTAGGATCCTTTAACATCTCACTCGCTTCCTTGATCAAGTCTCTTTGAAGACGAGTGAAATGACAGAGGTAGTTCAGCGAGCGCATAGCAAAGGTCGCTGACGAAAACATCCGCTTCCGTACCTGTCCATAGACCTAGATTCCTTGTTAGGAGGATGGACAGGCACCAAAGGATCAGCTAGCTCCTTCTTAGTGGCGGCAGCTACCACCATAGCATCCACAGAAACTCCCTTAGTCAGAAATTGCTTATCTGCTGGTGCTGTGATAAACTTTGAAGGTCTCCTGGGGTGGGGTCCACAGAGTCAGGAGCGGTCCAAGCCTTTTAGCTACCACCTGCATGAGGGGGTCAAGGGGGACACCCAGGAGGTGGAAGGGCGAGAGCCAAGCGCCTCAAGATACACAGATTCATCCTCCGAAGGGTTAAGGGCTGGCCAATTTCCCCTCTGTTTCAGGATCTCTAGAATGTCTGCAAAGGAGACATCTTCAGAGGGGAACGGGGGGAACCCTCGGAATCCTCTAAATCCGTGTCAGAGGTGGCTGTCTCGGGTGAGTCTATGTGCTTCCTCTTGCACTTTCTCTTCCTAGGGGCTCCCTGCCAATTCAGGAGAGGCCTCGAAGAGGATGAGATCCCACAGGGGATTCTTGAGGAGCTGGCTCTCTGCGGTCTGGGATGAGGGAGTGAGCAGACATAACCTGAGGCACCGAAGAGGGAGGGACGGACGGAGCCGACTGTGGAGTTCAACCGGGTTCCAACACACTCCGCATGACCTCGAGGGCACCCCTATCAGGCAGAGCCAAAGGTCCCCGCTCCGAAAAGCTGAAAACCTCCCTCGGCACCGACAGCGATGGCTCCGAGGCCGATGTCGGAGCCGAACTCACCAGCGCCGAAGCGCCGAGAGGGAGAGTGGGGTCGGACAAGGGTCCGATGCCACTCACCCCCTCAGAGCCGACGAGGGAAGTCCGGCGCCGAGATTCTTCCAAGGAAGAAATCGGAGCCGACGGAACCGAAGACAATTGTATCGGTTCCGACGCTACCACAGTCTCGGTTCTGAAACGCCTCGGCTCCGAGCTCAAAGGAGTCGGAGGAGGAACATTTTGAGGGATAGGGTTAAGCATCGACTGATGAGTCGGGCTCTGAAGCATTTGGGCCAGTGCCTCGGACTTAAGAAGTCGACTCACTACCCTCTGAAGGTCATGATCCGAAAGCCTCGATGATCTAGAGGAGTGAGATCTATGGCTCCGTTCAGAAAGCAAGGGAGATGCTGGAGCCGAATGAACGGAGCCAAGGGACGGTGACCTGGACCTCTTTCTAGATGTCGGTTCCGATGGTCTGATCGGAGCCGACTCAGAAATTTCCAATGCCTCGGCTCCAGCCGGAGCCGAGGGAACCACAGAAGTAGCAGTTCGAGTCTCATCGGCTCCAGCCGGAGCCGATGTAGTAGTAGGCTTCGAAGCCTTAGGTGTCGACTCAGTAGCTGGAGTCGAGGACCTAGGAGCCTTAGAGGGTTTACCCGAAGTAGCAGTAGGGGAACCCTCAGGCTTAAGCAAGCCCCTTAAGATGAGCTTGTTCTTTCTTTCCTGCAGGACTCTAGTGCTGAAGCCATGGCATACAGCACAAGAGTCCTGCAGGTGTAAAGGTCCCAGGCAGTACACACAAGAAGTGTGACCGTCTGTCAGAGACATTTTCTGACAGCACGAGTCACACTTCTTGAAGCCTGAGACCTTCGAATCCTTGGACATATCAAGGAACAAGTGTAACCACACACAAACACAAACACACCGATTACACTATAAACCAAAAACAGAAACTTAAACTAAGTAATTAGTTGTTTACTGTTATAAGTCCCTACAGAAAACACACACACTCCAAGGGAATGGGAGGGCCCGAAGGCCTAAGGGAAGAACTATAAGTTCTTAAGGTAAAAAATTAAAGAAAACTAGATTAAAGGGATAAAAGACCTTTAAGGTAAGGGGAAACTGTATGGAAAACTAAATAAAAGGGTTTCTAATCAACTTTTTAAACTAGTTCCTACACTAACCTGAAGCCGGTGAAGCAACACGTCTCGATAGCTGTAGCGGCAAACGAGATCTGGGGTAATACCGCCTAGCATTGTGGGATATAAGGGGAGCCTCGAGCCGGTGGAACCAACTCTCGAGCTTTTAGAGTGGCCAAGTCGGAGCCGAGGTCGGCTCCGAACCCATCCAGCAAGAATGAAGGCGAGATAGACAACTTAACATCAGCTGTTTGTTTAAAAGCTGACAGAAACCCTAGCCAAAAAGACCAAAAAGGTCAAGAAAATATACTTAGCTCCAGCCAAGTCGAGACCACGTCCAGCTTGAAAAGTGGCAAACGAGATCTGGGGAAGCAGGCGTGGTGCATTCTGGGATAAGGGGTAGCCCAGCCAATGAGAGACTTCGTTCTAGTATATAGTGGCCGAGTCGGAGCCGACGGATCGGCTCCGAACCCATCAGTTATGAATGTAGGTGAGATAGGATCCCATTACATCTTATATTCTGCTTTGTTTGACTGATTAGGGAAAAAGACTGGCAGTTCAATAGTTTGATTCATATCAGAGTGAGAACAAACCTTGGGGATGAGGGACAGAGTTGTACGAAGGGAAACTCTGCCTCTATGAAAAATCAAGTAAGGAGGTTTGACTGAGAGTGGTTGCAGCACTGACACTCTTCTGGTGGATGTAATGGCTACTAGAAAAATGGTCTTCCATGAAAGGAACTTTAAATCACAAGTATGTGAAGGTTCAAAGGGCGGTGAGGTAAGTTTTGAAAGAACAAAATTTAGATCCCAGGGAGATATAGGTTCTTGAAAAGGTGGTCTTAGCAACAATCTCTGAGCCATATGATTGGGTTCATGTTGTCCCAAATGAAAACTGGAGATAGCTGCTAATTGGACTTTGATTGTAGCAGCAGCTGATCCCAGATGAAAAAGTTTGGTTAGAAATTCTAACACTAATGGAATGGATGCTGTGTATGGATATTTGTTTTTAGCTCGTGCCCAGACAGAAAATCTTTTCCATTCTGCAGCGTACAATTTTCTCGTAGGTTTGTGAGAAGACGTCAGGATATGTGTAACTGCAGGGGAGAAATCATGTAGCCTGACTAGGGATGTAAGTGGAGCAGCCATGCTGTCAAGTTGAGTGTGTAGAGACAGGGATAGAATGTGCCTGACATATGTGTCAGAAGGTCTGGTACTGGGTCCAGAGTCCATGGATCATCCAGAAGGTGAAGCCCAAAAAAGGGGACCCAAATATGACGAGGCCAGTAAGGAGTGATAAGAATCATTCTGCTTCCCAAGGTCTTTGCTTTCTGGATCGCTTTTGATATTAGCGGAAAGGGAGAAAAAGCATAAAGAGGTCCTGAGGGTCAATTGTGGACAAGTGCATCTTACGGTGTCTCCCCCCTGGGGGGGGGATAAGGGAGAAGTGGCTGCTGCATTTGGTGTTCATTGCTCTGGCAAACAGATCACAGCAAGGCTGTCCTCATTTGCGGAAAATCTGTTCCACCACTTTCTGATTCAGAGACCACTCGTGAGGCATTAAGATTGCCCTGCTGAGCTTGTCGGCTATCAAATTGGTTGTCCCCGGGATATGCATTGCAACTAGAAAGCGTTGGGAAGATATCGTCCACTGCCAAACATGAAGAGACTCTCAACACAGGGGGTAGGATCTGGTTCCCCCTCATTTGTTTATATACCATACCACTGACATATTGTTTGACTGGATTGCTATTGTCCCTAGAGGTAGAAAATTGTGAAGTACTTGCAACGCTAATAGCACTGCTCTCATCTATAGGACACTGATATGCAAGTGAACCTCATGTTCTTGCCATGTGCCTTGGACTGTCCTTCCTAGATAATGCCCCCCCACCTATCCGTGATTCATCCGTGGTTACAGTAGCAATGGGCTGGCGAGGAATGAATGGTGTCCCTATCGTTAGTTGATTGGACTGGATCTACCAAAGAAGGTCCTTTTTGCAAGATTCTGTTATGAAAATAAGAAGTTATGTACCTACCATAACGTTCCATGTTAGTTGTCTTCTCTCGCCTTCTTTCTTGCTTGATGGGTTCGGAGACGATCCTCGGCTCCGACTCGGCACTTGCTAAGCTCGAGAGTCACTTTTACCAGCTCGAGGCAGCCCCATATCCCATGATGCAAGGCGGTAAGTACCCAGATCTCGTTTGATGACAAAGGGCAATAGCACCAAGCATAAACACTTCCGAAAGGAAGAAAGAAAGCCTACAGGATGAAAGAAGGACCAGCTCTGAATGGTCTTCAGCATAATAATTCCTTGTAGAAAAGGTCTGTCCAGGCCTGGGGAAGGAGGGAGGTCAAGAAAGAAGGCGAGAAGACAACTAACATGGAACGTTATGGTAGGTACATAACTTCTTAATGTTAAGTTGTCAATCTCGCCTTCATTCTGCTTGATGGGACCGGCCCTAGCACCTCTATCCTGGGTGGCTCAATGGAACAGACTCTTGAGGACTGTAGAGCCAAAACTGGCTCTGTCCCTGGAGGTCAAGTCCAATTTGTAATGGGAAACAAAAGTATGAGGAGTGGCCCAAGTGGCCGCTGCACAAATAGTGTCTAAAGGAAGTCTAGCTTGAAAGGCTGTAGAAGTAGCTAAGCTCCTAGTTGAATGTGCTTTAGGTTTTGAGCACAGCTGTTTTCCCCTGAGCAGATAAATTTCAGAGATGACAGAAGAAAGCCATCTAGATAAGGTCACTTTAGAGACAGGAAGGCCTTTCTTGTTATTCGCATAGGAAACAAAGAGTTGATCGGATTTCCTAAATTGTTTAGTTCTGTCCAAATAATATCTGAGTTGGCGGTGGACATCAAGATAATGTAGTTTTTGTTCCGATCTGTTTGAATAGTTTGGTAAAAATACAGGGAGATCGATGGATTGATTCAAATTAGTCTTTGAGGCGACCTTAGGCAAAAAGGTCGGATTAGTTCTCAGTGATACTCTGTCTTTGTGAAAGACCAAATAGGGGGGTCGAACCGATAGAGCATGAAGTTCAGACACCCTCCTGGCCGATGTAATAGCTACTAGGAATAATGTTTTCCAAGAAAGAAATTTTAGGAGCAAGAAACAGCTGGCTCGAAGGGGAAGAATCAAGGATGTCAGCACTAAATTTAGATCCCATTGAGGAGGAGGATTCCTGATTGGAGGCTTTAGCAGGAAAATTCCTTTCAAGAAGGCTCTACAAAGCCTATGGGACATAATATTGTGATCTGCGATCCCGACATGAAAGTTCGAGATAGCAGCCAATTGAACTCTAACTGTGGAAGAAGAGGAGCCTGCATGAAAAATCTCCGCTAAGAAGTCCAAAACTGCCTGAACTGGGGCAGTGAAGGGATCAATATTCTTGGCTTTAGCCCAATAAGAGAAACGTTTCCATTTGCTTGTATAAATCCTCCTGGTAGAGGATTTTAAAGAAGCTACTATGATGTCTCTAACAGGGTTAGAGATCAAAGGAAGCCTGGCTAAGGAAGGAAGTGGAGCAACCATGCTGTGAGGTTGAGAGAAGGGATAGACCGGTGCAGCTGACCGGATTGGTGAATCAGAAGATCTGGCACTGGGTCCAGATGCCACGGCTGCACCAAAAGGTGACGATGGAGGAACGGAAACCAAATTTGTCGAGGCCAATAAGGAGCAATGAGAATCATTTTGGCTCTCAAAACGGTTGCTTTCTGGATAACTTGAGGGATCAGGGGAAAAGGAGGAAAGGCATAAAGAAGTCCCTGGGGCCAATCCTGGGTCAGAGCGTCTCTGGGGTGATGGCCTGACAGAGGGAAGAGAGAGAAGAAGTCTGGGCATTTGCTGTTTTGGGGAGTAGCAAAAAGATCGCAACATGGGCGACCCCATTCCAGAAAAATCTCCTCCACTATAGATTGCTTGAGAGACCACTCGTGAGGCATGAAAATAGCTCTGCTCAATCTGTCCGCTAAAATGTTGGTTTTCCCAGGGATGTGCGTTGCTACCAGAAACCGATGAGAGGAGATCGCCCATTGCCAAAGTCTGAGCGCTTCTCGACACAAGGGGTAGGACTTGGTTCCGCCCTGTTTGTTGATATACCAAACTACAGACAAGTTGTCTGTGTGGGCTGCAATTGTCCCTACCGGAAGAAAGTCGTTGAGGGCTTGCAACGTTAAAAGCACTGCTCTCATCTCTAGGACATTTATGTGCAGGTGGTAATTGAACGGTTGCCACGTCCCATGAACCATCCTGCCCTGATAATGACCCCCCCACCCGATCAGGGAGGCATCCGTGGTGACAGTGGCTACCGGGGATGGGGGTACAAAGTGTCTGCCTTGGTGAATCTGGGGAGAAGTGATCCACCAAGCAAGATGATTTTTGCAAATCTGTGTCACCAGAATTTGGTGACGCATTGGAAGTTGTTGGTAAGACCACTGAGTGAACAACATCCACTGAAGAAGGCGCATGTAGAAGCGAGCCAGGGGAAGAAGAGTAATGGCCGCAGCCATGAGGCCTAACACCTTTAGAACCATTCTGGCCTGTACTTTCTTGTTGGCTAGAATGATCCTGACGTGAGTTTGAATGTCTGAAACACTTTGATCTGTAAGGGTAGCTGACATCCGAACAGTGTTTAAGTTTGCGCCTATGAAAGTAATAGACTGGCAGGGCGATAAGGATGACTTTTCGAAGTTGATCGAGATGCCCAAATGAGAACAAAGATTTATTGTGTAATCCCTGGCTTGAACAAGCTGATGCCTGGTGGTGGCTGAAAGGAGCCAGTCGTCGAGATACGAAAACACCTGGAATCCTTGACGTCTCAGGTGAGCCGTGACCACTGCCATGCATTTGGTGAACACTCTGGGGGCTGTAGTGAGACCAAAGGGCAGAGCTCTGAACTGGAAATGACTGGACCCCAGCCGAAAGCGGAGAAATCTCCTGGCGCGTCTGTGAATTTTTATATGATAGTACACATCCTGAAGATCTATTGAGCACATCCAGTTGTCCTTCTGCAAGAAGGGCAGAATCGACTGAAGAGTGACCATTCGGAATCTTGTCTTCCTCACAGACTTGTTGAGTCTGCTGAGATCCAATATTGGTCTCCAGTCTCCCGTCTTTTTGGGGACCAAAAAGAACCTTGAGTAGATTCCGGGCTCTGAATGGTCTGTTGTAACTGGCTGAATGGCTCTTTTTTGCAGTAGTTTTGAGACTTCTAACTCTGCAATTTCCCTTAGACCGGGTGGTACGTCTGGAAGGGAATTTGAGGGACAGAAAGGACTTTCCTCGAAAGGAATTTTGTAACCCTCGGATATGATCGACTGTACCCATTTGTCTTGAGTGAGAGAACGCCAGGCTTCTGGGTACAGCGATAGTCTTCCCCCGACTGCCTCCAAGGAGGGACAGCCGGGCAACATCTCAGGGATGCTGAAAGGGCTTGTCAGAGAGAGACTCTCTGTTTCCCTGGTTTTGTGGACCCCCTCTGCCTCTAGAGCGGGGTCTGTTATTGTTACCCCCTCTGCCTCTAGGGGTAAACTGACCACGTGAATCCGGCGTGACTCCTTGGGATTTGCGGAACCACATTTTGCCACCCTTCTGTCCTTTGGGGTAAGGTCTAGAAGGGGTGGAAAAACGGACTCCAACGGCAGAAAGAGTTTTGCCGTCCTGCTCACACCTGGTCAACGTTTCCTTCACTTGAGGGCCAAACAAAGCTGAACCATCAAAGGGAGAGTTTGTGAAGGACGCCTTAAAGGGATCTGCAAAATTACATAGCCGCATCCAGGCTTGGCGTCTAAGAGCCACACCTGTACCTGCGGCCCTACTCGCTCCATCAGCAGCATATGATATCAGCCGCATGGAGGAGTTTGCAATGGAGTTAAGGGTTCCTAGCTGCGAATCAATTTTTTCCTGAGCCCCTGCAGCTGTAGGATCCTGCAGAACTTCACCTAGCTCCTTAAGAATATCCCTTTGGAGTCTGGTGAAGTGACATAGGTAATTCAGCGAACGCATAGCAAAGGTCGCTGAAGAAAACATCCGCTTACCATATCTATCCATGGTCCTAGAGTCCTTATTAGGAGGATGGACAGGTATGGAAGGATCTGCAAGTTCCTTCTTTGTGGCAGCCGCCACCACCATGGCATCAGTGGGGACACCTTTTGTAAGGAATTGCTTGTCAGTCGGGGCAGTAATAAATTTAGAAGGCCTCCTAGGGACTGGCTCTACAGAGTCAGGAGCAGCCCACGCCTTTCGAGCAATAACCTGCATAAGGGGGTCGAAAGGCGGAGACACCCAGGAGGTGGAGGGCCGAGATCCAAACGCCTCCAGGTATACTGACTCATCCTCAGAGGGATTATTGGTGGGCCAGTTTCCCCTCTGTCTAAGGAGTTCTAGGATGTCTGAGAAGGAGACATCCTCAGAGGGGGATCTTGGGGATCCCTCTGACTCATCTAAGTCAGTATCAGAAGTGATAGACTCGGGGGAGTCTACGTGTTTCCTCTTACATGTCCTCTTCCGCGGAGGATCTCCCGATAAATCAGGAGAATCCTCGGAAGAGGGGGATATTCCCAGTGGGGAAACCTGAGGCGGAGGATCTCTGGGTCCTGGAGCAAGAGAAGTGGCAGAGATGTCAACAGGCACCATAGAGGGAGGAGCTAAGGGAACAGACTGCTGGCTGAGACCAGTGGCCAGCACACTCTTCATCACCTCGAAGGCTCCCCTCCCAGGAAGGTCCGAGAGAACCCGCTCCGAAGAACTAGGAATTCCAGGACCCACCGAAAAAGAAGGCTCCGAGGCAGATGTCGGAGCCGAGCTCACCAAGGCCGAGGCTCCAAGGGGAAGAGCGGGTTCGGACAAGGGTCCGATGCCACGCACCCCTCGGAGGAGACCAGGGAAGCCCGGCCACCGAATCCCTCTAAGGAAGGTCTCGAAGAGGAGATAAGAGTAGAGGCTGAAGGAGCAGAAGGGGGTACCTGTCCCTCAGCCATAGCAGAAACCATTCCCGAAGACTCCAACTCCAAACTCTGGGGTAGAGTCGAAGGAGGAACTGCAATGGGGTGTGGACTAATAGTCGCCTGCTGAGACGGACTATGTAGCATTTGGGCCAGTGCCTGTGACTTTAGTAATCTACTGATCACTCTCTCCAAATCATGGTCAGAAAGCCTGGATGACCTTGAAGATCGGCTCCGATGGCTCCGCTCCGAGAGGAGAGGCGAAGCCGGAGCCGAAAGTATCGGCTCCAAGGAAGAGGACCTCGACCTCTTCCTCGAAGGAACCATCGGAGCCGATAAAACCACAGCAACTGTCGGAGCCGACAACTTATCGGCACCGACAGGTAGCTTCGATGCATCGGCTCCAGCCGGAGCCGATACGGCCATAAAAGTAAGGGTGTCGGAGCCGATCGGAGCCGACACCGATGCCTGGGCCACATGGTGGTCGGAACCGATGGGAGCCGACACCGAATTGGTCGAACCAGAGTCGGCACCGATAGCCATTGGTGCCGAAGGTTTAGGTAACCCAGAATCGGCTCCAGCCGGAGCCGATCTCGACTCTAAATGAGTCGGAGCCGAGGCCACAGGCTTGGACACAGAAGCCTGGGCCTTGGAAGACTTAGAAGTCTTAGATGGGGCCGACTTAGCCGGAGAGCCCTCCGGCTTAAGAAGGCCCCTCAAAATCAATTTATTTCTTCTTTCCTGCAGGACTCTCTGGCTAAAAGAATGACATATAGCACAGGAGTCCTGCAGGTGAAGAGGCCCCAGGCAGTAAAGGCAAGAAGTGTGACCGTCTGTCAGAGACATCTTCTGACAGCACGAGTCACACTTCTTAAAGCCTGAGACCCTTTCTTTAGACATGGTGCACAAAACACACACACACAACACCAGTCCAAGAAATTAACTTAAATATCAATAACAAACACACACACACACACACACACCCTAACAGGGGGGGGATGGGATGGGTGAAGTCTGACTGAAAGTTAAGAGGAGACAGGGAAATTTTCTGTCAGAAAATGACTAAAACTAAGTTAAAACTAATAATTTTAAGGTTTTTTTAAGAAAGGGGCTAAAATAGTAAAGTAACAATTCACTTACCAGGAGCTGGCAAAAGGAGGACCTCATCAGCGAAGCGGCAAACGAGATCTGGGTACTTACCGCCTTGCATCATGGGATATGGGGCTGCCTCGAGCTGGTAAAAGTGACTCTCGAGCTTAGCAGTGCAGTGGAGCCGAGGATCGGCTCCGAACCCATCAAGCAAGAATGAAGGCGAGATTGACAACTTAACATTGGGTGTTATTAAAATGGGAAGAGATAGAGGCAGCTGCTGAAGAGACCACTGAGAAAAGAGTAGCCATTGCAGAATTCTCATATGCAGTCTGGCTAGTGAAACTTTTAGTTATGCACTTACCATAACTTTGGATGTATGGGATCCATCTCGCCTACATTCATAACTGATGGGTTCGGAGCCGATCCGTCGGCTCCGACTCGGCCACTATACACTAGAACGAAGTCTCTCATTGGCTGGGCTACCCCTTATCCCATAATGCACCATGCCTGCTTCCCCAGATCTTGTTTGTTCGCTTTCATACATACATACAGGTACAGAACACATACCAATAACTGTAACCAACCAGAGCCCTTCCAGAGGAGAGCTTAGCAAGATCAATATTTCCTCCAAATCCAAAAGGTAGGGGGAAGGAGGGTGGGTATGTATGAATGTAGGCGAGATGGATCCCATACATCCAAAGTTATGGTAAGTACATAACTAAAAGATGTAATGGGATCCTATCTCGCCTACATTCATAACTGATGGGACAGCGTCCCTAGCACCTAAATCCCGGGTGGCTCACTGGAACACACTCCTGAGAACTGCGGAACCAAATGAAGCTCTGCCTCGGGAAGCCACATCAACCTTGTAATGAGAAATGAAGGTGTGTGGAGAAGACCAAGTAGCAGCCGCACAAATATCATCTATTGAAACTTTGGAGTGAAAAGCTACAGAGGTGGCCATAGCCCTGGTAGAATGAGCTTTGAGTGGGAAAGGCAACTCTCTGCCTGACTGGGAATAAATGAAAGAGATGCAATCCTTAATCCATTTGGCAATGGTGGTTTTGGCAACTGGTAGACCTAACCTATTCTCCGCAAAGGACACAAACAGTTGGTCAGATTTTCGTGTCTGAGTGGTCCTATCTAAGTAAAAACGCAGTTGCCTGTGAACATCCAACTGGTGGAAGGTAAAGTCTGCTCTATTAGAAAAATTTGGAAAGAAAACTGGGAGCTCCAATGATTGCTGAATGCATAAAGGGGATGCTACCTTAGGCAAAAAGGATGGATTCAATCTAAGGGAAACTCTGTCTTTGTGAAAAATCAAATAAGGAGGGGAAGAACAGAGAGCCTGAAGCTCTGAAACACGCTTAGCAGAAGTTATTGCCACTAGAAAGGCAGTTTTCCATGACAGGAATTTTATATCACAAGTGGCTGCCGGCTCAAAGGGCCGGGCAGTTAAAGAGGCCAGAACCAAATTTAAGTCCCAAGGGGGCACGGGATGAGCCATAGGAGGCCTGAGGAGCCAGGGTCCCTTAAGAAAGGACTTGCAAAGTCTGTTAGCCATTAAAGAAGGCTCTATAGCAACATGAAAATTAGATATAGCTGCCAGTTGAACTTTAAGTGTGGAGACAGAAGAGCCTGAATGAAACAATGAAGCTAGAAATTCCAAGACCTGCGGAACTGGGGCTGTAAGAGGATCAATGCCTCGCTGCTGGGCCCAACAAACAAACCTTTTCCATTTGCTGGAATACAGCTTAACGGTAGACGGCTTGTGGGAAGAAGACAAGATGTGCATCACTTCCGAAGAAAGAGAAAGATCTCTAACTAAGGATGGAAGTGGAGTAAACAAGCAGCCAGCCGCAACGACCGGAGGGACGGATGAGGGTGTCCCGACTGATTGGACAACAGATCCGGCACTGGGTCCAGAATCCAGGGGCCCTGTACTGCATACTTGTGAAGGAATGGGAACCAAACCTGACTGGGCCAATGTGGGGCGACCAAAATCATGTGGCACCCGACATGAAGAGCCTTCTGAATCACCCTCGGGAGAAGGGGAATCGGGGGGAAGGCATAAAGCAGACCTGGGGGCCAATTGTGGGCTAGAGCGTCCCTGGGAGACTGCCCCTGAGAGGGTGTCAGAGTGAAGAACTCTCTGCACTTCGCATTGTTGGGGCTGGCGAACAAGTCGCAACAAGGGAGACCCCATTTGGCGAAGATCTGCGCAGCCACTCTGTTGTTGAGGGACCACTCGTGGGGCAACAGGAGAGTCCTGCTGAGCCTGTCTGCAATCACACTGGCTTTTCCCGGAATGTGCGTGGCTACTAAGAAACATCGAGAGGCTATGGCCCAGCGCCATACTCTCATGGCCCCCCTGCAAAGGGGGTAGGACCTGGTTCCGCCCTGTTTGTTTATGTGCCAAACTACCGACATATTGTCGGATAGAATCGCAATAGTACCTTGAAGGAGAGCATGATGAAGTGCTTGTAAAACGAGAAGCACTGCTCTCATTTCCAGGATATTGATGTGAAGGTGCGCTTCGCAATCCTGCCAAGTGCCTTGGACAGACCTGTCCAGATAATGACCCCCCCCCCTACCCTATCTGGGAGGCGTCCGTGGTCACTGTGGCAACAGGGGGCTGAAGGGCGAAAGGACGCTCCCGGTCCAGGTTGGACCGACATAGCCAACGGAGGTCCCGACGACAACTGTCCGTAATCAGAACTAGGTGGTTCAGGGGAAGTTCTTGGTATGACCATTGAACCGATAATAGCCATTGCAGCACCCGCATGTGCAGCCTGGCTAATGGTACTAGGAGGATAGTTGCAGCCATCGTGCCCAATAACTGAAGAATCTGTCTGGCAGGAACTCGAGATTTGGGTAACAAATTTAGAACCTGTGATTGTAGAACCTGAATTCTCTCTGATGGCAAAAATGCCCGCATCCTTTTTGTGTCTAACTCTGCGCCTATAAAGGTGATACGCTGAGATGGCCGCAGCACAGATTTTTCCAATTGAAAGTGATTCCTAGCGAGAGACCCAAGGTTACTGTGGCCATCAGCGCTCGAATCAGTAGATGCTTGGAGGTGGCAGTGAGGAGCCAGTCGTCGAGATAGGGAAACACTTGGAATCCTAGACTTCTCAAGTAAGCTGTCACCACTGCCAGACACTTGGTAAACACCCTGGGGGCTGTGGTGAGACCAAAGGGCAGTGCACGAAACTGGAAATGACTGGTTCCTAGGCAGAAGCGTAAATGACTCCTGGACTCTTGATGTATCAAAATGTGATAGTAAGCGTCCTTGAGGTCTATGGAGCACATCCAGACATCCTTCTCCAATAACGGGAGAATGGACTGAAGGGTGACCATCCGGAACTTGGACTTCTTCACAAAACGATTTAAAGAGCTTAGGTCCAAAATGGGCCTTACGTCCCCTGTCTTTTTTGGCACCAAAAATAATCTTGAGTAAGTTCCTTATCCGATCTGGTCGGTGGGGACGGGCTGGATGACCCCTTTGCTTAGCAGCTTTGAAACTTCTACGGCTGCCAGATCCCGTTGACTGGGTGGCACGTCCGGGACTCTCCTTGTAGAAGGAGGGGGCTTGAAAAAGGGGATGAGGTAGCCTCCAGTTACAATGCGAAGCACCCACTGATCCTTGGTTATCGATTCCCAAGCCTGTGGGTGTTTCGCAAAACGACCCCCGACCGGCTCCGGAGAAGC
This sequence comes from Protopterus annectens, assembly GCF_019279795.1. NCBI lineage: Eukaryota > Metazoa > Chordata > Ceratodontiformes > Protopteridae > Protopterus > Protopterus annectens. The sequence goes on along the minus strand of NC_056733.1, from coordinate 123,356,806 downwards.
ACAGCAGGGCCACATCCTAGGGATGTTGAGGGCAGGAGGAACCACGAAAGGAGTCGTGGTCTCCAGAGTTACGGGGGACTCTGCCACCACTAGGGCGGCGTCTTCCTGAATCCCCCCCCCGCCTCTGGAGGGGGGATCATTCAGTGGAGTAGAGAAGAACTTTTGGGATTTCCTGAACCACATTTTCCCTCCTCTCTGGGCCTTGGGATAAGGTCTAGAGGGAGCGGAAAAACGGGCCCCAACAGCAGTCAAGGTCTTGCCCTCCTGCTCGCACCGAGTAAGTGTGTCCTTCACCTTGGGTCCAAACAAAGAAGACCCATCAAAGGGGGCGTCGGCGAAGGAAGACTTAAAGGCCTCCACGAGTGGACACAAGCGTAACCAGGCTTGTCTCCTAAGAGCCACTCCTGTGCCCGCTGCTCTACTCGCCCCTTCGGCTGCATAGGAAATGAGCCTCATGGACGAGTTGACAATAGAAGATAGGGTAGTCATCTGGGCGCCTACGGTTTGTGCTAACGCCTCAGGAAGGTTACCCGCAAGGGACTCTCCTAACTCCTTGAGGAGGTCCCTTTGGAGCCTTGTAAAATGATAGAGATAGTTCAGCGACCGCAGGGTAAAGGTCGCTGAAGAAAGGGTACGCTTCCGGTACCTATCCATGCTCCTAGAATCCTTATTAGGAGGATGAATAGACGTTGAAGCCTCTGCCACGTCCTGCTGAGTGGCAGATGCCACCACCATAGCATCAACTGCAACACCCTTAGTGAGGAATTCTTTCTGGGGAGGCGCTGAAAGAAACTTATTAGGCCTGGCAGGCACCGGTTCCGCCGTATCAGGATGTTCCCACACCCTCTGAGAGATTAGATCTAATAACTCGTCGAAGGGTGGAGATACCCAGGAGGAGGAGGGCTGGGCCCCGAAGGCCTTGTGGAAAACTGACTCCTCAGCGGTAGGGGCTTTGCATTGCCAATCGCCTCTCTGTCTCAAGATCTCAAGGATATCCGAGAAGGAGACGTCATCCGAGGACGATTTAGGGGACCCCTCTGCATCATCGAGGTCAGTATCTGAAGTGACGGATTCATCTTGGGAATCAACGTGCTTCCTCTTACACAGTTTCTTCCTTGGGAGTTCATCTGAAGCAGATTCAGAAGGACCCCCCGGAAGAAGGGAACCCTCTAAGGGGGTATCCTCAGGCCCTGGGGCCCCATTGTCGTGGGAAAGAATGTCTCCAGAGGCACCAGTACCCAAAACTTGGGACGGTGAGGTAGAAACCTGCTGAACCGGCAAGGTCATGGCCAGCGCACTCCTCATGGCCTCAAAAGCAGGACCTCCAGACTCTGCAGAGGGCACTTGCTGAGAGACCACGGCGGTACCGGGAATACCTGCGGCCGATGCTCCGAAGGGAAGACTGGGCATCGAAGAGGCGAGCTCCACAGTGTTGCCCTCGGCCCCCGCCGAAGAAGACCCGGTACCAAACCCTGACACCGAGGACAGGGTAGGAATGAAGGTCGGAGCAGAGAAACTCCGAGGGGGTCCCTGCTCCGACTGGACGATTCCACTGCGTTCTACCTGCACCAACTCCAACGGCTCCAAGGGGGTCGGAGGAGGAATCAAATGCATGGGATGTGGAATCGGCTCCGAAGCCGCGTGGGCTGGAGCCGAGATCATTTTAGCAAAAACTGGGGACTGCAACAGCCTCTGGATAACCCTATCCAAATCCGAATCCGACAACCTAGAGGATTTGGAGGAAATAGATTGGGGCCGAGAAGACTTCTGCCTCGGCTCCGATAAAGCAGGGGATCGGCTCCGAAAGGGTTCCAGCACTATCGGACCCGAGACCGGAACCATTTGCAACAGTGTCGGCGCCGAAGGAGGCTCCGGAGCTGAGGGGGAAGAGTCTGAGCTGCCCACCTCCAACGGCTCCGAGACCAAAGGAGCCGAAGTAGGTGATTGGCCTCTCGATGCACTAACCTGCGGCTCCGACACCAGTGGAGCCGAGGGAAGAAGCACCGAGGCAGACCCTTCAGCCATCGGCTCCGAAGCCATTGGAGCCGAGGAAGAAGAAGTCGATCCCTGTTTCTTAGCTGTCGGGTCCGACGGACTGGTCGGAGCCAACGATCTATGCTTCTTGGGTGTCGGGCCCGACGGACTGGTCGGAGCCGACGATCTCTTCTTTTTAGAAGCTGGAGATGAAGCCAAAGCTTCCTCAAATGAAGGCTTAATCAGACCCCTAAGTATCAGCTTGTTTTTTCTCTCCTGGAGAACCCTGGAGGAAAAAGTGTGACACACACTGCAAGTATCCTGTAAATGTTTAGGCCCTAAACAGTACACGCAGACAGCATGGCTGTCTGTAATAGACATTTTATAATTACATTTTGCACACGTTTTGAACCCTGATTTTTGCTCCTTAGACATTTTGTAGAAAAAAACAGGTAACTGATAGCTAGAAAAAAAACAGTAACTAATGTATGGGCTAAAGCCCTCTAACTTAAACAGGCTTAGCCCGATACAACAGGACAAACACACAGAAGTAAGGAAATACGTGGGCCAAAGCCCTCTAACTTAAACGGGCTTAGCCTGAAAACTATTTCAGTCACACAACAAGAAAAATAGATAGTCAAACAATAAGGGCAAAGGCCCTCTAACTTAAACGGGCCTTGCCCAGTACACTAGTAGCGCGAAAAGTAATAAAATTTAAATTTACACCAAACTAACCACAAACGCTCACAAAGCTGTTAAAACAGCTGTTTGTTTAAATTCTGACAGAAACCCTAGTCAACAAAGACCAATAGGTCAAGAAAAAAACACTTAGCTCCAGCCAAGTCGAGACCACGTCCGGCTTGAAAAGCGGCAAACGAGATCTGGGGAAGCAGGCGTGTTGCATTATGGGATAAGGGGTAGCCCAGCCAATGAGAGACTTCGTTCTAGTGTATAGTGGCCGAGTCGGAGCCGACGGATCGGCTCTGAACCCATCAGTTATGAATGTAGGCGAGATAGGATCCCATTACATCTAGAGTTATAGTAGAGGCCATGGTTCCTAGAAGTTTGATCACTGTCTTCGCTTTGACTTTGTGTTGGGGAAGCAGGCTGTATATTTGTTGTCTTAAATTTTGTATTCTGTCTAAAAGGAAGGCAAACCATCATTGTGACTGTGTCTATTTCTGTGCCTATAAAAGTCACATATTGAGAGGACGACAAGGCAGACTTTTCCCAATTTACAGTAATGCCTAGCTGAGTGCAGACTCAGATGGCTGAATCCCTGGCTTGTAGAAGTAGGTGCCTGGTAGTGGCAGTCAGGAGCCAGTCATCCAGGTACAGAAACACTTGGAATCCATGACGTCTCAAGTGAGCTGTTACTACCGCCATGCATTTGGTGAACACATGGGGGCTGTGGTGAGACCAAAGGGCAGAGCATGAAATTGGTAATGACTTGCTCCCAGCCGGAAGCGTAAATTACTCCTTGATGCTTTGTCCATTTTTATGTGGTAGTGCGCATCTTGGAGGTCTGAGCACATCCAATTGTCTTTCCCCTAACAGAGGGAGTATAGACTGCAGTGTTACCATTCGGAACTTGGACTTCTTTACTGATTCGTTTAACTTGCTGAGATCCAAAATGGGCTTTCAGTCCCCTTTTCATTTTGGCACTAAAAAGAATCTGGAGTAAGTTTCAAATCCTATCTGGTCTGTGGGGACGGTTTGGTTGACTCTCTTTTGAAGCAACTTTTGGAATTCTATAGTTGCTTGATCCCTGTGATTAGGTGGAACATCTGGGATTTTCTTGGTTAGATGGGGTGGAGAAGAGAAGGGTATGGAGTATCCTCTGGAAATTATTCTTTGTACCCCCTTGTCTTGTGTGATGTTGTGTCAGGCTTCTGGGTACAAAGATAAGTGACCCCCGACTGTCTCCAGAAAAGTGCAGTCGGGCCCCACTTCAGGAGCGCTGACAGGGACATCCACAAAAGGAATCGTGGCCACCCTGGTTTTGCGCCCCCCCCCCCCCCCTCCGCCTCTAGGGTGACATCTACCGTTACTTCCTCCTCCTTTGTCGCTGGAGAAGGAATCACCTTGTGCATCCGGGAAAAATCTAGATTTCTTGAACCACATTTTCCCGCCTCTGTGACCCTTAGGGTATGGTCTAGAAGGGACTGAAAAACATACTCCCACAGCAGAGAGAGTTTTCCCTTCCTGCTCGCATCTGGTGAGTGTGTCTTTTACCTTTGGTCCAAACGGAGAGGAACCATGAAAGGGGGCATTGGTAAATGTATATTTGAAGGGCTCCACAAAATTACATAGGCGCATCCAGGAGTGTGTCCTAAGGGAAACTCCTGAACCCACTGCCCTGCTCGCTCCATCTGCTGCATAAGACATCAGCCTCATGGAGGAGTTAACAATGGAGTTTAAGGTAGACAGCTAAGTAGTAACCTTCTCAGGGACTCCTTCAGTTAAAGTACCTTGGAGAGTATCTCTTAGCTCCTTTAGGAGATCTCTTTGAAGCCTAGTAAAATGGGTGAGGTAATTCAGTGATCTGAGTGTAAAAGCCGCTGAAGAAAAGATACGCTTCCCGTATCTGTCCATCGTTTGAGACTCCTTGTTCGGTGGGTGGACAGATGAGGAAGTTTCCGCTAGTTCCTTCTTTGTGGCTGCTGCCACCATCATGTCATGTACAGGCACACCTTTAGTCAAAAACTCTTTCTCTTTGGGAGCTGAAAGAAATTTGTTGGGCCTTCTGGGGACTGGTACCACGGCATCAGGAGTTTCCCACACCTTTTGACTAACTAAATCTAACAGCTCATCGAAAGGTGGAGACACCCAATGGCTGAAGGTTGAGACCCGAAAGCCTTCAGGTGCACTGACTCCTCATCAGAAGGGGGTGACAATGGGCCAGCTGCCTCTCTGTTTCAGGACTTCTAGGATATCTACATAGGAGATATAATCAGAGGATGACCTAGAGGACCCTTCTGACTCCTCGAGGTCAGTGTCAGAGGTGATGGACTCATCAAGGGAGTCTACATGCTTCCTCTTGCAAGTTCCCTTCCGAGGATGCTCCTCAGTAAGGTATTCTGGGGAGGTCTCGGAAGACTAGGGGCCACCCAATGGGGGCTCCTGAGGCTGCGGGTCTCTGCTGTCATGAGTGCTGTCATGAGAGAGGGATGGTGCTGAGACAGAGGTCAGAGCTTGAGAGGAAAGAACATCGGTACCCTTGTGTACAGCTGAAGATCTAGACAGCACGCTGCTCATCATCTCGAAGGCAGATCACCCCAGCTCTGAGGACACCACCGGTTCCAAAGAAGTGGAAGTAGCCCTCGGCACCAGAGCAATCAGCTCCAAAATAGATGTAGAATCTGAGCTCAGCCAAGCCAACGCACCGAGAGGTAGGCTCGGAACCGAAGAGGTCCGGGTCCAAATGTCCCCATCGGGGCTGACTGGTGAGCTTCGGCTCCTAGACACCAGGGAGAGTGGAACTCGGCTCTGAGAAAACTACTTGAGGTGCTGGAACCGACGGTTCTACAACAAAAGGTACTGATAGATCTGGCTCCGAAAGACCGGCATGGCTTGTAGGAGGAACAGAAGCAGGTGATACGGCCTTAGCTCCAAAACCGATTGGGTCGGAGCCGACAACAAATCTGCTAGCGCCGACCACTCCAAAAGACTATTCACCACGTTCTCGAAATCCTCATCAGAGAGATTCCTGGAGGATCTGGAAGACAAGGTAGGAGATCGAGATTTCTGCAAAATTGGAGATCTAAGTGTCGGGGATACCGGTAGTAAGTGTTTTGATCGGCTACGAGGTATGGATTCAGCTATAGGCCCGGAAAAACTTGGGGCCGAAACTGGAAGGTCTGTATCAATAACCTCAACCGGTTCCGAAGGCAGAGGAGCCGAAGAGGTAGAAGGTTTGACAACTTTGGCAACTTTTTCTGGAGGTCCTGATTTGTCAGTCGGTGTTGGAGACTGGCTTAACCTTCTCTTTTTTTGAAGAGGGAGATCTGGAGTGAGAAGAGGAAGAACTAGGTAAATCCTCTTCAAAGGAAGGTTTAAGGAGACCTTTCAAAATCAGTTTGTTCTTCCTTTCCTGGAGAACCCGGGAACAAAAAGAATGGCAAAAGGTACATGTCTCCTGTAGATGTATGGCTCCCAAACAATAAACACAAATACTACGCCCATCAGTCAGGGACATTTTTTTGTGAACATTTATGGCATTTCTTAAAACTTTTAGTTATGTACTTACCATAACTTCGGATGTATGGGATCCATCTCGCCTACATTCATAACTGATGGGTTCGGAGCCGATCCATCGGCTCCGACTCGGCCACTATATAGTAGAACTAAGTCTCTAATTGGCTGGGCTACCCCTTATCCCAGAATGCACCACGCCTGCTTCCCCAGATCTTGTTTGTTCGCTTTTTTATACCTACATCCAGGCACAGAAACATACCAGCAACTGTAACAAACTAAAGTCCTTCAAGAGAAAACTCAGTAAGTAGCAGCGTTTCCTCTAAATCCAATGGAAAGGAAGAAGGAGGGCGGGTACGTATGAATGTAGGCGAGATGGATCCCATACATCCGAAGTTATGGTAAGTACATAACTAAAAGATGTAATGGGATCCTATCTCGCCTACATTCATAACTGATGGGACAGCATCCCTAGCACCTAAATCCAGGGTGGCTCATTGGAAAACACTCCTGAGAACTGTGGAACCAAAGGAAGCTCTACCTCGAGAAGCCACATCTATCTTGTAATGAGAAATGAAGGTGTGCGGAGAAGTCCACGTAGCGGCCGCACAGATATCATCTATCGATAATTTGGAGTGGAATGCTACAGAAGTAGCCATTGTCCTGGTAGAATGAGCCTTGACTGGGAATGGTAGCTCTTTGCCGGGCTGTGAATAAATGAAGGAGATGCAATCTTTAATCCATTTGGCTATGGTGGTTTTAGCCACCGGTTGACCCATCCTATTTTCCGCAAAGGACACAAACAGCTGATCTGACTTTCGTGTCTGATTGGTCCTACTTAAATAAAAACGCAGTTGTCTGTGAACATCCAACTGATGGAAAATATATTCTGCGCTATTGGAGAATTTGGGAAAAAACACAGGGAGCTCCAAGGATTGTTGAATGCATAAGGGGGATGCCACCTTGGGCAAGAAAGAGGGATTTAACTTGAGAGACACTCTGTCTTTGTGAAAAGTCAAATAAGGAGGATTAGAAAAGAGAGCCTGAAGCTCTGAGACTCGCTTGGCAGAGGTTATTGCCACCAAAAAAGCGGTTTACCAAGATAGAAATTTTATATCACAAGTAGCTGCTGGTTCAAAGGGGCGGGCAGTTAAAGAAGCTAGAACCATATTCAGATCCCAAGGGGGCACAGGATGGGCTATTGGGGGCCGAAGGAGCCACGCTCCTTTAAGGAAAGATTTGCAAAGCCTGTTTGCCATTAAGGAAGGCTCGAAGGAGACATGAAAATTAGAGATAGCTGCCAATTGGACTTTAATTGTGAACACTGAAGAGCCCAAATAAAACAAAAAAGCCAGGAATTCTAAAACCTGAGGTACTGGGGCGGTAAGGGGATCTATACCTCGTTGCTGGGCCCAAAGAGCAAACCTCTTCCACTTGCTGGAATACAGTTTAATTGTGGAAGGTTTGTGAGAAGAGGACAAAATGTGGATGACGTCTTGAGAAAGAGAGCTATCTCTGGCTAAGGTTGGAAGTGGAGTAACCAGGCGGCCAACCTCAAGGACCTGAGGGATGGATGAGACTGTCCTAACTGATGAGTTAACAGGTCGGGCACCAGGTCCAGAAACCATGGGCCCTCCACCGCATACCTCAAAAGGGAAGGGAACCAAACCTGACAAGGCCAGTATGGAGCGATCAAAATCATGTCGCTTCCTAGAAAAATCGCCTTTTGTATCACCTTCGGGAGAAGGGGAACTGGAGGGAAGGCGTAAAGTAGACTGGGTGGCCAACTGTGAGTTAGAGCGTCCCTGGGAATCTGCCCCTGAGAGGGAGTCAGAGTGAAGAACTCCCTGCATTTCGCATTGTGAGGGCTGGCGAACAAGTCACAACAAGGGAGGCCCCACTCGGCGAAAATGTTTGCCGCCACCCTGTCGTTGAGGGACCACTCGTGGGGCAACAGGAGAGTCCTGCTCAGCCTGTCTGCAATCACATTGGATTTCCCCGGAATGTGCGTTGCCACTAGGAAACGCTGGGTAGAAATCGCCCAATGCCACACTCTCATGGCCTCTCGGCAAAGAGGGTAGGACCTGGTTCCGCCTTGCTTGTTTATGTACCAGACTACCGTCATGTTGTCGGATAGAATCGTAATAGTACCCCCGGGGAAGAGCATGATGAAGTGCTTGCAACACCAGTAGCACCGCTCTCATTTCCAGGATATTGATATGCAAGTGCGTTTCGTGAGCCTGCCACGTACCTTGGACAGACCTGTCCAGATAATGCCCCCCCCCACCCTATCTGGGAGACATCCGTGGTCACCGTGGCGACGGGAGGCTGAAGGGCAAAGGGTCGCCCCTGATCCAGGTTGGACCGAAGCAGCCACCAACGTAGGTCCCGACGGCAAATTTCCATAATCTGGACCAAATGGTTCAAGGGGAGATCCTGAAAGGACCATTGAACCAACAGTAGCCATTGCAGCACCCGCCTGTGCAGCCTGGCTAAGGGGACTACAAGAATAGTCGAGGCCATCGTACCCAATAACTGCAGAATCAGTCTGGCCTGAACTCGTGATCTGGGTAACAAGGTTTGAACCTGAGACTGCAGGACCTGAATCCTTTCTACCGGCAAGAATGCCCGCATTCTTCTTGTGTCTAACTCTGCGCCTATAAAGGTAATACGCTGAGACGGCTGCAGCACAGATTTTCCCCAATTGAACGTGATTCCTAGTGAATGACCCAAACTGACTGTGGTCATAAGCGCCCAAACTAATAGATGCTTGTGGAGGTGGCAGTAAGGAGCCAGTCGTCTAGATAAGGAAACACTTGGAATCCTCGACTTCTCAAGTGAGCTGTCACTACTGCCAGACACTTGGTGAACACTCTGGGGGCTGTGGTGAGACCAAAGGGCAGCGCTCGGAACTGGAAATGACTGGTTCCCAGGCGGAAGCGTAAGTGACTCCTGGACTCTTGACTTATCAGGATGTGATAGTAAGCGTCCTTGAGATCTATGGAGCACATCCAGACATCCTTCTCCAATAACGGGAGAATGGACTGAAGGGTGACCATTCGGAATTTGGATTTTTTTACAAAGCGATTCAATGATCTGAGGTCCAAAATGGGCCTTAAGTCCCCTGTATTTTTTGGCACCAAAAATAGTCTTGAGTAAGTTCCTGATCCGATCTAGTCGGTGGGGACAGGCTGGATAACTCCTTTTCTTAGCAGCTTTGAGACCTCGACCGCTGCTTGATCCCACTGACTGGGTGGCACATCCAGGATTTTCCTGATAGGAAAAGGGGGCTTGATGAAAGGGATGAGATAGCCTCCGGTTATGGTTCGGAGCACCCACTGATCCTTGGTGATAGATTCCCAAGCCTGTGGGTGTTCCGCAAAGCGACCCCCGACTGGCTCCGGAGATGCGCAGTCGGGCCACATCTCAGGGACGGGGAGTGTAGGATGGACCACGAAAGGAATCGCAGTCTCCAGAGTTACGGGGGCCTCTGCCGCCTCTGGGGCGGCGTCTTCCTGAATCCCCCCCCCCGCCTCTAGAGGGGGGATCACTCGGTGGAGTAGGGAAAGACCTTTGGGATTTTCTGAACCACATTTTCCTTCCTCTCTGGGCCTTGGGGTAAGGTCTAGAAGGAGCGGAAAAACGGGCCCCCACGGCAGTCAAGGTCTTGCCCTCCTGCTCGCATCGAGTCAGTGTGTCCTTCACCTTGGGTCCAAACAGGGAGGACCCATCAAAGGCCCGGTGAAGGAAGACTTAAAGGCCTCCGCAAAGGGACACAAGCGTAACCAGGCGTGTCTTCTAAGAGCCACGCCAGTACCCGCTGCACTACTCGCCCCTTCGGCCCCATATGAGATGAGCCTCATGGACGAGTTGACTATCGAAGATAGGGTAGTCATCTGGGCGCCAACAGTTTGGGCTAACGCCTCAGGAAGATTACCCATAAGAGACTCACCTAACTCTTTAAGGAGGTCCCTTTGGAGCCTGGTAAAATGACAAAGATAATTCAGCGACCGCAGGGTAAAGGCCGCTGAAGAAAGGTTACGCTTCCGGTACCTATCCATGCTCCTGGAATCCTTATTAGGAGGGTGAATAGACGTTGAAGCCTCTGCCACGTCCTGCTGAGTGGCAGATGCCACCACCATCGCATCTACTGCAACTCCTTTGGTCAAAAATTCCTTTTGAGGAGGGGCTGAGAGGAACTTGTTAGGCCTGGCGGGCACCGGTTCCACAGAGTCAGGGTGTTCCCACACCCTTCGAGAAACTAAATCTAGCAATTCATCGAAGGGTGGAGACACCCAGGAGGCGGAGGGCTGGGCCCCAAAAGCCTTGAGGAAGACTCACTCCTCTGCGGAAGGGGTTTTGGACTGCCAATCGCCTCTCTGTCTCAGGATCTCGAGGATATCTGAGAATGAGATGTCATCCGAGGACGATTTTGGGGACCCTTCCGCATCATCGAGGTCAGTATCTGATGTGATAGACTCATCCTGGGAGTCAGTGTGCTTCCTCTTGCACAATTTTTTCCTTGGGGGTTCATCTGAAGCGGATTCAGAAGGACCTCCCGGGAGAAGGGAACCCCCCCCCCCAAGGGGGTATCCTCAGGCTCTGGGGCCCCGCTGTCGTGGGAATGAAGCACACCAGAAGCACCAGTTCCCAAGTCTAGGGACGGTGAGGTAGAGACTTGCTGAGCCGGCAAGGACATGGCCAGCGCACTCCTCATGGCCTCAAAAGCAGGACCTCCAGACTCTACGGAGGACACCGGCTGAGAGACCACGACGGTACCGGGAATCCCTGCGGCTGACGCTCCGAGGGGGAGACTAGGCACCGAAGCTACCAGTTCCAAAGTGTTCCCCTCGGCCCCGACCGAGGAAGTCCCGGTACCGAACCCTGACGCCGAGGACAGGGTAGGAATGATGGTCGGAACTGAGAGGCTCCGAGGGAGTCTCGGTTCCGACTGGACGACTCTGCTCCGCTCTACCATCACTGACTCCAACGGTTCCGAGGAGGTTGGAGGAGGAATCGGGTGCATCGAGATAGGGGCCGGCTCCAGAGCCGAGTGGGCCGGAGCCGAGACCATTTTTGCAAAAACCGGGGACTGGAAAAGCCTCTGGATAACTCTGTCCAAACCTGAGTCCGACAACCTGGAGGATTTAGAGGAAATAGATGAGGGCCGAGACGACTTCTCTCTCAGCTCCGATAGACCAGGGGACCGGCTCCGAAAAGGCTCCAACACTATCGGCACCGGATCCGGAACCGTATGAACAAGCATCGGTGCCGAAGGGGATTTCGGGACCGAGGGAGGAGAGTCTGAGCTGCACACCTCCAACGGCTCCGAGACCAAAGGAGCCGAAGCAGGTGATTCGCCTCTCGATCCCCCAACCTGCAGCTCCGACACCAATGGAGCTGAGGAAAGAGGTATCGAGGCAGACCCTTCCACCCGAGGCTCCGAAGCCACTGGAGCCGAGGAAGAAGAGGTCGACCTATGCTTCTTGGAAGTCGGTTCCGACGGACTGGTTGGAGCCGACGACCTTTTCTTTTTAGAAGCTGAAGAGGAAGGAGAAGCCAAAGCTTCCTCAAAGGAGGGCTTAATAAGGCCCTTAAGGATCAATTTATTTTTACGTTCTTGAAGGACCCTAGAGGAAAAAGCATGACAAACACTACATGTTTCCTGCAAATGTTTCGGTCCTAAACAATATACACAAACAGCATGGCTATCGGTAATGGACATTTTGTAGTTACACTTGGTGCACTTTTTAAAACCAGACTTCTGCTCTTTCGACATCCTGTCACACCACAGTTTTACCACAACGAAAAACAACCTTAAGTAGGGCACGAGCCCTTTGACTCAAACGGAACTGGCCCGAGATACAGCACACAAAGCGGGCAGAAGCCCTCTAACTTAAACGGGCTTAGCCCGATAAAACAGAACGTACAGCAAGACAAAATCAGCACACCCACACACAAATAAGGGCAAGGGCCCTCTAACTTAAACGGGCCTTGCCCGGTAAATAGAAAAAAATACCAATCACACCAAAAAAGGTTTACACGCACACGTAAAGCTGTTAAAACAGCTGTTTGTTAATTTTATGAAGAAACCCCTACGTCAAAAGACCAAAAAGTAACCAAAAAACTACTTAGCTCCAGCCAAGTCGGGACCACGTCTAGCCTGAAAAGCGGCAAACGAGATCTGGGGAAGCAGGCGTGGTGCATTCTGGGATAAGGGGTAGGCCAGCCAATTAGAGACTTCGTTCTACTGTATAGTGGCCGAGTCGGAGCCGATGGATCGGCTCCGAACCCATCAGTTATGAATGTAGGCGAGATAGAATCCCATTACATCCCGAAGGTTTATGGTCTTTAGATTCCTTAGACATAACTACCACAACAAAGACAACAGACTGTAATTGTAGACAGCAAAAATGACAATAAGAAGAGAGGAAATGGTTCTCTAACTTAAACGGGCATATCCCTGCTAAAGAAACAACACACAAGGGAGAAAGGCAATAGAAGACTAGGTCTTCTAATTTAAACGGGCCTAGCCCTGTTCAAGAAACAACACACAAGGGAGAAAGGCAATAGAGGACTAAAAATAAAAAAAAGAAGAAAAGTGCCTTAGAAAAAACTAAAAACCAACCACGACAAAGCACTCAGGAAACCAGCGTAATGAAGCCAATACACGACTTAGGTTTGGCCAAAAAGACCCAATTTATTTAACGTTCACAAAACACCACGTTTTCATCCTAATACATCCAGGACTTCATCAGAAATAATAAATGCATTGTGTTCCCTCCTTATATATCCCTCTCCTGATTACTTCGACGTCATAATAAATCCCAATTAAGTAATAGAGGACTAATTTAAATGGGCCTAGCCCTGAACAGAGGGGTAGGAGAGACAGAAAATAAACAAGTGTCAGTAAGGCAAAAATAGGTCCTCTAACTAAAAAAACGGACCTATGCCTGAGAAAGATTAACAATAACTAGCACCATAGAAAATGAAGGGATACCACTAAAAGAAGGCCTGTGGAAGCAATGGCCAACAATTAGCAACAACAATTAGTAATAAAACTTCAGAAAAAACACACTAACTACTCGCTAAGTTAGCAACAGTAAGCTATTAGTAATAAATAAGAAGTTATGTACCTACCATAACGTTCCATGTTAGTTGTCTTCTTCTCGCCTTCTTTCTTGCTGGATGGGTTCGGAGCCGATCCTCGGCTCCGACTCGGCCAATATTAAAGCTCGAGAGCTATATCCACTGGCTCGAGGCTCCCCTATATCCCACAATGCTAGGCGGTAACTACTCAGATCTGGTTTGATAGCTATACCAAGCAATCCTAGTCTCCATAGAATGGAATAGGGAAACCCACCTCAAAACAATCTGCGTAAAAAGTATCGCAGACCTCAGTAAGGATAAAAGAGGTGGAAGAACGTGTGGGAATGACAACTTCCAGAGGAAGAACACAAACTGAATTCCTGTCGGTCTGTCCAGGCTTGGGGGAAGGAGGGTGGGACGCAAGAAAGAAGGCGAGAAGAAGACAACTAACATGGAACGTTATGGTAGGTACATAACTTCTTAATGTTAAGTTGTCAATCTCGCCTTCATTCTTGCTGGATGGGACCGCGTCCCTAGCACCTTATCCCGGGTGGCCTATCAGAACAGACTCTTGAGAACAGTGGAACCAAAACTGGCACGGCTTCTGGAAACCATGTCCAATTTGTAATGTGAAATGAATGTATGAGGAGAAACCTAGGTGGCTGCTGCACAAATGGAATCTATTGGCAGCCTATCCTGAAAAGCTACGGATGTAGCTAATGCCCTAGTTGAATGAGCTCTAGGTCTTGAGGGTAGTTTTTGATGTCTGATCTCATAGATGAAGGTAATTGTAGAGGTGAGCCATCTAGAGAGGGATACTTTAGTAACTGGAAGGCCCAATTTCCCTTCTGCATATGACAGAAACAATTGATTAGATTTCCTGAATTGTTTAGTCCTGTCTAAGTAATATCTAAGTTGGCGATGAACATACAAAAAATGTAGCTTTTGTTCCGACCTGTTTGAATAGTTAGGGAAAAAGAAGGGGAGATCAATAATTTGGTTTAGGTTTATTTGAGAGGAAACTTTAGGCAAAAAGGATGGATTAGTACGGAGGGATACCCTGTCTTTGTGAAACACTAAGTAAGGAGGACGACTGCACAGAGCACTGTTTTTTGACGTTGCCCAAAAGGAGAAGCGTTTCCATTTGCTACTATAAATCTTCCGGGTAGAAGATTTGTGAGAGGCTATCAAGATATCTCGGAACGAGCGAGATATTGAGGGAAGCCTGGCTAAGGTGGGAATCGGAGAAACCACGCTGTGAGTTTTAGAGAGGGCAGAGATTGGTTCAGCTGACCCGATTGGTGGGTTATCAGATCCGGTACTGGGTCCAGATGACAAGGCTGCTCCAAAAGGTAACGATGAAGAAAGGGGAACCATATCTGTCGAGGCCAGTAAGGGGCAATGAGGATCATTGTCACTCTCAAGGCGATGGCTTTCTGAATTAGTTGAGATATCAGTGGAAAGGGGGGAAAGGCATATAGAAGTCCCCGGGGCCAATCGTGGACTAGAGCGTCTCTGGTGGGATGGCCTGGTAATGGGAAGAGAGTGAAGAAGTCGTGACACTTGCTGTTTTGGGGAGCAGCAAAAAGATTGCAGCAAGGCTGGCCCCATTTTAGGAATACTTCTTCTAGAACTGATTTCTTGGGAGACCACTCGTGGGGCATGAGAATTGCCCTGCTCAATTTGTCTGCAATAACGTTGGAATTCCCAGGAATGTGCATTGCTATCAGAAAACGCTGAGAAGAGATCGCCCACTGCCAAAGTATGAGTGCCTCTCGACATAAAGGTATGATCTGGTTCCGCCTTGTTTGTTGATGTACCACACTACGGACATGTTGTCCGTTTGAATTGCAATAGTCCCAGTGGGAAGAGAGTCGTGAAGGGCTTATAACGCTTAAAGCACTGCTCTCATCTCTAGGACGTTTATGTGCAAGTGGCACTCAAAAGGTTGCCACGTGCCTTGGACTGTCCTGCCCTGATAATGCCCCCCCCAACCGATCAGGGAGGCATCTGTTGTCAACGTGGCGACTGGGAGGGGAAGAGTGAAGGGTCTTCCTCGGAGAAGTTGAGGTGATGTGATCCACCAAGACAGTTGATTCTTGCATGATTGAGTTATCAATATGGTATGGGACATTGGGAGCTGTTGAAAGGACCATTGAGTAAACAGCATCCATTGGAGGATCCTCATGTGAAAGCGAGCTAAGGGAAGAAGGGGAATAGCTGCTGCCATGAGTCCTAACACCTTCAAAACTAGTCTGGCTTTAACTTTGTTGCATTGTAAGAGAAGGGAAACTTGGTTCTGAATGTCTGACACTCTCTGCTCTGTGAGTCTGGCTGAATGAGTGTGTCTAAGGTGGCGCCTATAAAGGTAATAGATTGACAAGGCGACAAGGCAGATTTTTCGAAATTTATCGAAATGCCTAGAGCTTGGCAAGATTGGATAGTGAAGTCCCTGGATAGAAGAAGCTGATGTCTGGTGGTGGCGGTAAGGAGCCAGTCGTCCAAATATGGAAACAACTGGAATCCTTGCCATCTCAAGTGAGCCGCGACCACTGCCATGCATTTGGTGAACACACGGGGGGGCTGTAGTGAGACCAAAGGGCAGGGCCCTGAACTGGTAGTGACTGGCTCCCAGCCTGAAGCGGAGATATCTCCTGGAGTGTCTGTTCATTTTGATGTGGTAGTACGCGTCCTGAAGATCTATCGAGCACATCCAATTGTCCTGACCCAAGAAGGGTAGAATGGACTGTAGCGTGACCATCCGGAATTTTGTTTTCCTGACATACTTGTTTAAGTAGCTGAGATCCAGTATGGGTCTCCAGTCCCCTGTTTTCTTTGGTACCAAAAAGAATTTGGAGTAGATTCCGGATCCTTGCTGGTCTGCCGGGACTGATTGGATAGCTCTTTTTGATAGCAGCTTTGAAATTTCTAATGCTGCTTGTTCCCTTAGACCGGGTGGAACATCTGGAAGGGATCTTTTGGGTTGGGTTGGGATGTGAATAAAGGGAACTTTGTAACCCTCGGATATGATCGACTGTACCCATTTGTCTTGAGTAAGGGAAAGCCATGCTTTTGGGTACAGGGATAACCTTCCCCCGACTGCCTCCGAAGGTGGACAGCCAGGCAGCCCCTCAGGGATGCTGAAAGCGTTTGTCAGAGAACATTTCTCTGCTACCCTGGTTTTGCGGACCTCCTCTGCCTCTAGGGCGGCGTCTATTATTATTCCCCCCTTTGCCTCTAGAGGGGAATCGGCCTTGTGCGTCAGATGAGACTCCCTGGGATTGTTTGCGGAACCACATCTTTCCTCCCCTCTGACCTTTGGGATAGGGTCTAGAAGGGGTAGAAAAACGGACTCCTACAGCAGAGAGAGTCTTATCTTCTACCTCGCACCTGGTCAATGTATCCTACACCTGTGGACCAAACAAGGATGATCCATCAAAGGGAGAATTGGTGAAGGACGCCTTGAAAGAGTCCGCAAAGTTGCATAGCCACATCCAGGCGTGACGTCGTAAGGCAACACCTGTGCCTGCGGCTCTACTCGCCCCATCTGCTGCATATGAGACCAGCCGCATGGAGGAGTTAACAATGGAATTCAGGGTTGCCAACTGGGAGTTCATTGTGTCTTTGAAACCCTCAGCTATAGGATCCTTTATCAGTTCACCCATATCCTTGAGTAAATCTCTCTGGAGACGAGTGAAGTGGCATAAGTAGTTCAGCGACCGCATTGAAAAGGTCGCTGATGAGAACATCCGCTTGCCGTACCTGTCCATGGTCCTAGATTCCTTATTAGGAGGATGGACAGGAACCGAAGGATCAGCTAACTCCTTCTTAGTGGCCGCAGCCACCACCATGGCATCAACAGGGACACCTTTGGATAAAAAATCTTTATCTCTAGGGGCAGTAGTAAATTTAGATGGTCTCCTCGGGGTGGGTTCCACTGAGTCAGGAGCCGTCCAAGCCTTCCTTGCCACCACTTCCATAAGGGGGTCAAAGGGAGGGGACACCCAGGAGGTAGAAGGGCGAGAGCCAAACGCCTCAAGATACACTGACTCATCCTCCGAAGGGTTAAGGGCTGGCCAGTTCCCCCTCTGTTTCAGGATCTCAAGGATGTCAGCAAAGGAGACAGCCTCAGAGGGGGATCGAGGGGAACCTTCAGATTCCTCTAAGTCAGTGTCAGAGGTGATAGACTCAGGGAAGTCAATGTGCTTCCTCTTGCACTGCCTCTTCCTTGGGGGATCTCCTGCCGGGTCAGGAGAGGCCTCGGAAGAGGAGGAAATTCGCAATGGGGAAACTTGAGGAGTTGGCTCTCTGCGGTCTAAGACAAGGGGGTGAGTAGAAATCACCACAGGCACTGTAGATGAAGGGGCTGAAGGAGCCGACTGTGGGGCAGAACCTGGTTCTAGCACGCTCCGCATGACCTCGAAGGCACCCCTGTCATGCAAGGCCAGAGGCCCCCGCTCCGAAGAGACAAGGACCTCCCCTGGCACCGACAGGGACGGCTCCGAAGCCGATGTCGGAGCCGAACTCACCTACGCCGAAGCCCAGAGAGGGAGAGCGGGGTCGGACAAGGGTCCAATACCACTCGCCCCCTCGGAGCCGACGAGGGAAGCCCGGCGCCGAGATCCCTCCAAGGAGGAGATCGGAGCAGACGACGGAGCCGAAAGGGAAGGTATCGGATCCCACGCAACGACAGTCATGGCTCCGACAAGCCCTGGCTCCAAACTCAAAGGAGTCGGAGGAGGAATGTATTGGGGAACGGAAATAGCCACTGACTGGTGAGTCGGGCTATGCAGCATTTGGGCCAGTGCCTCGGACTTGAGAAGTCTACTCACTACCCTTTGCAAATCATGGTCAGATAACCTGGAAGACCGTGAGGAATGAGTTTTATGGCTCCGTTCAGAAAGAAGAGGGGATCCTGGCGCCGAATGCACGGAGCCGATAGAGGGGGATCTGGACCTCTTCCTAGACTGTGGCTCCGATAAAAGTATCGGAGCCAACGGAGTTTTATCAGCCTCGGCTCCAGCCGGAGCCGAGGTAACAGTATGAGGCTTGGAAACATCGGCTCCAGCCGGAGCCGATGTCGAAGCCGACTTAGTCTTTCCAGCAGTCGACTCTGGAACCGGCACCGACTGTTTGGAAGTTTTGGAAGGCTTCCCCGACACAGACTTGAGTCGGGGGGCCTTCAGGCTTTAATAAGCCCCGCAAGATTAGTTTATTCTTGCATTCCTGCAGAATTCTAGGGCTAAACCCATGACAAACAGCACAAGAGTCCTGCAGGTGCAAAGGCCCCAGGCAATACACACAAGAAGTGTGACCATCTGTCAGAGACATTTTCTGACAGCACGAGTCACACTTCTTGAAGCCTAAGACCTTGTCTTTTGACATAGTAAAAAGGAGTGCCTGACACAACACAAACACACTACAGACACACCCTTTACTGAAAAAATTATTAAATTATTAAGGCTAAAGCAAACACACACACACACACACACACACACACACACACACACACACACACACACACACACACACACACACACACACACACACACACACAAGCCCTTAACAGAAAAAAGGACAACTAATTTACTCACTAATGGACTGGGGGAAGGGTAGGGGCCGAAGGCCTGCAAGATAAGGGAAGAAAGGGAAAATAGACTCGAAAAACAGGGGTCGATTTATCTAAATACTTAATTAAACTAAAAGGTTATGGTATGAAAACAAAAAAGGGGGTTTAAGAAGTACCTGATAAGGTAAAACTCTAACTCACCTGCCTGAGCCGGTAGAAAAGCAGCTCGTCAGCTATAGCGGCAAACGAGATCTGAGTAGTTACCGCCTAGCATTGTGGGATATAGGGGAGCCTTGACCCGGTGGAATTAGCTCTCGAGCTTTAATATTGGCCGAGTCGGAGCCGAGGATCGGCTACGAACCCATCCAGCAAGAATGAAGGCGAGATTGACAACTTAACATCAAGAAGTTATGTACTATCCATAACATTCGATGTATGTAGTCCATCTCGCTTCACATTCTTACCCGTGGGTTCGGCTCAGACTCGGTCGATTTTACTAGCTCAAAGCCTTTCATTGGCTGGGCTAAGCAGGTATCCCATAGTGCACTGCCCCATATCCCCAGATCTAGTTTGCTGCGAAACACATTTGTACTCCATGCACACATCACATCCAGATAAAGAATAAGCTAAGCAAGGGAACTCTGCAGATAGCAAACTACCCTCCAAATCCTCCAGGAAGGGGGAAGGTGGGAGGGTAAGTAAGAATGTGAGGCGAGATGGACTACATACATCAAACGTTATGGTGAGTACATAACTTCTTGATGTTATGTAGTCCTATCTCGCCTATATTCTTACCTGTGGGACAGCGTCCCTAGCACCTACATCCTGGGTGGCACATAGGAAAATACTCCTGAGAACTATGGAGCCAAAGGAAGACCTGCCCCTGGAGACCACGCCCAATTAATGAGAAACAAATGTGTGAGGAGAAGCCCAAGTAGCTGCAGCACATATATCATCCATTGACAAGCTGGCTTGATACGCTGTAGATGTGGAAACAGCCTGAGTGGAGTGAGCCTTGACCGGAAATGGCATATCTTTACCTCCTGCTTGACAGATGAAAGAGATACAACTAGATATCCATCTAGATAGGGTGACCCTGGAGACCGTGGACCCCATTCGGTTTTCCGAAAAGGAAACAAAAGATTGGTCAGACTTCCGGATATCTTTTGTTCGGTCCAGATAGAAGCGTAATTGTCTGTGTACATCCAACTGGTGAAATCTAAGTTCTGCCTTATTAGAAAAGTGGGGAAAGAAGACAGGCAACTCAATGGATTGATTTAGATTAGACACGGAAGCCACTTTAGGAAGGAACGAAGGGTTTGGTCTAAGAGAGACCCTGTCCTTATGGAAGATTAAGTATGGGGGTTTGATAGAGAAGGCTTGAATTTCTGAAACTCGCCTTGCTGAAGTGATTGCTGTTAAGAAGGCTGTTTTCCAGGTCAAGAATTTCAATTCGCAGGTAGCTGCAGGCTCGAAAGGTGGTACAGTAAGGGCATGTAAGCCAAAACTGAGATCCCAGGGCATGATTGGTTCAGACACCGGGGGACGGAGCAACAGAGTACCCTTCAGGAATGCCTTGGATAGTCTATGTGCCATGAGACTAGGCTCATTCGCTACATGAAAATTAGAGATCGCTGCCAGCTGAACTTTGATGGTGGCTGATGCAGAACCCTGATGGAAAAGCAAAGACAAAAACTCCAGGACTGAAGCGATTGGAGCTGTGTAAGGCTCAATGCCTCTGGTATGTGCCCAGATAGAAAACCTTTTCCATTTACTAGAATAAATCTTTCTAGTGGATGGTTTATGATAGGACGATAATATATGAACCACTTCTGGTGAGAAATTATCAAGTCTGACTAACGACGGAAGTGGAGTAGCAGGCTGTCAACCTGAGGGTCATCAGGGAGGGGTGGAACTGTCCCGAAATGTGTGTCAGTAAATCTGGTTGAGGGTCCAGAGTCCATGGAGTGCCCACCATGAATTGCTGAAGAAAAGGGAACCAAACTTGGCGAGGCCAGTGTGGAGCAATCAGGATGATTTTGCTTCCCAAGGATTGTGATTTCTGAATCACCTTTGACAGCAAGGGAAACAGAGGGAAAGCATAAAGCAGACCGGAGGGCCAATCGTGAACCAGAGCGTCCCTGGGTGACTCCCCCTGTGGGGGGATCAGCGTGAAGTAGTTGCTACATTTCACATTGAGGGGGCTGGCAAAAAGGTCGCAGCAAGTCTGACCCCATCTACTGAAGATTCGCTCTGCAACCAGGCGATTCAGGGACCACTCGTAAGGCATCAGAATAGCTCTGCTTAGCCTGTCCACAATCACGCTGGACTTCCGCGGAATGTGCGTTGCCACCAGAAACCATTGGGAAGTTACTGCCCAATGCCACACTCGCATGGCCTCTCTGCACAGAGGGTAAGACCTGGTTCCCCCTTGCTTGTTTAGATACCACACTACTGACATGTTGTCTGAGTGTATCGCAATCGTCCCTAGAGGAAGAACACTCTGAAGTGTCTGCAGCGCAAGTAGCACTGCTCTCATCTCTAGGACGTTTATATGCAGATGCATCTTGTGCTCTTGCCACGTGCCTTGGACTGTCCTGCCAAGATAATGCCCCCACCCCATCTGGGAGGCGTCCGTGGTCACCGTGGCAACCGGGATGGGTGGAATGAAGGACCTTCCCCCGTCCAAATTGTTGGTGCACAGCTTGCATCTGTCCGTGAGCAAAATGGGGTGAGACAGTGGAAGTCTTTGGAAAGACCACTGAACAAAGAGGAGCCATTGGAGAATTCTCATGTGCAATCTCGCTACAGGGACCAACATGATTGTTGCTGCCATGGTCCCTAGGAGCTGGAAAACCCATCTTGCCTTCGCTTGTCTCAGGGGCATCAGCATGTGTATCCTTTGTTGTAAGACTCTGTTCCTTTCCTGTGGTAAAAATGCTCCCATTCGAATGGTGTCTAATTCTGCTCCTATAAAGGTGACATGCTGCGAGGGCAATAAAGCAGATTTTTTCCAATTTATTGTTATACCCAACTGGTGACATAGAGTGATGGTAGTGTCCCTGGTTTGAACTAGTTGATGCCTGGTGGGGGCGGTAAGGAGCCAGTCGTCCAGATATGGAAACACTTGGAATCCCTGACGTCTCAAGTGAGCTGTCGCTACCACCATACACTTGGTGAACACCCTGGGGGCTGTGGTGAGACCAAAGGGCAGGGCTCGAAATTGGAAATGACTGGCTCCCAGCCGGAAGCGTAGGTGACTCCTGGATGCCCTGTCCATTTTCACATGGTAGTAAGCATCCTTGAGGTCAATGGAGCACATCCATACCTCCTCTCCCAACAATGGGAGAATCGATTGTAGTGTGACCATACGGAACTTGGACTTGTGTACATAGTTTTTCAGTTGGCTGAGATCTAATATGGGTCTCAGGTCCCCTGTTCTTTTCGGCACCAGAAAGAATCTTGAGTAAGTCCCTAATCCGATTTGGTCTGAGGGGACACGCTGGATGGCTCCTTTTCTTAGCAGCTTTGAGACCTCTGAGGCTGCTTGATCCCCTTGACTGGGTGGAACGTCTGGGATTTTTCTGACTGACAGGGGGTCTGATGTAAATGGGATGAGATAACCTCCGGAAATTATCCATAATACCCATTGGTCCTGGGTACTGCTTTCCCAGGCTTCCAGATATAATGAAATTTAACCCCCGACTGGCTCTGGATAAGCACAGCCGGGCACTCCCTCAGGAACGACAGTAGGGAGAGTCACGAAAGGAATCGCGGTCTCCGAAATTGCGGGGGCCCCCTCTGCCTCTGGGGCGACGTCTCCCTGAATAACCTCCCCCTCCCCTGCCTCTGGAGGGGGGATTCACCCTGTGCGGCAGGAAAAAACCTCTGTGATTTCTTGAACCACATCCCCCCCCCGCTGGGCCTTGGGATAAGGCCTAGAAGGAAGGGAAAAACAGACCCCTACGGCAGAGAGGGTCTTTCCCTTTTGCTCGCACCTGGTGAGGGTGTCTTTCACTTTGGTCCTAAACAAAGAAGAACCATCAAAGGGGGCATCAGTGAAGGAAGACTTGAAGGCCTCTGCAAATTGACACAGGCGCAGCCAGGCTTGCCTTCTAAGGGCGACCCCCAGGCTTGCTGCCCTACTCGCTCCCTCGGCAGCATACGAAATGAGCCGCATGGATGAGTTAACAATGAAGTTGAGGGTAGAGACCTGGGCGTTAACCGTCTGAGCCACTGCCTCAGGGACGTTACCTGCAAGAGTATCTCCTAACTCCTTGAGGAGATCTCTCTGGAGCCGAGTGAAGTGAGACAGGTAATTCAGCGACCATAAGGTAAAGGTTGCTGACGAGAGGGTACGCTTCCCGTACCGATCCATGGTCCTAGACTCCTTGTTAGGAGGATGGACGGATGAAGAAGACTCTGCTACTTCCTTCTGCGTGGCTGCCGCCACCACCATGGCATCTACTGGGACTCCTTTAGACAGAAACTCTTTGCCCTGGGGGGCGGAAAGAAACTTGTTTGGACGCCGGGGCACGGGCTCCACAGAATCAGGGTTTTCCCACACTCTTCGACAAATCAGATCAAGGAGTTCGGCGAAGGGTGGAGACACCCAGGAGCTGAAGGGCTGAGCACCAAAAGCCTTAAGGAATACTGACTCCTCCTCGGAAGGGGCTTTGGATGGCCAGGCACCTCTCTGTTTCAGTATCTCCAGGATACTGGAGAAGGAAACATCATCAGAGGATGACTTGGGGGACCTCTCCGATTCCTCGAGGTCAGTATCAGAGGTGGGAGACTCATCATGGGAGTCTATGTGCTTCTTCTTGCACGTTTTCTTTCTGGGGGGCTCCTCAGGCATGAACTCTGAGGGACCCTCAGAAATTTGGGGACCACTCGTGGGGGTATCCCTAGGCCCCCCTGGTGTTCTGCTGTCCATGGATGGGTGGTGATCAGAAGCTCTCACCAGAGTGGTGGGGGACAGAGTGACCGACCCGCCTGATGTAGCTGACAATCTGGCCAGCGCGGTCCGCATAGCCTCGAAGGCCGGTCCCCCCGAATCTGAGGAGCAACCATCCTCCGAGGCCATGACAGGGGTCGGAGTTCCCCAAGTAGAGGCACCAAGAGGGAGGCTCGGGACCGAAATAAGCCCCGAAAAGTCCCCCTCGGGCCCGATCGAAGAATCCCGTGTCCCGAACCCAGAGGACGGAGCAGACGGGGTCGGAGCCGATGCCGGTGCCGATGGAGCCAAAGGAGGCATCGGAGCCGGCCTAGGACCATCACACGGCATGGGACACTCCAGCTCCGAAGACAGAGATGTGCTAGGAGGAAGAATGATCAAAGACGGGGTCGGGACGGGCTCCGGAGATGACTGGGCCGGAGCCGAAAACAATTTTGCCAAAACCAGTGACTGGAGGAGCTTCTGAACCACCCTATCAACATCCACATCTGACAGGGTCCTGGAGGATTTGGAAGACAGGGAGGGAGAATGGGATCTCCTCTCAGCAGAAACTGGTCTGAGACTGGGCGATCGGCTCCTAAGAGGTTCCAATAAAATTGGAGCCGACGCCCGTTCCGTCAATACCGACACTTCCTGCGGCCCAGAGGACAGTGGAGTTGAGGAGGTCGATGCAGTTTTTGAGATTTTCTCCGGAGGCTCCGATGAAGCTATCGGAGCCAGAGATCTCTTTTCTGACTTGCCAGATTTTGATTTTCCACTGGAAGACGAATCCATCGCCTCTTCAAAAGAGGGTTTCAAGAGTCCCTTTAAGATTAGCTTATTCTTTCTCTCTTGGAGAACTCTAGGACTGAACGCATGACAAAAACTGCAGGATTCCTGCAGATGGATGGCTCCCAGGCAATAGACACAAATGGAATGCCCGTCGGTAATGGACATTTTGTACCCACATTTAGAGCACTTTTTGAAACCCGAAGGTTTGTCCTCCTTGGGATCTTCACTATTACGCCAAAAGGCAAAATCCAAGTCTGAGAAGAACACACAGGCGCTCGCACTGCAAAACGCGGGAACGAATGCTAAACAGTGACCAACACTAAACAGTGACCAAACACACACTAAAGAGCAAATACAAACTCTCAACAAGGGATTGAAACCCACAGGGAATGGGATAGCCTAAACCTCTAACTTAAACGGTCTAGACCGTACTCACACAGAAGGCAATATGAGGAAAATTAGGCCCTCTAAATGAAAAGGGCCTAGCCCGAGGGAACAGTTAGTGGGATACCACACAAAAATCACACGATCACAACCTCAACAAAACTTAGACGATCTTACACAAATAGCTATGAAAATAGCTTTTGATATGAATCAAAACTTTCTTAAGACAAGAAAAAAGAGGGTACTTAGCCACAGCCAAGTGAGACCACATCCGGGCTACACGAGCGGCAAACGAGATCTGGGGATATGGAGCAGTGCACCATGGGATACCTGCTTAGCCCAGCCAATGAAAGACTTCGAGCTAGTAAAATCGGCTGAGTCGGAGCCAATATTCGACTCCGAACCCACGGGTAAAAATGTAGGCAAGATAGGACTACATAACATCTAACTTTACAGTAAAAGGTAACACTATAAATATTGGAAGACAAAAATATTCCAACTTAGCCACCCCCAAGAAAGAGAATACTTCTAAACTCGCAGAGCGGCAAATGAGATCTCGGGATTGTTAGCAGTGCATTATGGGATACCTACCTTGCCACATGCCAACTTAGAGACTTCGAGTTTTGTAATTGGCAGAGTCGGAACCCATATGTAAGAATGAAGGCGAGATAGGACTACAGAACATATATATCTTTTGAATTATTTTCCTGTAGTGGTTCTTTAAAGGTAACACTTGATAACACTGGTGATATTTGTTCCTCATGTCAAAAGCTGGATGATTTGCTCACCATTATTAGTAGTAAATCTAGACTTACTGATGACAATTGCACTTGTGCAATTGGCACAGCTTGGAGAAAAAGAAGTTATGTACCTACCATAACGTTCCATGTTAGTTGTCTTCATCTCGCCTTCTTTCTTGCTGGTTGGGATCGGAGCCATCCTCGGCTCTGACTCTGCCATCTTCTATAGCTCGAGAGCTGTTTACTGGCTCGAAGCTACCCCTTATCCCATGATGCCTAGCGATAGCTACCCAGATCTAGTTTGAAATAGCTAACCCCAGACATAGCCAGAGAATCAAACTGTCCAAACAAACAGGTTGAGCATACCTGTCATACTCTCTAAGTCAGCACAGGAAACAAACCAGAGAACACTCAGCCAGTGAAACCAGAACTCCTCTCGATCCAACAGGACAGGGGGACGGAGGGTTGGACGCAAGAAAGAAGGCGAGATGAAGACAACTAACATGGAACTTTAAGGTAGGTAAATAACTTCTTTATGTTAAGTTGTCTATCTCGCCTTCGTTCTTGCTGGTTGGGACAGCGTCCCTAGCACCTACAATCCTGGGCGGCTCATTGGAACAGACTCTTCAGAACAGTGGAACCAAAGTCAGCTCTGCTCCTGGAGACCATATCTAGCTTGTAATGAGAAATAAAGGTATGAGGATTTGTCCACGTAGCAGCTGCAAAGATAGAATCCATGGGCAACCTACAATGGAAGGCTACAGAGGTGGCCAAAGCCCTAGTAGAATGACCTTTCGGTTTGATATGCAACTCATTGTTTCTCAATTGATAAATGAAAGTAATAATGTGAGACAACCACCTGGATAAGGTCACTTTGGAAACTGGAAGACCTTGTTTGCCCAGAGCATAGGAAAGGAATAGTTGGTCCAACTTCCTTATGTCCTTCATCCTATGCAGGTAAAAACGCACTTGTCTGAACATCTAATTGATGTAATTTGTATTCTGCCTTGTTGATGTGGTTGGGAAAAAACACAGGTAGGTCTATAGATTGGTTTAAATTATTTTCTGAGCAGACTTTCGGAAGGAAAGAGGGATTAATCCTCAGAGCAACCCTGTCCTTATGAAAAACTAAGTATGGAGGACAGACCCATAGTGCCTAAAGTTCAGAGACGTGTCTGGCTGAAGTAATAGCTACCAGAAAGAGAATTTTCCAAGATAGAAACTTAATGGAGCAGGACGCTGCAGGTTCAAAAGGGGGCAAAAATAAGGAGGTTAGTACCAAATTTAGGTCCCAAGGAGGAGGAGGATCTCTCACTGGGGGTCTAAGGAGAGTACTCCCTCTTAGGAAAGCTTTACATAGCTTATGGGATATGATGTTTGCATTAGAGAAACCAACATGAAAGTTTGAAATGGCAGCTAAGAGAACCGTGATTGTAGCAGAAGCGGACCCAGAATGAAAAAGTTCTGCTAGGAACTCCAAGATTTCATGGACTGGGGCTGAAAGGGGATCTATGTTCCTAGCCTCTGCCCAACAAGAAAATGTTTCCATTTCCTAGCATAAGTCCTTCTAGTGGCGGACTTGTGCGAGGAGACAATAATTTGACGTACGGCCGAGGAAATGATGGGAAGCCTGGCTAAGGTTGGAAGTGGAGCAACCAAGCTGTGAGCTGGAGTGTTTGGAGAGATTGATGCAGCCCGCCTGATTGATGAATCAAGCAGGTCTGGAATCGGATCCAGAGTCCAGGGCTGATCGAGAAGGTAATGGTGCAGAAACGAAAACCATATCTGTCGAGGCCAGTAGGAGGCAATAAGGATCATTTTGCAACCCAACGATATTGCTTTCTGTATGAGTTTCAGTATCAGGGGAAATGGAGGGAAGGCATAAAGACCCTGAGGCCAATCGTGGACTAGAGCGTCTCTGGGTTTGTGACCTGGAAGCGGAAGAAGGGAGAAAGTTGCTGCATTCACTGTTGAAGGGGGTGGCAAAAAGATCGCAGCAAGGCTGTCCCCATTTGCGGAAGATAAAATCCGCAACTTCCTGATTCAGAGACCACTCGTGAGGCATGAGGATAGCTCTGCTGAGCCTGTCCGCTATGAAGTTGGACTTCCCAGGGATGTTTGTCGCAATCAGAAAACGTTGGGAGGAAATCGCCCACTGCCACAGTCTGAGTGCTTCTCGACACAGGGGGTAGGACCTGGTTCTGCCCTGCTTGTTGATGTACCACACCACTGACATGTTGTCTGTTTGAATTGCAATGGTCCCGGAAGGAAGAGAGTCTTGAAGAGCTTGCAATGCTAGGAGCACGGCTCTCATTTCTAGGACGTTTATGTGCAGATGGTACTCGTGAGGTTGCCAAGTGCCTTGGACTGTCCTGCCCAGATAATGCCCCGCCCCCACCCTATCAGGGAGGCGTCTGTGGTCACTGTGGCTACCGGAGGGGGTTGAATGAAGGGTCTGCTCTGAGTCACTAGTGGGGAGACCATCCACCATGAAAGGTGCCTTTTGATGCTTCTGTAATCAGGATCATGTGAGACATGGGCAGCTCTTGGAAAGACCACTGTGTGAACAGAAGCCACTGAAGGATCCTCATGTGAAAGTGGGCCAGTGGGATTAGAAGAATTGCCACTGCCATGGAACCCACAGTTTGAAGGACGAATCTGACTTGGATCCTTTTGCTCTGCATCAGAATTTGCACTTGCTGGCAAATTAAAGGTACCCTGTCTGGCGGAAGCATTGCGGGATATGTTCCTTGTGTCTAAGTCTGCTCCTATATAGGTGATAGACTGACAGGGCAACAAGGCAAATTTTTTGAAATTTATTGTGATGCCTACTGGGTGCAGATTGCGATTGTGTAGTCCCTGGCTTGCAGAAGTTGATGCCTGCTAGTAGCAGTGAGGAGCCAGTTGTCTAGATATGGAAACACCTGGAATCCTTGACGTCTCAGGTGAGCCGTGACCACTGCCATACATTTGGTGAACACCCTGGGGGCTGTGGTGAGACCAAAGGGCAGAGCTCTGAACTGATAATGACTGGCTCCCAGCCGGAAGCGAAGAAATCTCCTGGAGCACCTGTCCATTTTGATGTGATAGTACGCATCCTGAAGATCTATGAAGCAGATCCAATTGTCCTGACCCAGAAAGGGTAGAATGGTCTGTAGCGTGACCATCCGAAACTTTGTTCTTTGAACAGATTTGTTTAGTCTGCTGAGATCCAGAATCGGTCTCCAGTCCCATGTCTTTTTTGGTACCAAAAAGAACCTTGAGTAAGTTACGGATCCGTGTTGGTCTGCTGGGGCTTCCTGGATGACTCTTTTTTCTAGCAGTTTTGAAACTTCTATGACTACTTGGTCCCTCAGATTGGGTGGAACATCTGGGAGGGGTTTGCTTGACGGTAAGGGGGGGTTGAGAGAAAGGGATTTTGTAACCTCCGGATATAACTGACTGTACCCATTTGTCTTGCGTAAAACTTTGCCAGGCTTTTGGGTACAGTGAAAGTCTTCCCCCGACTGCCTCCAGAGATGGGCAGCCGGGCAACCCTTCAGGGGTGCTGGAAGGGCTTCTCAGAGAAGGATTCTCTGCTGCCCTGGTTCTGTGGACCCCCTCTGCCACGAGGGTGGTGTCTGTTGTTGTTGTTTCCTCCTCTGCCCCTGGAGGAAAAATTGCTACGTGTGTCAGGCGGGGCTCCCTGGGATTTTCGGAACCACATTTTACCACTCTTCTGACCCTTGGGGTATGGTCTGGAAGGAGTGGAAAAATGGACTCCCACTGCAGAGAGAGAGTCTTGCCTTCTTTCTCATACCTAGTCAAAGTGTCTTTCACCTGTGGTCCAAAAAGAAAGCAACCATCAAAGGGGGTGTTGGTGAATGACGCTCTAAAGGGTTCTGCAAAATTACACAATCGCTTCCATGAGTGTCTCCTAAGGGCCATGCCTGTACCTGCGGCTCTACTCGCAACATCGGCTGCATAGGAAATGAGCCTCATGGAGGAGTTGACTACAGAATTAAGGGTCGCCAGCTGGGAAGCCACTTTAGCTTGAGCCCCTTCAGCTGATGGATCTTGAAAGGTATCTCCGAGCTCTTTAAGGAGATCCCTCTGAAGGCGGGTAAAATGGCATAAGTAATTCAGTGACCACATAGAAAAGGTCGCTAAAGCAAACATTCACTTCCCATATCTATCCACAGTCCTAGACTCCTTGTTAGGAGGATGGACAGACAAAGAAGTTTCTGCTAACTCCTTTCTAGTGGCTGCTGCTACCACCATGGCATCCACAGGAACATCTTTGGTAAGGAACTGCTTATCAAGGGGTGCAGTGATAAACTTGCTAGGTCTCCTCGGGATTGGTTCCACTGTATCCGGGGCTGACCAAGCCTTTCGAACCACCACAGACATGAGTGGATCGAAAGGCAGAGAAACCCAGGAGGTGGAAGGTCGGGAACCGAACGCATCCAGGAATACAGACTCATCCTCGGTAGGGGCTAGGGGATTTCAGTTCCCCCTCTTAAGCATTTCGAGGATGTCTGAAAAGGAAACATCTTCAGAGGGGGATCTCGGGGACCCTTCCAAATCATTTAAGTCTGTATCCAAAGTGACAGACTCAGGGGAGTCAACGTGCTTCCTCTTGCACTTCTTCTTACGAGGGGGCTCCTCTGAATGATCAGGGGAGGCCTCGGAAGAAGAGGAAACACCCAATGGGGTGCCCTGGAGAGCCGGTTCCCCACGCTTGGGGTCTGGAGTAGGAGCAGAGGTTGTCGCAGGCACTACAGGGGATGGAGCCGGTGGGGTTGATCGTGGAGCTGACTCAGAGGCCAGCACGCTCCTCATGACATCGAAGGCGTCCGTGCCACGATGCAGAGAAGGATCCGGTTCAGAGGAAATCAGAATCCTTCTCCGCCCCGAGGGAAATGGCTCCGAGGCCAATGTAGGAGCCAAACTCACCTGCGCTGAAGCTCCGAGACGGAGAACGGGGTCGGACAAGGGTCCGATGCCACTCGCCCCCCTGGAGCCGACGAGGGAGTCTCGGCGCCCAGATCCCTCGATGGACGGTGCCATCAAGGGGAATTGGAGCCGACGACAGATCCGAAGGAGAAATAGTTATTGGAGCCGACGGTTCCATGACTCGAACCCCAATGAACTTCGGCTCCGAGCTCAAAGGAGTCGGAGGAGGAACATCGATAGAAGTGGATGGAGCCGACACCTGTTGAGGAGGGCTGGACAAGATCTTGGCAAGTACCTGTGACTTCAGCAACCTACTGACCACTCTCTCCACGTCATGATCCAAGAGCCTAGAGGACCGAGAGGAGTGGGAAGATCTGTGACTCCACTCACTCTGAAGCAGGGGAGAACGAGGAGCCGAATGTATGGATTCCAGGGAAGGGGACCTTAGCCTTTTGTGATGGCTCTGAAGATACTGATGGAGCCGATGGGGAGATAGTCTCATCGGTTCCGTCCGGAACCGAAATAGCAGGTAAAGTTTGAACCAAAGACGGCTCCGAGCTTGGAGCCGACAATTTGGTCGGTTTTTGGGATTTCACAGCCTGAGTCTTGGCCGGTGAATCCTGGGGCTTTAAAAGACCCCTGAGAATAAGCTTATTCTTACGCTCCTGCAGAACTCTTGGACAAATGCATGGCATATAGAACAAGAGTCCAGCAGGTGCACTACGCCTAAGCAATAGACGCAAGAAGTGTGCCCATCTGTCAGAGGCATTTTCTGACAGCATGAGTCACACTTATTTAATCCAGACACCTTGGATTCTTTAGACATCCTGTATCCAACAAAATACCTCAAGAGATACTACACTGATCTTAGCCAAAAAGCCGATAAGCAAAAACAAAATACCACAACACAATATCAACAAAAGGAAAAAAACACACAGTATACTACAGCTAAAGCTAAAGATTTTTTTTTTTTTTTTAAACTAGAAAGCCTCTAACTTAAACGGCTACCTAAAAGGGTAGAGAGAGGGGGGAGGGGAAGAACTCTCTAAATTAAATGAGTTCTAAAGGGGAGGAAAGGAAAGTACAGTTTTGTACCTACCATAAATGTAGATGTCCGAGAGGTATGCATCTGCAGTCCTAACATATGGGTTGCCCTGCCTCAGGCAGCCCTTTGGTCGGCCGGATTCCAAAGTCTGGGTCTGGCCTCGGCTGATGTCGCACTTCACCCGACGTCATAGCTGCTGTTTATTGGGTATAAAGGCATCAGCCGACGCCATTTTCCTCAGTGTTTCTTGCCCCAGATGCCAGGTGCCCTCCAGTAAGGCTAAATTTGGATAAATGCAATAATTCCAAACAGTGGAGAGCAAACAATATAAACAAATATAGATATATATATACATATATACAAACAAATACACCATAACAGATTCCCCCAGCTAGCTAAAAGATGGGTAAATACCCTAGGAGTACCACAGAGGGAAGGAGGGTGGTAATCCTGACTGCAGATGCATACCTCTCGGACATCTACATTTATGGTA
This sequence comes from Protopterus annectens, assembly GCF_019279795.1. Taxonomy (NCBI): domain Eukaryota; kingdom Metazoa; phylum Chordata; order Ceratodontiformes; family Protopteridae; genus Protopterus; species Protopterus annectens. Next base: position 123,324,655 of record NC_056733.1, on the reverse strand, counting down.
GGTACAAAACTGTACTATGTCCTTCAAGGATGCATCTGCAGTCCTAACATATGGGTAGAATACCATAGCCAAACTGGGGGAGGAGGTACTAAGATAAAGATGGTGTAGTTAGGATCCCTTGCAAAACAGCAGTTGCAAAACCTGCTCGGGATCTAGAGTATAAAGGAAGATTGTAATGCTTGGCAAATGTATGCACGGAGCTCCAGGTAGCAGCTTCTAAAATGTCTTTGGTAGCCACTCCTCGTAGGAAAGCTGTAGTGGTGGCTGTAGCTCTTGCGGAGTGAGGTCTGATATTATCAGGAGATGTCTTTCCATGAAAAGAGTAACAAAAACGAATGCAATTTCCTATCCATTTCGAGATTGTCTGTTTTGAAATTGCCTTTCCTTGCATTCCTGTTGCATATGCTACCAAAAGCTGGTCAGTTTTTCTGCTGGTCTTAGTTCTGTCCAGATAGTAGCGTAATTGTCTGTGCACATCCAAGGTATGTAGCAGTCTTTCCCCCCTGTTCTGTGGGTTGGGGAAGAATGTAGGTAAATGAATCGCTTGGTTCAATGATACTCTGGAGACCACTTTTGGCAGAAAGGTAGGGTTGGTTCTCAGAGAGACTCTGTCCTGATGGAAGATAAGGAAGGGTTGTACTGCCACTAATGCCTGTAGCTCAGAAACCCTTCTTGCTGAAGTGATTGCTAGTAGGAAAGCAGTTTTCCAAGACAGGAATTGTAATTCTGCTGTTGCTGCTGGTTCAAAAGGGGGGAGAGTTAACTTTTCCAGCACAAAGTTGAGATCCCAAGTAGGTAAAGGTGGTTTCCTGGGAGGCTTTACATTTTTGATTCCTCTCAAGAACTGCCTGAGTAGAGGATGAGCGAAAACAGGAGGATTCAAGTTGTATTCTGCTGAAATTGCTGATGCATGAATCTTAATGGAGGAGTAAGACAGGCCATTATGGAACAGGTCTGCTAAGTATTCCAGGATGAGTGCTATGTTTGCCACAGAGACATTTTCTCCCTTTGCTGCACTCCAAATGAGGTATCTTTTCCACTTGGCTGAATAAGTCTTCCTTGTGGAGGGTCTGCGTGCCTCCAGGATAATGTCCTTAACCCTCTAAGATAGATCAGAGTTATTTTGGTTTATACAATATTCCAAGCAGCTAGCTGCAGTGTTTTCAAGTTTGGATGTAGGATCCTGTAGTTGCCCTGTGTTAGTAGTAAGGGACTTAGAGGTAGATGCCATGCGTGTGTCCGAGACATGCTTCTCAGTAGCGGGTACCAATGTTGCCTCGGCCAGTCTGGAGCTATCAGAATTACCCTTGGTTGATCCTCTTTGATCTTCAGTAGAACTTTGTACATCAAGGGAAGAGGTGGAAATGCATATGCTGTCAGGTTTTTCCAGCTGAAGGAAAGTGAGTCCACCCTCCAAGCAAGTGGGTGGTATGTTCTTGTGCAGAATTTTTTCAATTGGTGATTGTGTGGGGAGGCAAACAGGTCTATCTGTGGAAGTCCCCATTTCTCTGTTATGGCTTTGAAAATATCTGGATGCAGCATCCATTCGTGAGCATCCGTGGTAGTTCTGCTTAAGGTGTCTGCTAGAGAATTTTCTTTTCCTGGTACAAATCTGGCCTGAAGTTGAATGTTGAGGTTCAGGGCCACATTCCACAGGTCCATTGCCATCCAGCATAGAGGATATGAATGTGTACCTCCTTGTTTGTTGATGTACCACATGACTGTGGTGTTGTCCGTCCTTATCAGCAGATGACCCTGTTGAAGGAGTGGTCTGAATGCCTGGATCGCATATTTCACTGCCAGCATCTCCTTTAGATTTATGTGTAGATTCAGCTGGTCTTGGGTCCATAGGCCTTGTATACACTTGTCCACCATGTGAGCCCCCCATCCTAGGTCTGAGGTGTCCGTGGTGATGGTCTGGCTTGGATGTGGTTTGTGGAAAGGCAAGCCTCTGTTCAACTGGCAGGCCTGAGCCCACCACAGGAATTCTTGCTTCAGGCATGGAATTATTGGAATCTGGTTTTCTAGGCTGTGCTGGTGTTGAGACCATACATTCCTTAGGTACCATTGTAACTTTCTCATATGTAGCCTGGCATGCGGAATCAATATTATGCAGGATGCCATGTAACCCAGGGCTTGCAGGATTTTCCTTGCAGTAAGCTGAGTTTGTTTTGTTAATGACATGAAATAGCCTGGTAGTTGCTTTTGTTTTTCTTCTGTGAGAAAAGCCATCTGAGTTGATGTGTCCAGATCTGCCCCCAAGAATGTTATCCTTTGGGAAGGTACTAGTCTTGACTTCTGCATGTTGACTGTGTATCCCAAGGCTTGCAACAGTTGTATGACATTTTTCAAATCTTTTGTCAATTGTGCCTTGTTGTCCGCTTGTAATAGGCAGTCGTCCAGGTATGGGTAAATTTGAATTCCCTGGAGCCTGCAATGAGCAATTACTGATGCCAGGCATTTCGTGAATACTCTGGGCGCAGTAGATAAGCCAAAGGGTAATGCTGAGAATTGATAATGCTGTGATCCTGCAAGAAATCTGAGGTATCTTCTGCAATCTGGTCGTATAGGGACGTGCAGGTATGCCTCCTTGAGATCTAGAGTCACCAGCCAAGACTCCTTGCCCAGCATGGGAAGAAGCTGCTGGAGGGTCAGCATTTTGAATTTTGGAACAATGAGGTATGTGTTCAGTGCGGACAAGTCGAGAATAGGTCTCCATTGATTTTCTTTTCTTGGTACCAGGAAAAGCCTGGAGTAAAATCCTTGGCCTTGTTCCATTGGTGGCACGTTTTCTATAGCTCTTATGTCTAGTAAGTTGTTGATTTGTTTTAGAGCATCTGTTTTTTGGCTTGGTGGTAGGTTTGGCATTCCCCTCTTTTTTGGTAGAGTGTGGAAGTGAAACCTGTAGCCCTTGTCTATTGTTTGCAAAGTCCATTTGTCTCCTGTAATGTAATGCCAGTTGTCTGAAAATAAGGCTAGCTTTCCGCCCAAGGGAGCTTCCAGTTGTTCCCTGGTAGGCGGTATCAGAGCCAAGTCATTGTGTTTGTCCAGTGGAAGTGGTTGTAGTTGAATCTGTGGCGGTACTTCTCTGGTTGGTAGGTTGCCACTGACGTCCCCTGTAGGCACCCCTAGCTTGATTTCTGCCTCTTGGGCGTCTATTTCTGCCTCTCTGTGCTCTGGAGTTGTCTGGAAAGGACCAATTCTTCGAAGGCCAATTTCTGCTAAACCTAGGAGGTTGGACCTGTAAGAAATCCTTGACTGTTTGGACAGATTTTGCTTTTTCTTCCACCTTCTTCAGAACCTCCTGTGCAGGGGAGCCAAACAAACTTTGTTTCTCCATGGGAGCATCTAGGAGTTTTGATTTAAAATGATCTGGTAAGGACTGTTCTTTTAACCATGCATGTATTCGAATCATTGTTCCAGTCATAGCTGACCTAAAGGAAGCCTCCAGTGCATCATAGCCACATTTTAAGAAATGGTTACTGACCTGCTGAGAGTTATGTACCAAATCCTGAAGAGACTTGCGGTCTATAGGTTCAGGAGAGGAAAGTTTTTTATTTATCTGGTCTAACAAAAATTCCTGATATTGAATCATGTGAAATTGACAGTTTAAGGCCCTAGCCGAAAGAGCAGCAGAAGTATAAACCTTTTTACCCCATCTCTAATGCTCTAGATTCCCTATCAGAGGGAAGAGGGTTTTTGGCAGAAGCAGCTGCCACACCTTTCGGGCCCTGTGAAATGGTTTCTGGATCTGCAACAGGAGCCTTATACAAATGGTAGTGTGTGTTCGGGACCCTGTAATATCTGTCAGGCTTGGCAGGGGCCAGAGGAAGGGAATCAGGAGCAGTACAGGCATCATTAAATGCATCGTCAACTACTGTTAGTACTGGAGGAATGGCTAAAGGCCTATGCTGTGGTAAGTGTAAGAAGGTCCTTAGCCTTTTCCTTGAATCTGAAAATTCCTGGCCCTGTCATTGGAAATGCTCCCTCATAGCATGTAAGGTTTCCCCAAAAGAAAATTCCTCAGGAGGAGAAGCAGAAGGAATGGAGTCTTCTGCACCAGAATCCTCATAAGGAGAATATGGGCCTTCCTGAGGGTCAGTAATGTCTGAGTCCTCCGAGGAATAGTCTGTAGAGACAGGTTCCGGGGGTTCAGTCCTAGGCCTCTTATCTGAAGGGGGCTGAGAGGCCCTGTCAGGGTGAGGTTGTGATCCCCTGATCAAAGAAATGACATCCTCAGCCAGGCTGAGTATTTGTGAACTAGAGGTAGGCCTATGTGGGGTAGTTTTAGCAGGTAAGGCCTTAGAAGATTTAGCTGCTTTAGCCCTGGCAAAAGCCTTGATGGACATAGAAGCAGGGGGTCTAGCAGCCCCACGTGCAGGGGTAGGTATGTCTAAGGGAATGGTATCCGACAAAACCTGGGGGCCTGCTTCTGTAGCAGTAATATTAGTAGCAGATTCAACCATTGTCTGTGAGGCCTCGGCTATAGGAGGCATGCTTTCGGCCGAAGGAAGAACCGAGGACTCGGTTTCAGCCGAAACCGAGACACTCGCGGTTGGCCTAACCGCGGTTTCAGCCGAAACTGCGGACCGCGAGTGTCGGTCCTTTTCCTTGCGCTTTTTAGCTATTTGTGTAGTCGGAGTCTCCGACGGCATTTTGTAAGCAAAAGTGGGACCAAACAACTCCTCTGCAAACTCCGACCGACGTCTAAGCGTTCGTCGGTTGAAGGAAGCACAGGCTAGACAAGCTGATACGTCGTGGTCTGGGCCTAAGCAAGGAAGGCAGTAAGAGTGGAAATCCTTATGAGGTATTTGCTTCCCACAAGTTAAACAATTATTTACTTTTTCTGACATCGGCTGAGGCAAGAAAGAGTCCCCAATGGGGTATTTAGCTTTTTAGAAGTCTTCGGTAGTAGAAATCTCTGGATCTGACCGACCGGCACTTGCGAACAGCTTCTGCTTCGGGCACCATGCGGCAAGAAAGACTGAGGAAAATGGCGTCGGCTGATGCCTTTATACCCAATAAACAGCAGCTATGACGTCGGGTGAAGTGCGACATCAGCCGAGGCCAGACCCAGACTTTGGAATCCGGCCGACCGAAGGGCTGCCTGAGGCAGGACAACCCATATGTTAGGACTGCAGAAGCATCCTTGAAGGACATCTACAACAACACAGTAAACTTTTAGTTATGTACTTACCATAACTTCGGATGTATGGGATCCATCTCGCCTACATTCATGACAGATGGGTTCGGAGCCGATCCATCGGCTCCGACTCGGCAACTAATACACTAGCACGAAGTCTCTCATTGGCTGGGCTACTCCCTATCCCAGGATGCACTACACCTGCTTCCTCAGATCTTGTTTGTTCGCTTTCATACATCCATGCAAACACAGAAAAACTAGTAGTCACAATAACCAACTAAAGTTCTTCAAGAAAGAACGCTAAGAAAAGAGGGACTACAGCTCCTCTAAATCCAAATGGAAGGGGGAAGGAGGGTGGGTACTTATGAATGTAGATGGATCCCATACATCCGAAGTTATGGTAAGTACATAACTAAAAGATGTAATGGGATCCTATCTCGCCTACATTCATGACAGATGGGACAGCGCCCTAGCACCTACATCCCGGTGGCTCATTGGAACACACTCCTGAGAACTGTGGAACCAAAGGAAGCTCTGCCTCGAGAAACCACATCCAATTTGTAATGAGAAATGAAAGTGTGTGGAGAAGTCCAGGTTGCCGCAGCACAAATATCATCTATTGATAACTTGGAGTGAAAAGCTACGGAAGAAGCCATTGCCCTGGTAGAATGAGCCTTGACTGGAAAGGGAAGGTCTTTGTTAGCCTGTGAATAAATAAAAATGATACAATCTTTAATCCATTTAGAAATGGAGGTTTTTGTTACTGGTTGACCCAATTTGTTCACTGCAAAGGAAACAAACAATTGATTTGATTTCCGTGTTTGAGCGGTTCTATTCAAATAAAAACGCAGTTGTCTATGTACGTCCAATTGATGCAAAGTATATTCTGCGTTATTAGAGAATTCTGGGAAAAGACAGGGAGTTCTATAGTTTGTTGCATACAGAAAGAGGAGGCCACTTTTGGTATAAATGCAGGGTTTAATTTCAATGAAACTCTATGCTTGTGAAAAATCAAATAGGGAGGATCAGAACAAAGAGCTTGAAGTTCTGAAACTCGCCTGGCAGACGTTATGGCTACTAAAAGGCCGTTTTCCAAGACAGAAATTTTAAATCACAGGTAGCAGCTGGTTCGAAAGGACGGGCAGTTAGGGCAGCAAGAACCATATTCAAATCCCACGGGGGGACAGGATGAGATAAAGGAGGCCTCAGGAGCCAAGCCCCTTTAAGGAAAGCCTTACAAAGTTTGTGAGACATCAATGAAGGTTCAAATGAAGCATGAAAATTAGAAATGGCCGCTAGCTGAACCTTAATGGTAGAAACTGAAGAGCCCGACTGAAAAAGGGAGGCCAGAAAATTCAGAACCTCCAATACTGGTGCAGTGAGAGGATCTATACCCCGTTCTTGAGCCCAGAAAGCAAACCTTTTCCATTTACTGGAATAAAGTTTGATGGTGGAAGGTTTATGAGAAGACAGTATGTGGACCACGTCCGGAGAAAGAGCATTGTCTCGGACTAAGGATGGAAGTGGAGTAACCATGCTGCCAACTTCAGGGACCTGAGAGACGGATGAAGCCGTCCTGACTGATGAGTCAACAGGTCTGGCACCGGATCCAGAAACCATGGACCTTCTATCGCATGCCTCTGTAGGAAAGGAAACCAAACTTGACGAGGCCAGTGCGGGGCAATCAAAATCATCTCGCTCTCCATGTAAATGGCCTTCTGTATCACCCTCGGTAAGAGGGGAAACGGAGGGAAGGCATAGAGAAGACCGGGGGGCCAAATGTGAGTCAGAGCGTCCCTGGGAATCTGTCCCTGAGAAGGGAACAGTGTGAAAAACTCTCTGCATTTAGCATTGTGAGGGCTGGCAAACAGGTCGCAGCAAGGATGACCCCATCTGTCGAAGATTTTCGCAGCTATACCCTGGTTGAGGGACCATTCGTGGGGTAAAAGAATGGTCCTGCTTAATCTGTCCGCAATCACATTGGACTTCCCCGGTATGTGCGTTGCCATTAGAAAGCGGTTGGTAGCTACCGCCCAGTGCCAAAGTCTCATGGCTTCTCTGCATAGTGTGTAAGACCTGGTTCCACCTTGCTTGTTTATGTACCATACCGCCGACATGTTGTCGGATAGGATAGCAATCGGGCCCTGTGGGAGAGCGTGATGGAGAGCTTGGAGTACCAATAGTACCGCTCTCATCTCCAGGACATTGATATGCAAATGCGTTTCCTGGATCTGCCATGTGCCTTGGACCGACCTGTCCAGGTAATGACCCCCCCACCCTACCTGGGAGGCGTCCGTAGTCACAGTGGCAACGGGACGTTGTGGTATAAATGTTCGCCCCTGGTCGAGATTTGATTGGAGAAGCCACCAATGCAGATCTCGACGGCAACTTTCCGTGATTATGATTAAGTGGTTCAAGGGAAGTTCCTGATAAGACCATTGAACCGACAGTAGCCATTGTAAAATTCGCATATGAAGTCTGGCCAAGGGAACTAAAAGTATGGTCGACGCCATCGAGCCCAACAGTTGTAGGATCCGATGGGCCGGGGCTCTTTGTAGGGGGAGACAGGATTTGACTTGATCTTGTAACACCTGAATTCTTGCTGCCGGTAAAAAGGCGCGCATTCTTTTTGTGTCTAAGTCTGCGCCTATGAAAGTAATACGCTGAGATGGCTGTAGTACAGATTTTTGCAAATTGAACGTGATCCCCAAGAAACGGCCCAAGGTGAACGTGGCTCTGAGCGCTTGGAGTAGTAGATGCTCGGAGGTGGCAGTAAGGAGCCAGTCGTCTAGATAAGGAAACACCTGGAATCCCAGACTTCTCAGGTGAGCAGTTACCACTGCCAGACACTTGGTGAACACCCTGGGGCTGTGGTGAGACCAAAGGGCAGTGCTCGGAATTGAAAATGACTGACTCGAGGCGAAGCGTAAATGTCTCCTGGACTCTTGAGCTATGGGAATGTGATAGTAAGCGTCCTGGAGATCTATGGAGCACATCCATGCATCTTTTTCCAGCAAAGGAAGAATAGATTGAAGAGTGACCATTCGGAATTTGGACTTCTTTAAACGATTCAATGAACTGAGGTCCAAAATGGGCCTGAAGTCCCCTGTCTTTTTTGGTACCAAAAATAATTTTGAGTAAGTTCCTGATCCGATCTGGTCGATGGGGACAGGCTGGATGGCTCTTTTTTCTAGCAGCTTTGAAACCTCTAATGCTGCTTGATCCCGCTGACTGGGTGGTACGTCCGGGACTTCCCTTAAAGAAAGGGGGGGTTTGTTGAAGGGGATGATATAACCTCCGGTAATAATGCGGAGCACCCACTGATCGCTTGTTATGGATTCCCAAGCTTGTGGGTGCGCCAAGCGACCCCGACTGGCTCGAGTTGCACAGTCGGGCAACAACTCAGGAACGCTGGTTGTATGAAGAACCACGAAAGGAATCGCGGTCTCCAGAGTTACGGGGCCTCTGCCACCTCTGGGCGGCGTCCAAATTCCTCCCCTGCCTCTGGAGGGGGAATCACCAGGTGGAGTAGGGAAAGACTTCTGAGATTTTTTAAACCACATTTTCCCTCCTCTCCCAGCCTTGGGGTAAGGCCTAGAAGGAGCGGAAAATCGGGCCCCAACGGCAGTCAAAGTCTTGCCCTCCTGCTCGCACCTAGTTAGTGTGTCCTTCACCTTGGGTCCAAACAAGGATGACCCATCAAAGGGGGCGTGAAGGAAGACTTGAAAGCCTCCAGAACGAACACAAGCGTAACCAGGCTTGTCTCCTGAGGGCAACGCCTGTTCCTCAGCTCTACTCGCCTTCGGCCGCATATGAGATGAGCCTCATGGACGAGTTAACAATAGAAAAGAGGGTAGTCATCTGTGCGCCAACAGTCGGGGCCAGCGCCTCAGGTAGATTACCAAGAAGAGAGTCATTTAGCTCTTAGAGAAGATCCCTTTGGAGCCTCGTAAAATGACATAAGTAGTTCAGCGACCGTAAGGTAAAGGCCGCTGAGGACAGGGTACGCTTCCCGTACCTATCCATACTCCTAGAATCCTTATTAGGAGGATGAATAGACGTTGAAGCCTCTGCCACGTCCTGCTGTGTGGCAGAAGCCACCACCAAAGCATCTACAGGCACACCCTTTGTGAGAAACTCCTTCTGGGGGGAGCTGACAAAAATTTATTGGGCCTCGCAGGCACCGGTTCCACAGAATCAGGGTGTTCCCACACCCTTCGAGAAACCAAATCAAGGAGTTCATCGAAGGGCGGAGACACCCAGGAGGCAGAAGGCTGGGCCCCAAAGGCCTTGAGGAAGACTGACTCCTCAGCTGAAGGGGTTTTGGCTTGCCAGTCACCTCTCTGTCTCAGAATCTCCAAGATATCTGAGAAGGAGATATCATCCGAAGATGATTTGGGGACCCTTCTGCGCCATCGAGGTCAGTATCCGATGTAATAGACTCATCTTGGGAGTCTACGTTCCTCTTACACAATTTCTTCCGGGGGTTCGTCCGAAGCAGTTTCGGACGGACCACCCGGAAGAAGGGAACCTCGATGGGGTATCCTCAGGCCCTGGGGCCCGCTGCCGGGGGGCTGCAACACAACAGAGGCACCAGTCTCCAAATCTAGGGACGGTGAGGTAGAATCTTGTTGAGCCGGCAAGGGCATGGCCAGCGCGCTCCTCATGGCCTCAAAGGCCGGACCTCCAGAATCCAAGGAGGTCACTGGTCTAGAGGCCACGATGGCACTGGGAATTCCAGCAGCCGATGCTCCGAGAGGAAGACTAGGCACCGAGGCACCCAATCCCAAAGTATTCCCCTCGGGCCCGGCTGAAAAGGTCGCAGTACCAAACCCTGAACCGGAGGACAGAGTAGGAAGCACAGTCGGAGCCGAGAGGCCTGTAAGGGGTCTCTGCTCCGACCGTATGGCTCCACATTGCTCCACCACCACCGGCTCCAACGGCTCCGACGAGGTTGGAGGAGGAATCAAATGTGTTGGAGGGGGGATCGGCTCCGAAGCAAACTGTGCTGGAGCCGAGACCATTTTAGTAAACACCGGAGATTGGAATAGCCTCTGTAAAACCCTATCCAGGTCCGAATCTGATAGTCTCGAGGATTTAGAGGAGGTAGACACTCGAGAAGACTTTCCTCTCGGCTCCGAGAGAGAAGGGGACCGGCTCCGAAACGGCTCCAATACTGTCGGCGCCGACTCCACCACAGCATGGACCACCATCGGCACCGAAGGAGCCTTCTTCGGAGCCGAGGGGAAGAGTCTGAGCTGCACACTTCCACCGCCCGAAGCCATTGGAACCGATGGAGGTGATTCACCTCAATACTCCAACTTGCGGCTCCAAGGCAATGGAGCCAAGTAGGAGGTACCGAGGCAGACTTCAACCCTCGGCCCAAGTCAGTGGAGCCGAGGAAGAAGAGGTCAATTTAGTCTTTTAGAAGTCGGCTCGACGGACTTGTCGGTGCCGACGATCTTTCTTTGGAAGCAACAGGAGGATTTAAGGCTTCCTCAAACGAAGGTTTTATAAGCCCTTTCAATATCAACTTGTTCTTGCGTTCTTGAAGAACTCTAGCAGAGAAAGCATGACATACGCTACAAGTCTCTTGCGGATGTTTCGGCCCCAAACAATAAACGCAGACTGAATGACTGTCTGTGATGGACATTTTATAACTGCACCGAGTGCATTTTTTAAAACCTGACTTGTGTTCCTTAAACATAGTACAGGCCCTTCAATAAGTATGACTTTACCACAATAAGTAAGCACTATAACAGAATTGCGCCAACTGACAAGCGCGAGACACACTGGCGCGAGTACTTAAGAAAAAAAGTTTACCTCACAAACAAACAGACAAAACAAGTCCAACGGCCCAAAGCCCTCTAATTTAAACAGGCTTGGCCCGAAAACAATTAACCACAAAAGGTAATAAAGGCTAAATAGCACACAAAGGAAGGGCAAAGGCCCTCTAACTTAAACGGGCCTTGCCCGACTGAAAAAATAAAGTACCAGAAGACACTCAAGCACTCAAAGTAGCAAATAGTAAAGAATAATAAGGAATAGCTGTTAAAACAGCTGTTTGGTTAATATATGACAAAAACCCCCAAGGTCAAAGACCAATAAAGGTAAAAAGAACCACTTAGCTCCAGCCAAGTCGAGACCACGTCCAGCTTGTAAAGCGGCAAACGAGATCTGGGGAAGCAGGTGTAGTGCATCCTGGGATAGGGAGTAGCCCAGCCAATGAGAGACTTCGTGCTAGTGTATTAGTTGCCGAGTCGGAGCCGATGGATCGGCTCCGAACCCATCTGTCATGAATGTAGGCGAGATAGGATCCCATTACATCTAAACGTTAACTACAACTCTTAAGAAAAAAGCTATTTTTGAAGAAAAAAAGTTCTATAATAAACTTATACAAGCCTGAGCCAGTAAAACGACACCTCGCAGCTGAAGCGGCAAACGAGATCTGGGTAGCTAGCGCTAGGCATCATGGGATAAGGGGTAGCCTCGAGCCAGTACACAGCTCTCGAGCTATAGAAGATGGCCGAGTCGGAGCCGATCCTCGACTCCGATCCCAACCAGCAAGAACGAAGGCGAGACAGACAATTTAACATCTGTTGTTACATATAATAATGACTGGACTGGTGAAATAAATAATGTTAAGCAAACAGCAAATAGAACACACGTAGGAAAGGATATGTCTATTGTCTGGAAAGATCACTCAACCCCTATGAAACAAGACAATGTCCTTGACAGCTTGGAATTCTGGATAGAAGTATCCAGAAATCTGAGGAATCAAAATGTTTAGAAGGAAATAAAGAAAGAAAGAAAGAAAGAAAGAAAGAAAGAAAGGAAGAAGTTCACAACAAATAACAAGGAAGAAAAAGAAACCGATAAATGTCTGTAAAGTAAAGAGAATACATACTAAAAAGGGCACTGCTTTGTTAAGTAACACTCAGATTACAGGGAATGATAATATTTTTCTATCAGAAAACGTTCAGTCTACAGAAGGCAGCATTTTACCTAAATAGAAAGTAGAAAAACAGGCAAGGGACAGGTGAAAAGAAAGAAACGAGGATTGAATATGGAAGGATTTGAAGAATATTACTGAAAAAAAAATGAGAAAGACAGGCGTTGACAACATGGCTCAAGCTGTGGATATACAAAGCTAGCTGGATGAGAAATGTATGCTTGCAAATGGTGTACTCAATAAAAAGAGTGAGATTAATAAGACTAATGGTGATGAAGATCATTCCTTTGTAACAATTGATAGACCAGAAATTACTGAATTAGTAGCTGAAGATTCTTCAGATCTGGTCAAAAAAGATAATCTTGTAATTGGAGATGCAATTATTAAAGGAACTGATACTTACATTTGCAGAGAAGATAATGAACACTGAATAGTGTTATGCATCCCAGGAGCAAAAATAGAGGATGTGAGAAAAAGCCTAGAACGCCTTAATTTAAGGACATATGGATCTGTTATAATTCATATCAGTACAAATGATCTCATCCATAAGGACTCTCTGACTGTTAGAAGGGAACTTACAGCCCTCTTAGATAGTAAAGCTTATACTGGTGTTAGGACATATTTTTCACAAATTACATACAGAGAGGGAAGTCAGGTCACTGTGAATGAATAAGAAGTTATGTACCTACCATAACGTTCCATGTTAGTTGTCTTCTCTCGCCTTCTTTCTTGCTTGATGGGTTCGGAGCCGATCCCTCGGCTCCGACTCGGCACTTGCTAAGCTCGAGAGTCACTTTTACCAGCTCGAGGCAGCCCCATATCCCATGATGCAAGGCGGTAAGTACCCAGATCTCGTTTGATGACAAAGGGCAATAGCACCAAGCATAAAATACTTCCCAAAGGAAGAAAGAAAACTTACAGATGGAAGGAGGACCAGGTTGAATGGTCTTCAGCATAACAGTTTCTTATAACAAGGTCTGTCCAAGCCAGGGGGAAGGAGGGAGGGTCGCAAGAAAGAAGGCGAGAGAAGACAACTAACATGGAACGTTATGGTAGGTACATAACTTCTTAATGTTAAGTTGTCAATCTCGCCTTCATTCTTGCTTGATGGGACCGCGTCCCTAGCACCTCTATCCTGGGTGGCTCAATGGAACAGACTCTTGAGGACTGTAGAGCCAAAACTGGCTCTGTCCCTGGAGGCCAAGTCCAATTTGTAATGGGAAACAAAAGTGTGAGGAGTGGCCCAAGTGGCGCTGCACAAATAGTGTCTAAAGGAAGTCTAGCTTGAAAGGCTGTAGAAGTAGCTAAGCTCCTAGTTGAATGTGCTTTAGGTTTTGAGCACAGCTGTTTTCCCCTGAGCAGATAAATTTCAGAGATGACCCAAGAAAGCCATCTAGACAAAGTCACTTTAGAAACAGGAAGGCCTTTTTTATTATCCGCATAGGAAACAAAAAGTTGATCAGATTTTCTAAATTTTTTTGTTCTGTCCAAATAATATCTAAGTTGACGGTGGACATCAAGATAATGTAGCTTTTGTTCAGCTCTATCTGAATAGTTGGGGAAAAATACAGGGAGATCAATGGATTGATTCAAATTGTTCTTTGAAGCGACCTTAGGCAAAAAGGTTGGGTTAGTTCTCAAAGATACTCTGTCTTTGTGAAAAACCAAATAGGGGGGTCGAACCGAAAGAGCATGAAGTTCAGACACCCTCCTGGCCGATGTAATAGCCACTAGGAATAAAGTTTTCCAAGAAAGATATTTCAGGGAACAAGAAACAGCTGGCTCGAAGGGGGGAAGAATCAAGGATGTCAGCACTAAATTTAGATCCCACTGAGGAGGAGGATTCCAGATTGGAGGCTTTAGTAGGAAAATTCCTTTCAAGAAGGCCCTGCAGAGCCTATGGGACATAATATTATGATCTGCTATACCGACATGAAAATTGGAAATAGCAGCCAATTGAACTCTGACTGTGGAAGAAGAGGAGCCTGCATGAAAAATCTCTGCTAAGAAGTCCAGGACTGCCTGAACAGGGGCAGTAAAAGGATCAATATTCTTGGCCTTAGCCCAATAAGAGAAACGTTTCCATTTGCTTGTATAAATCCTCCTGGTAGAGGATTTTAGCGAAGCTACTATGATGTCTCTAACTGGGTTAGAGATCAAAGGAAGCCTGGCTAAGGAAGGAAGTGGAGCAACCATGCTGTGAGGTTGAGAGAAGGGATTGACCGGTGCAGCTGACCCGATTGGTGAATCAGAAGATCTGGCACTGGGTCCAGATGCCACGGCTGCACCAAAAGGTGATGATGGAGGAACGGAAACCAAACTTGTCAAGGCCAGTAAGGGGCAATGAGAATCAATTTGGCTCTCAAAGCGGTAGCTTTCTGGATAACCTGAGGGATCAGAGGAAATGGAGGGAAGGCATAAAGAAGTCCCTGGGGCCAATCCTGGGTCAGAGCGTCTCTGGGGGATTGGCCTGATGGAGGGAAGAGGCAGAAGAAGTCTGGACATTTGCTGTTTTGGGGAGTAGCAAAAAGATTGCAGCATGGACGACCCCATTCCAGAAAAATCTCTTCCGCTATAGATTGCTTGAGAGACCACTCGTGAGGCATGAGAATAGCTCTGCTCAATCTGTCCGCTACAATGTTGGTTTTCCCAGGGATATGCGTTGCTACCAGAAACCGATGAGAGGAGATCGCCCATTGCCATAGTCTGAGCGCTTCTCGACACAAGGGGTAGGACTTGGTTCCGCCCTGTTTGTTGATATACCAAACTACAGACATGTTGTCTGTGTGGACTGCAATTGTCCCTACGGGAAGAAAGTCGTTGAGGGCTTGCAACGTTAAAAGCACTGCTCTCATCTCCAGGACATTTATGTGCAGATGGTACTCGAATGGCTGCCACGTCCCATGAACCATCCTGCCCTGATAATGACACCCCACCCGATCAGGGAGGCATCCGTGGTGACAGTGGCTATCGGGGATGGGGTACAAAGTACCTGCCTTGGTGAACCTGAGGAGATGTGATCCACCAAGCAAGATGCTCTTTGCATGTCTGTGTCACCAGAATCTGGTGACGCATTGGAAGTTGTTGGTATGACCATTGTGTGAACAGCATCCACTGAAGAAGGCGATGTAGAATCGAGCCAGGGAAGAAGAGTAATGGCCGCAGCCATGAGACCTAATACCTTTAGAACCATTCTGGCCTGTACTTTCTTGTTGGCCAGAATGATTCTGACATGACTCTGAATGTCTGAAACTCTTTGATCTGTAAGGGTAGCTGACATCCGAACAGTGTTTAAGTTTGCCTATGAAGGTAATAGACTGGCAGGGCGATAAGGATGACTTTTCAAGTTGATCGAGATGCCCAAATGAGAACAAAGGTTTATTGTGTAATCCCTGGCTTGTGTAAGCTGATGCCTGGTGGTGGCTGACAGGAGCCAGTCGTCGAGATACGGAAACACCTGGAATCCTTGACGTCTCAGGTGAGCCGTGACCACTGCCATGCATTTGGTGAACACTCTGGGGCTGTAGTGAGACCAAAGGGCAGGGCTCTGAACTGGAAATGACTGGACCCCAGCCGAAGCGGAGAAATCTCCTGGAGCGTCTGTGAATTTTGATGTGATAGTACGCATCCTGAAGATCTATTGAGCACATCCAGTTGTCCTTCTGTAAGAAGGGCAGAATTGACTGAAGAGTGACCATTCGAATCTTGTCTTCCTGACAGACTTGTTGAGTCTGCTGAGATCCAATATTGGTCTCCAGTCTCCCGTCTTTTGGGGACCAAAAGAACCTTGAGTAGATTCCGGCTCTGAATGGTCTGTTGTAACTGGCTGAATGGCTCTTTTTGCAGTAGTTTTGAGACTTCTAACTCTGCAATTTCCCTTAGACCGGTGGTACATCTGGAAGGGAATTTGAGGGAAGGACTTTCCTCGTAAGCAATTATGTAACCCTTGGATATGATCGACTTTACCCATCTGTCTTGAGTGGGGGATTGCCAGGCTTCTGGGTACAGTGATAATCTTCCCCGACTGCCTCCAAGGAGGGACAGCCGGGCAACATCTCAGGGATGCTGAAAGGGCTTGTCAGAGAGAGGCTCTCTGTTTCCCTGGTTTTTCGGACCCCTCTGCCTCTAGAGCGGCGTCGCTGGTTGATACCCGCTCTACATCTAGGGGTAAACTGACCACGTGAATCCGGCGTGACTCCTTGGGATTTACGGAACCACATTTTCCCACCTTTCTGTCCTTTGGGATAAGGTCTAGAAGGGGTGGAAAAACGGACTCCTACAGCAGAAAGAGTCTTGCCGTCCTGTTCGCACCTGGTCAAAGTTTCCTTCACCTGAGGGCCAAACAAAGCTGACCCATCAAAGGGAGAATTTGTGAAGGACGCCTTAAAGGGATCCGCAAAATCACATAGCCGCATCCAGGCTTGGCGTCTAAGAGCCACACCTGAACCTGCGGCTCTACTCGCTCCATCAGCAGCATAAGATATTAGCCACATGGAGGAGTTTGCAATGGAATTAAGGGTTCATAGCTGCGAAGCAATTTTTTCTTGAGCCCATGCAGCTGTAGGATCCTGTACTACTTCACCCAGCTCCTTAAGGATATCCCTCTGGAGTCTGGTGAAGTGACATAGGTAATTCAGCGAACGCATAGCAAAGGTCGCTGAGGAAAACATCCGCTTACCGTACCTATCCATGGTCCTAGAGTCCTTATTAGGAGGATGGACGGGTACGGAAGGATCTGCAAGTTCCTTCTTGGTGGCCGCAGCCACCACCATGGCATCAGCGGGACACCCTTAGTGAGGAATTGCTTGTCACAGGGCAGTGATAAATTTTGAAGGCCTCCTAGGGACTGGCTCTACAGAGTCAGGAGCTGCCCACGCCTTCGTGCAATAACCTGCATAAGGGGGTCGAAAGGCGGAGACACCCAGGAGGTGGAGGGCCGAGATCCAAACGCCTCTAGGTATACTGACTCATCCTCAGAGGGATTGTTGGTGGGCCAGTTTCCCCTCTGTTTAAGGAGTTCTAGGATGTCTGAGATGGAGACATCCTCAGAGGGGATCTAGGGATCCCTCTGACTCATCAAAGTCAGTATCCAAGTGACAGACTCGGGAGTCTACATGTTTCCTCTTACAAGTCCTCTTCCTAGGAGGATCTCCCGAAACATCAGGAGAATCCTCGGAAGAGGGGAAATTCCCAATGGGGAAACCTGAGGCGGAGGATCTCTGGGTCCTGTAGCAAGAGAAGTGGCAGAGATGTCAACAGGTACTATAGAGGGAGGAACTACGGGAACAGACTGCTGACTGATACCAGTGGCCAGCACACTCTTCATCACCTCGAATGCTCCCCTCCCAGGCAGGTCCGAGAGAACCCGTTCCAAAGAACTAGGAACTCCAGGGACCACTGAAAGGGAAGTCTCCGAGGCAGATGTCGGAGCCGAGCTCACCAAGGCCGAGGCTCCAAGGGGAAGAGCGGGTTCGGACAAGGGTCCGATGCCACTCACCCCCTCGGAGGAGACCATGGAAGCCCGACCACCGAATCCCTCTAAGGAAGGTCTCGAAGAGGAGATAAGAGTAGAGGCTGAAGGAACAGAAGGGGGTATCCGTCCTCCAGCCGTAGCAGTAACCATTCCCGAAGACTCCAACTCCAAGCTCTGGGATAGAGTTGAAGGAGGAACTGTAACGGGGTGGACCAACAGTCGTCTGTTGAGACGGACTATGTAACATTTGGGGCAGTACCTGTGACTTAAGTAATCTGCTGACCACTCTCTCTAGGTCATGGTCTGAAAGTCTGGATGACCTTGAAGATCGGCTCCGATGGCTCCGTTCGAAGGAGAGGTGAAGCCGGAGCCGAAGTATCGGCTCCAAGGAAGGAGACCTCGACCTCTTCCTGGAATGAGCCATCGGAACCGATACTATAGATCCTGTCGGAGCCGAAGACTTATCGGAGCCGACAGGAAGCCTCGATGCATCGGCTCCAGCCGGAGCCGATACAGCCACAAAGTAACGGTGTCGGAGCCGATCGAGCCGACACCGATGCCTGTGCCACATGGTGGTCGGAACCGATCGGAGCCGACACGAAGTGGTCGATGCAGAATCGGCACCGATAGCCATCGGTGCCGAAGGCTGTTAAGCCAGAATCGGCTCCAGCCGAGCCGATCTCGACTGAACGGGCCGGAGCGGAGGCCGCAGGCTTAGAGACAGAAGCCTGGGCCTTGGAAGATTTGGCTGATTTTGATGGAGCCGACTTAGCCGGAGAGCCCTCCGGCAAGAAGGCCCCTAAGTATCAGCTTGTTCGTCTTTCCTGCAGGACTCTCTGGCTGAAGGAATGACAAATAGCACAGGAGTCCTGCAGGTGAAGAGGCCCCAGGCAATACAGGCAAGTGTGACCGTCTGTCAGAGACATCTTCTGACAGCACGAGTCACACTTCTTAAAACCTGAGACCCTCTCCTTTGACATGGTGCTTCACAGCACACACACACACACCAGTCAAGAATTAAATTAAATAAAATACCAAAAAGGTATTACTATAAAAACAAACACACACACCCTAACAGGGAGGGGATGGGATGGGTAAAGTTTGACTAAAAAAAATTAGAAGAGACAGGGATTTTCTGTCAGAAAATCTATATAATTAACTTAAAACTAAAAATTAAGGGTTTTTTAGCAAAAAGGGGCTTAAATATCAAAAAAGTGAATCACTTACCAGGAGCTGGTAAAAGGAGGACCTCATAAGCGAAACGGCAAACGAGATCTGGGTACTTACCGCCTTGCATCATGGGATATGGGGCTGCCTCGAGCTGGTAAAAGTGACTCTCGAGCTTAGCAAGTGCCGAGTCGGAGCCGAGGGATCGGCTCCGAACCCATCAAGCAAGAATGAAGGCGAGATTGACAACTTAACATAATATATTTGGCTAAATATCTACAAGAAAAATGTCCTGTTTTAAAAAAATGGCAATGTGTAGAGCATCTGAGCCTAATTCTGAGCATGTGTTCAGACAGGAAAGTGCACATTTGTCAAGATCAGGGAAGAGAATTTTTGCAGCAGACATTTTGAAATATTTGACAAACACAAGGTGGGAATTTTACAAGGCTGAAAATAAGAAGTTATGTACCTACCATAACGTTCCATGTTAGTTGTCTTCTCTCGCCTTCTTTCTTGCTTGATGGGTTCGGAGCCGATCCTCGGCTCCGACTCGGCACTTGCTTTAGCTCGAGAACTCCTTTTACCAGCTCGAGGCAGCCCCATATCCCATGATGCAAGGCAGTAAGTACCCAGATCTCGTTTGTTGACAAAGGGCAATAACACCAAGCATAAAAATACTTCCCAAAGGAAGAAGAAACTTACAGATGGAAAAAGGACCAGGTCTGAATGGTCTTTAGCATTATAGTTTCTTATACAAGGTCTGTCCAGGCCAGGGGAAGGAGGGAGGGTCAGAAAGAAGGCAGAGAAGACAACTAACATGGAACGTTATGGTAGGTACATAACTTCTTAATGTTAAGTTGTCAATCTACTTCATTCTGCTTGATGGGACCGCGTCCTAGCACCTCTATCCTGGGTGGCTCAATGGAACAAACTCTTGAGGACTGTAGAGCCAAAACTGGCTCTGTCCCTGGAGGCCAAGTCCAATTTGTAATGTGAAACAAAAGTGTTAGGACTTGCCCAAGTGTTCGCTGCACAAATAGTGTCCAAAGGCAGTCTAGCTTGAAAAGCTGTTGAAGTAGCTAAACTCCTAGTTGAATGTGCTTTAGGTTTTGAGCACAGCTGTTTTCCCCTGATCGTATAAATTTCAGTGATGACCGAAGAAAGCCATCTGGACAAAGTCACTTTAGAAACAGGAAGGCCTTTTTTATTATCCGCATAGGAAACAAAAAGTTGATCAGATTTTCTAAATTTTTTTGTTCTGTCCAAATAATATCTAAGCTGACGGTGGACGTCAAGATAATGTAGCTTTTGTTCAGCTCTATCTGAATAGTTAGGAAAAAATACAGGGAGATCGATAGATTGATTCAGATTGTTTTTCGAATCGACCTTAGGTAAAAAGGATGGATTAGTTCTCAAAGATACTCTGTCTTTGTGAAAAATCAAATAGGGGGGTCGAACCGAAAGAGCATGAAGTTCAGACACCCTCCTGGCAGATGTAATAGCCACTAGGAATAAAGTTTTCCAAGAAAGATATTTCAGGGAACAAGAAACAGCTGGCACGAAGGGGGGAAGAATCAAGGATGTCAGCACTAAATTTAGATCCCACTGAGGAGGAGGATTCCTGATTGGAGGCTTTAGTAGGAAAATTCCTTTCAAGAAGGCCCTGCAGAGCCTATGGGACATAATATTATGATCTGCTATCCCGACATGAAAATTAGAAATAGCAGCCAACTGAACTCTGACTGTGGAAGAAGAGGAGCCTGCATGAAAAATCTCTGCTAAGAAGTCCAGAACTGCCTGAACAGGGGCAGTAAAGGATCAATATTTTGGGCCTTAGCCCAATAAGAGAAACGTTCCATTTGCTTGTGTAAATCCTCCTGGTAGAGGATTTTAGTGAAGCTACTATGATATCTCTAACTGGGTTAGAGATCAAAGGAAGCCTGGCTAAGGAAGGAAGTGGAGCAACCATGCTGTGAGGTTGAGAGAAGGGATTGACCGGTGCAGCTGACCGGATTGGTGAATCAGTAGATCTGGCACTGGGTCCAGATGCCACGGCTGCACCAAAAGGTGATGATGGAGGAACGGGAACCAAACTTGTCGAGGCCAGTAAGGGCAATGAGAATCAATTTGGCTCTCAAACGGTAGCTTTCTGGATCACCTGAGGGATCAGAGGAAATGGAGGAAGGCATAAAGAAGTCCCTGGGGCCAATCCTGGGTCAGAGCGTCTCTGGGGGATGGCCTGATAGAGGAAGAGGCTGAAGAAGTCTGGACATTTGCTGTTTTGGGGAGTAGCAAAAGATCGCAACATGGACGACCCCATTCCAGAAAAATCTCTTCCGCTATGGATTGCTTGAGAGACCACTCGTGAGGCATGAGAATAGCTCTGCTCAATCTGTCCGCTATAATGTTGGTTTTCCCAGGGATATGCGTTGCTACCAGAAACCGATGAGAGGAGATCGCCCATTGCCATAGTCTGAGCGCTTCTCGACACAAGGGGTAGGACTTGGTTCCGCCCTGTTTGTTGATATACCAAACTACAGACATGTTGTCTGTGTGGACTGCAATTGTCCCTACGGGAAGAAAGTCGTTGAGGGCTTGCAACGTTAAAAGCACTGCTCTCATCTCCAGGACATTTATGTGCAGATGGTACTCGAACGGTTGCCACGTCCCATGAACCATCCTGCCCTGATAATGACTAAAAAAGGGGCTTGAATCACAAAAGTGAACAACTTACCAGGAGCTGGCAAAGAGAAGACCTCCCAAGCGAAGCGGCAAATGAGATCTGGGTACTTACTGCCTTGCATCATGGGATATGGGGCTGCCTCGAGCTGGTAAAAGGAGTTCTCGAGCTAAAGCAAGTGCCGAGCCGAGGATCGGCTCCGAACCCATCAAGCAAGAATGAAGGCGAGATTGACAACTTAACATTTTAATATTTCACAGACAGTAACATTTGATGCATCTCTGATAGTTGTTAATATTATAAACATTAATAAATAGAAGTTATGTACTTACCATAACGTTCCATGTGAGTTGTTTATCTCGCCTTTATTCTCACTGATGGGTTGGAGCCGATCCTCGGCTCCGACACGGCCAATAGCAAGCTCAAGGTTTGCCAGTAGCTCGAGACCAGCCCCTTATCCCACCATGCACTGCTAGAATTACATCAGATCTTGTTTGCTGCGAATAATAGTCTATATACATATATATATATATATATATATATATATATATATATATATATATATATATATATACACACATATATACAACCTATACATACTCTCTTATATATATCTACGAAAAAGAGTACCCAAAGGGAAAGAGAAATATTGAATAACCAGGATGGCACCAGCCTCTAAGTCAACAGTCAGCCAGGAGGGGGAAGGAGGGAGGGACGTGAGAATAAAGGCGAGATAAACAACTCAAGTGGAACGTTATCATAAGTACATAACTTCAATATGTGAAGTTGTTAATCTCGTCGATTATTATCACTGATGGGTAGCGTCCCTAGCACCCTCAACCCTGGGTGGCTCATGGGAGTATGTTCTTCAGTACTGTAGAACCAAAGGAAGACCTGTCCCTAGAAGCCCTATCTACTTTGTAATGTGAGATAAAGGTATGAGGGTTAGACCAAGTGGCTGCAGTGCAAATATCGTCAAGGGGCAATTTAGCTTGAAAAGCAGAAGAGGTACAGACAGCTCTGGTAGAATGAGCTTTTGGTTTGTGCATTAAAGGCATGTTCACATTTTCATAAACAAAGGATATTCAATCGCATAACCATTTAGATAAGGTTGTTTTAGCCACTGGATTGCATTTTCTTGCTTCTGAGAAGGCTACAAAAAGTTGATCTGATTTCCTAATATCCCTAGTTCTGTCAAGATAAAAAGTTTGTGCAGCATATATTCTAAGTTGTTAGAGTGGTTGGAGAAGAACACTGGTAGTTCAATGACCTGATTGATGTTTGACTCAGAACAGACTTTACGTAATAACGAGGGGTTCGTTCTGAGAGATACTCTATCAGCATGGAAAATCATGTAGGGTGGTCTGATGGATAATGCTTGAAGTTCTGACACTCTGTGGGCAGACGTAATGGCCACAAGAAATAAGAAGTTATGTATTCACCATAACGTTCCATCTGAGTAGGTAGCTTCATTTGTCTGCAACCTGTGGGTCTTGGATCCGATATCGGATCCGAGCCGGCAACTTGTTTCATAGCTAATGGATCCGAGCTCCTAGCTCCTCCCCTCACCCATAATCCCCTGCCAACCCTCCATGACCTCAGATCAAGTTTGCCCCTCAATATGTACCCAAAAAGGGTATACCAACTTACATAGATCCACTGAAGGCCAGGGAAAAGGAGGGGGGATGGTTGCAGACAAATGAAGCTACCTACTCAGATGGAATGTTATGGTGAGTACATAACTTCTTAATCTGAAGTAGGGACTTCATTTGTCAGCAACCTGTGGGACAGAGTCCCCAGCTACCTGAATCTTGGGTGGCCATCATGGAAGGATATTGCAGAGCACCGCATAGCCAAAGGATGCTCTCCCTCTAGAAATCACGTCCAGTTTGTAGTGGTTAATAAAGGTATGAGATGAGGCCCAAGTGGCTGCAGAACAAATATCATCCAATGGAACTCTAGATTTGAAGGCCGCAGAAGTAGAGATGGAATGAGTGGAATGTGCACGAACTCCTTCAGGTGTGGGTCTCCCAGAAGCTTGGTACGCTAGCAGGATACATTGTGAAATCCAGCGTGATAGAGAGATTTTTGATATTGCTTTCCCCAAATTAAATCTGGCAAAGGAAATGAACAGCTGGTCAGATTGTCTGTGACCAGCTATTCTATGAGTATAAAAACGTAGCTGCCTATGAACATCTAATGAGTGCAGCTGTACTCTCCTTTATTCTGATATTTAGGAAAGAAAACCGGTAAATTTATGGATTGATTTATATTGGTTTCTGATGCTATTTTGGGAAGGAAGGAGGGATTGATCCTGAGGTACACTCTGTCCGGATGAAAGATCAAATAAGGAGGCTTCACAGCTTGAAGCTCCAAAACTCTTTTCGCAGAAGTAATGGCTACACGGAATGCTGTTTTCCAGGACAAGTATTTGAGATCTACTGAAGCAGCAGGTACAAAAGGTGGAGCAGTCAGGGCTTGAAGAACTAGTGAAAGATCCCAAGGTGGTACGGCTTCTTTTATAGGGGGTCTAAGCAAAAAGGTGCCCTTGAGAAAGGTTTTACACAATTTGGCCGACATCAAGGGCCCTGTGTCATGTCCCACATGGTAATGAAAGATGGCAGCCAATTGCACTTTGACAGTAGAGCAACTAGCGCCTTCCTGAAAAAGTTTAGTTAGGAAGTCTAATATGGATGGAAGAGGAGCCGTAAAGGGATCTAGGTTATGATGCTCCACCCAGACGGAGAAACGTTTCCATTTACTGCGGTACACTTTCCTGGTGGAGGGCTTATGCGCTGCCACAAGGATGGCTTTGACTGGTGAAGAGATACCGGGAGTCCTAACTAGGAGTGGAACTAGGGCAACCAAGCCGTCACCTTCAGATTGTCCAGATTTGGGGTCGGTAAGTCCGACGGATGGGAGATTAGATCCGGACTGGGATCCAGAATCCAAGGGGGATTCACTAGGTGAGACCACAGGTAAGGGAACCAAATTTGCCGAGGCCAGAATGGGGCAATGAGGATCATCCTGCTCCCCAACCGCGAGGCTTTCTGTAAGAGTTGCAGCATCAGGGGTAGAGGAGGATAGGCATAAAGTAGACCGGGTGGCCAAGAATGCACCAGAGCGTCTCTTGGGGTTCCCCTGGAGGGGAATCAGAGCGAAGAAATTGTCGCATTTGGTGTTTGAGGGAGACGCAAAAAGATCTCAGCAGGGTTGCCCCCATATTGCGAATATCTGCTTCGCTACTAGTAGGTTGAGAGACCACTCGTACGGGGTAAGAAGGGTGCGGCTGAGTTTGTCCGCTAGGATGTTGGCCCGCCCCGGAATGTGCATTGCAATCAGAAAGCGGTTGGTGGAAATCGCCCATTCCCACACTCCCATGGCTTCGCGGCATAGAGGGTAAGACCTGGTTCCCCCCTGTTTGTTGATGTACCAGACAACCGACATGTTGTCCGACTGAATTGCAATCGTTCCTATGGGGAGGAGATTCTGAAGTGCTTGCAACACGTACAGCACCGCTCTCATCTCCAGAACGTTGATATGCAGGGCGGTCTCTGTATCGTTCCACGTGCCTTGGACGGTCCTGCCTGAATAATGCCCCCCCCCACCTGAGGCCGGAGGCGTCCGTGGTCACTGTGGCGAGAGGGGGAGAGGTGCAAAAGGGTCGGCCGGTATGGAGGTCCGGAGCATGGAACCACCAAAATAGAGCCCTCCTGCAAGCCTTGCTGATAGCAATGGGGTGATGGAGAGGAAAAGACAGAAAGGACCATTGTACTAGAAGGGTCCACTGCATTACCCGCATGTTCAGACGGGCGCATGGAAGGAGCGTTATCGCTGCCGCATTGGAGCCCAGCGCCCTCAGGACCAATTCCGCCGGTGGGGTCTCTGATTGGAGGATGGCCCGCACATGAAGTTGCAAATTCCGTAGTCATTCCGACGTCAGGAAGGCTCGTAGATCTCTGGTGTCTATTCTGGCTCCTATGAATTCTATGACGTGTGTCGGGGCCAGAAAGGATTTGTCGGCATTGATGGTGATGCCTAACTGTGAGGCTAGGCAGAGAAAGAAATCTCTGGCTGAGTAAAGTAGATGCCTTGTTGGGGCGGTCAGGAGCCAGTCGTCCAGGTACGGAAAGACCTGTATTCCCTGGAGTCTCAGGTGGGCCGCAATCACTGCTAATACCTTGGTGAACACCCTGGGGGCTGTGCTGAGGCCAAAGGGAAGGACCCTGGACAGGTAGTGACTGGCTCCCAGCCGGAAGCGGAGGAACCTCCTGGATCGTCTGTCCATTAGAATGTGGTAGTACGCATCCTTGAGGTCTATAGAGCACATCCAATCGTTCTCCCTTAGAAGGGGGAGAATAGATTGAAGAGTGACCATTCGGAATTTTTCCTTGGTTACCGACAGGTTCAAACGGGACAGGTCTAGAATTGGTCTCAAGTCCCCCGTCTTTTTTGGCACCAAAAAGAACCTGGAGTAGAACCCTAATCCGAGCTGGTCTTGGGGGACGGGCTGGATGGCTCTTTTTCTTAGCAGCTGCTGAACTTCTGCGGCTGCAGCCTCCCTCTGATCGGGTGGTACATCGGGGAGGTTCTTGAATTTGGGGACATGAAGTAATGGGATTTTGTATCCTCTGGATATAATTCGAAGCACCCAGCGGTCTGTCGTGATGGACTCCCATGCCGCTAGGTGCTCCGAGAAGCGCCCCCCCCGACTGCCTCCAGAGTGGAGTAGTCGGGCAACTCTTCAGGGCTGCTGCGTGGGCCGGTCAGAAAAAGGTTCTCTGGACCCAAAGTTTCTCGGAGCCCCTCTGCCCCTGGGGCGGCATCCTCCCTGTCCTCCTCTGCCACGGAAGAACTGGTTGTCCGGAGCGGGTTGGGAATGTTGCGATTTCCGGAACCACATCTTCTTCTGACCCTTTCGGTTCTTCAAAAAGGACCGCTGGGGAGCAGAGAAGCGGACTCCGACGGCAGACAACGTCTTCTCGTCCTTCCCGCTCTGGGCAAGTGTGTCGCGAACCGTTTTACCAAACAGGGCAGAACCATCGAAAGGGGCATTCGCAAAGGACGCTTTAAAGGGCTCCGCAAAGTCACAATGACGGAGCCAGGCCTGACGTCTCATGACTAGAACCGCTCTGCTAGCTCTAGCGGCTCCCTCTGTGGCGTGGGACAATAGCCGCATAGAGGTATTTGAAATGGATCTCAGAGTGGCCATTCGGGTGGAGTACAATTGTTTGTCCTCCGCCGACATGGACTCGGGGGGGAGGCAGCGTATTCTTTGATAAGATCCCGCTGCATCCTGATGACATGTGCCATATAGTTCAGAGACCTTACCGAAAGGGTCGCTGAACTAAAAACTCGCTTCCCTAAGTGGTCCATCGAGCGGGACTCCTTGCTGGGTGGATGGATTGAGGGGATCTCCTGAGCTAGTTCCCTCTTCGTGGCTGCCACCGTCAACATGGCATCTACGGGGGGACCCTTGCTCCAGTGTGACCGGTCTGCGGGGGGGCTTAGTATCCTGTCCGGGCATTTGGGTATTGGCTCCACGGTGTCCGGGTCCTTCCACGCCCTGGTGGTAATAAGGTCCACCAAGGGGTCGGCCGGAGGGGACACCCAAGAGGTAGATGGGCCTGCTTCGAATGCCTCCAGAAACACGGACTCGTCAGAGGAAGACTTGGGGGCAGACCACCCACCTCTGATCCTCAGCATCTCCATGATGTCTCCAAAGGAGACATCCTCAGGGGGTGACCTTGGGGAGCCTTCCCCTTCATCCAAGTCCGTGTCCTCAGTTAAGGACTCGGGGGAGTCCACGTGCCTCCTCTTGCACTTGTGCTTGCGGGGCACTTCCTCAGGGGGGCTGTCCGAGGAGGTCTCGCCAGCAACATCCTGTTCCAATGGAACAACCTGGGACATTGAAGCAGGCTGTCCTGAGGCCGGGTGATGGAAGCCTGGCCCAGCAGAGAAGGAGTGCAGGGTGGAGCCGAGACAAGGGCCGGGGATCCGGATGCTCTCGACAGAGCCCTCTCCACTACATCGAAGGCCAAGGGGGAACCGCTCTCCCTGGGCTCCGACAGCCGGCTCCC
This sequence comes from Protopterus annectens, assembly GCF_019279795.1. Classification (NCBI taxonomy): domain Eukaryota; kingdom Metazoa; phylum Chordata; order Ceratodontiformes; family Protopteridae; genus Protopterus; species Protopterus annectens. The sequence goes on along the minus strand of NC_056733.1, from coordinate 123,297,160 downwards.
ACTCGGATCCGATGAAGGGATCGGAACCGGTGCCGAGACCATCGGATCCGAAGGACCAGTGCGCTCCGACCTGGTTGGAGTCAAAGGCACACTGAATCCCTTGGATCCGAAGCTCGGGCCACGGCTCCGAGAGTTCGGATCCGACAGACTCGAGGGCAGGGTCGGATCCGAAGTACCAAGTACTGTCGGCGCCGACCCACCCCCGGCTCTGATGCTGCTCGGCTCCAAATGCTCCGAACCCGGGTAGCGGGTCGGAGAAGGAGCAATTGGAGCGAAAAAGGGTGTCGAGCTCCCCCCCGAAGGGGGGGGGGAGGCAAGAGCACTCCCATCTGCAGCTGGGCCTGGATGAATCTTCGCATCATCCGGTCCAAGTCTGCTTCAGACATGCTGAATGTTGATCTCGAAGAGGCCATCGAGGCAGGCCTGGAATGCCGCCTCGATGACCTCGATGGAGATCGGGCCTCCTCGGGCCCTGGTCAGAAGCAAGGAGATCGGAGCCGAGGAGGAGGAGACCTAGAAGCAGTGAAGGGAAAAGCCCGCTTAGCTGGCGGGGCCGAAGCGGAGGCCTCGGCCCGCCGCTTGTGGTGCTTCTCCCTCCGTTTCTCCCTCCTAGCCTCCCTGTCCTCCGGTGCTTTAGCAGGAGTTTGAGTCCCGGCCAAAGGAAGGGGGGCAGGAGTGGCCATAACCACAGCCTGTGGTAGTGCCACGGGAACAGCGGAGGCCGCAGCCGAGTCTGGGGGCAAAAGTCCTGCCAGGACCAGCTTCGACCGCCGCTCTTTCAGTGCCCTGAGTTTGAACGCTGCACAAATGGTACAGCCTGAGGTGAGGTGTTCAACCCCAAGGCACCGAACGCACTGAGTGTGGTCATCAGCTGGGGAGAGCTTATGGCCACACTTGGTACATTTAGAAAAAAATGGCTTTTGGGGCCTCAGCCATACTTTAAAGAAAAAAGGAGTGCTACACAAACACACAGGCCCCAAAAACACAAACACACACACACACTCACTAACGACCAGCAAAGGGAGGGAAAAACTATGTAAAAAAATTTAATACTACAGGGAACCTAACTCTTACACACTTTTTTTTTTTTTTTTTTTTTTTTTAAATTAAAGTAGAGAAATTTGACTTAAATGACGATTTTTTGCTAGAGCTCAAGGAATCCAGCCATCCACAAGCGCGGCAAACTAGATCTGGGGTCATGGAGGGTTGGCAGGGGATTATGGGTGAGGGGAGGAGCTAGGAGCTCGGATCCATTAGCTATGAAACAAGTTGCCGGCTCGGATCCGATATCAGATCCAAGACCCACAGGTTGCTGACAAATGAAGTCCCTACTTCAGATAATTGTTTTCCATGATAAGAATTTTAAAGCACAAGAAAAAGCTGGTTCAAAGGGAGGAAGAATAAGTTGAGACAGCATAAGGTTTAAATTCCAGGGAGAAAAGGGAATTTTGATCGAAGGTCTCATATGAAGAACGCCTTTAAGGAAGGTTTTGGATAATTTATGGCTCATAATATTTGAGCCATCAAGACCAGGGTGAAAATTTAAGATAGCAGCTAACTGAACTCGAACTGTAGAAGCTGCTGCCCCTTCCTTAAAATTTTTTGTCAAAAATTCCAAGATCGAAGATAGCGGAGCTCGAAAAGGGTCAATGTTCTGAGCGTTGGCCCAAAATGAGAACTTTTTCCATTTGCTGCCATATAATTTCCTGGTAGATGGCTTGTGAGAGGACAAGATAATCTGTCTTGTATCTTCTGAAATTGAATGAAGCCTGGCAATTATGGGAAGTGGATTAGCCAAGCAGTCAGTTTCAGGGACAGTAGAAAAGGATGAAGGTCCCCTGACGGGTGCGTCAGAAGGTCCGGAACTGGGTCCAGGATCCATGGATCCTCCAAAAGATGATGGTGAAGAAACGGAAACCAAATCTGTCAAGGCCAGTAGGGGACTATGAATATAACCTTCCTTCCCAGCAATTTTGCTTTCTGTAGAAATCTGGGTATTAATGGGAAGGGTGGAAATGCATAAAGGAGACCGGGGGGCCAATCGTGTAAAAGTGCATCTCTTAGAGGATGACCGGGAGGTGGTATCAGGGCAAAGTAGCTTCTGCATTTTGAATTGATGTGGCTGGCAAAAAGGTCATAGCAAGGCTGGCCCCATTTGCGGAAAATCAACTCCGCAACCTGTTGATTGAGAGACCACTCATGAGGGAGTAATATTGCCCTGCTTAGCTTGTCCGCTATGACGTTGGATTTTCCCCGGATGTGCATTGCTAACAGAAAACGCTGGAAGGACACAGCCCATTGCCAAACCCTGAGGGCTTCTTGACAAAGGGGGTAAGACTTGGTTCCGCCCTGCTTGTTCAAGTACCAGACTACTGACGTTGTCAGTCTGAATTGCAATAGTCCCTAGAGGGAGAGAGTCCTGAAAGTACTGCAATGCCAGAAGTACCACTCTCAGCTCTAGAACATTGATGTGCAGATGTGATTCTTGATCTGTCCACGTGCCTTGGGCAATCTTTCCCAAAAAATGCCCCCCCACTCCCACCCTATCAGGGAAGTGTCCGTGGTCACAGTGGCTACTGGGGGGGGGGGGGGGCAAAGGGACTTCCTACTGTAACATGAAGAGACGTCAACCACCACCAAAGGCGTCTCCTGCAAGAATCCGTGATAAGAATCATGTGGTGCATTGGTAGTTTCTGGTAAGACCACTGAGTGAAAAGAAGCCATTGAAGGATTCGCATATGCATCCTTGCGAGTGGTATAGCCAGGATTGCTGCCGCCATCAAACCCAGTACTTTCAATATCTCCGCTGCTGTAGCTTTGTTCTTTGACACCAGTGAGCTGACGTTTTGGCGAAGACAGGAGACTCTTTCGATAGGGAGACGTAGAGTGGTGGTTGAGGTATCTAATTCTGCTCCTATAAAAACGGTATGCTGAGATGGCGATAAGGCAGACTTTTCGAAGTTGATTGTAATGCCTAATTGATGGCAGAGTGTCATAGTGTATTGTGTTGCCTGAGTTAATTGATGCCTAGTGGTAGCGGTGAGGAGCCAATCGTCTAAGTATGGAAACACCTGGAATCCTAGACACCTCAGGTGAGTCGTGACCACTGCCATGCATTTGGTGAACACTCTGGGGGCTGAAGTGAGACCAAAGGGCAGGGCTCGAAACTGGTAATGATTGGCTCCCAGCCGGAAGCGCAGATGATCTCTGGAGCATCTGTCCATATTTATGTGATAGTACGCGTCCTTGAGATTTATGGAGCACATCCAATCACCTTTCCCTAAAAAGGGAAGAATGGACTGAAGCATGACCATTCGGAACTTCTCTTTCTTTACGAACTTGTTGAGTCTGTTGAGGTCCAAGATAGGTCTCCAGTCCCGTTTTCTTTGGTACCAAAAAGAATCTTGAGTAAGTTCCGAATCCGACTTGGTCTGCTGGGACTGGTTGGATGACTCTTTTTTCTAGCAATCTGTGGACCTCTACGATTGCTTGTTTCCTGAGATTGGGTGGAACATCTGGGATTTTTTTTATAGGAATGGGAGGGGTAAAGAACGGTATAAAATATCCTCTGGAAATGATGCTTTGTACCCAAGTATCCGATGTTATGTTTATCCAGGCTTCTGGGTACAAAGACAAGTGACCCCCGACTGCCTCCAAAGCCGAACAGTCGGGCCCCCTTTCAAGAGCGCTGGTAGGACTGACCGGAGAACTGACTCCTGTCACCCTGTTGCTGTGGACCCCCTCTGCCACGGGGGCGGCGTCTTCCGTTATAACCCCCTCCTCCGCCTCTAGAGGGGGTTTCACCACGTGTGTCGTGAAAGGCTGCTTGAGTTTTTCGGAACCACATCTCCCCCCCCTAGGGCCCTTGGGGTAGGGCCGAGTAGGAGTGGAAAAGCGGACCCCAACGGCAGATAAAGTCTTGCCTTCCTGTTCACACCTGGTTAAAGTTTCCTTTACTTTGGGCCCAAACAGTGATGAGCCATCAAATGGGGTATTAATAAAAGAAGACTTGAAGGGTTTCGCAAAGGAACAGAGACGCATCCAGGCTTGTCTGCGAAGAGCAATGCCCGAACTAGCAGCTCTACTCGAACCATCAGCTGCATAGGATATGAGACGCATGGATGAGTTCACTACTGAGTTAAGGGTAGCGAGCTGGGCTTTGACTTTGTCGGCCACTCCTGCAGCTACTGTACCCTGGAGAGTATCTCCTAGCTCTTTCAGGAGATCTCTTTGTAGTCTTGTAAATGGGTCAAGTAGTTCAGTGATCGCAGAGAAAAAGTTGCTGAACTAAACATGCACTTCCCATATCTATCCATAACCCTAGAATCTCTGTTAGGGGGATGGATAGAAGAGGATGTCTCAGATACTTCCTTTTTGGTGGCTGCAGCCACCACCATGGCATCCACAGGCACTCCTTTTGTCACAAAAGGTTTATCGACTGGGGCAGATATGAATTTATTGGGTCTACGAGAGACAGGTTCCATGGCCTCCGGTGACTCCCACGCCTTACGAGAGATCAGATCCATGAGCTCGTCATAAGGCGGACACACCCAAGAAGTTGAAGGTTGAGACCTAAAAGCCTTCAAGAGCACAGACTCATCCTCAGTAGGGGTCTTGGACTGCCATTCGCCCATCTGACTAAGGATCTCTAGTATCTCTGCAAAAGAGATATCCTCAGAGAGGGACCGAGGGGACCCTTCTGACTCAACTAATTCCGTGTCAGATGTCAAAGATTCCTGTGGGGAGTCTAAGTGCCTCCTCTTGCACAGTCTCTTTCTGGGCACCTTTTCAGTAGGGGGGGGGTCTTGGGAGGTCTCAGAAGAGCAGGGGACACCCTGTGGGGGTACTTGAGGCTCAGGGTCTCTACGCTTAGAGGGGTAGGTAGATGCAGAAGTCGACACAGGAGCTTGAGGGGAGAGGGAAAGCTGAACCGATGCTGATGTTGTCTTTGGAGACAAAACTCTCCACATAGCATCAAATAAAGCATGGCTCCAATGAGGAGTGGACAGACCCGAGATTACCGTCCGATCCTCTCGCACCGAAACACTGGGCTCTGAGCCTGAGGTAGGAGCCGAGCTCATCCGAGCCGAAGCCCCGAGAGGGAGAGTCGGCACCGACAAGTCGGTGCGACTATCCTCCCCGGACCCAACTGGAAAGCTCCGGCTCCTAGAGCCCTCGGTCGGTGCCGAGGACATCCGAGTAGATGGAGCCAATAACCCCGGAGCGGATATCGGCTCCAAGGTTCCGACCACCATCGGTTCGACTTCCCTCGGCTCCAAGAGTCCAGTACAGCCCGGAAGAGAAGTAGACAAGTTTGGTTCCATGGTCTTCGGCACCAACAAGCTGGTCGTGGCCGACAACAATTTGGCAAGTCCTGGTGCCTGTAAAAGCTTCTGCACTAGCCGATCCATGTCCAAATCCGAAAGGCTGACTTAAGACTTAGCTGAATGCACCAAAGGTGCTGACTGGAGCAGAGGTGAAGAAGGAACTTCGGAGACCGGCTACAATACTGAGAGCTGGCTCCGCATCAAAGGTACACTCGGCTCCAATGACTGTGGAACCGATGACCCTCCTTCTGAAATTTTAGCCTTTTTGGATACCTTATCTGAAGACTTGGATTTTGAACATTTGGAAGACGTACTAGCACCTTCATGGCTATTCAAAACCTCTGAAAAAGATTGCTGTAGCAATCCGCTGTCTATAAGTTTCCACCTTCTCTCCAAGACTACTCTTGAAGAGAAGGAGTGACAAATGCTACAGGTGTCTTGGAGGTGCTTGGCCCCCAAGCAGTAGACACATTGAATATGTCGTCAGTGATGGACATTTTCTGCCCACAATCTGGGCATTTTTTAAAACCTGATTTGGGATGGGATTTCTCCCTATCCTCTGACATATTGAGAGAAAAACAGTAAATAGATTCACAAACAACTAACGCCACAAGACTGAGAATGCTGAACTAATACAAAAAAACAGTTCACCTGCTGAGAAATCCAATCCTTTAATAAGTAATACAAAAGGTAGACATGAGCGCTTTCGTCTGCATAAATACAAACTTCATCAGATAAAATCCCACTAAAACTGACAAGTTTTATATAAAAGGTTAACCAATGAAAATTTTACATTAATAATTCAATCAATCAATACAATTCTGAAATCTTGACATTCTAGTTTTAAAAGGACAGGAACCTGTTGTTTTGTTATGTGTAGGTATGTATACAATTCAAAACAAACCTAACCAAATTATAATACACCCTTTTAAAACCTTTTATAAAAATAAAATATTAAAAAATTGGTCTAGGTAAAATTGTTGTATGTATATAGTTAATATAAGTAACTGGTTTGTCTAATTTTTTCATTTTATATGTTTGAAAATAAATCTGCCCATCTTCAAAGAATATTTGCCTTTCCTACTAAAATGGCTTTGATATTGATGTATTCGTTTAAACCTGGAAAAATGTTAGATTTTAATCTTAACTGCCATCTAAGTTCCTTCTGCAATAATATATATTTTTTTGTTTTAGTGGGACTTTATCTGATGAAGTTTGTATTTATGCAGACGAAAGCGCTCACAAACAACTAAGCCCAACCCGGGCACTATCTACAACAGTAATACATATATAAATAAAAATATATAAAAAAAATCTAGTACAAATATGGGACTAAGAGTCCCACAGAAAAAAACCTAACTACTAAAGGGATTAATAGTAGGAAAAGAGGCTAAAGGTCCACACAAACTAAAAAGCCAACAAGTCCCTAATTAAAACAATTTAAACTATCTAAACTGTCTAAACTATCTAAAAATAATGGAACTAACACACACTACATAAATATATGAAAAAGGAAAACTTTAAAAAAACTTGCTGTTAATTCTGTTTCTAAAATGGTCCGAGCTATCTGGATCACCAAGATCTCTCTTACTGCGACAAACTAGATCTGAGGTAATTCTAGCAGTGCATGGTGGGATAAGGAGCTGGTCTCGAGCTACTGGCAAACTTTGAGCTTGCTATCGGCCGTGTCAGAGCAGAGGATCGGCTCCAACCCATCAGTGGGAATAATCGGCGAGATTAACAACTTCACATTAAAATTTGCTAATTCCCACAATATTGATGTTGTTATTGTTTGTGAAACATGGTTCAAGAACAGTGACTGGTAGCCAGTTCTGTCAGGGTATAAATGTTTTTACTGCAACAGACATTCTAACAAAAATCAGGTGGAGGTGTTATGATAGGAATTAAAGATAGTTATGAGATCTGTGACTATTACATGTTCAGTGATGACACCAATACTACAGATTTTGTAACTATGACAATAAAGACAACCCTGGAACATATAAGAATTGCTGGTAGTATACAGACCACCAAAGTCAAGGGCTAATGACCTAAAGGAATTCATATATTTCTTGCATGAAATACAGAGGGAAGAATAACAGTGGCTAGGGAATTAAATTTACCAGAAACAGACTAGAATAATATTGCTTCAACAGCACTAGTAAAGAAATTAGTCACAACATATGTTCAGGAACAACAGCTGCTTCAGATTGTATAAAAAAAAAAAACTACTACCAGGGAATGTATTCCCAAAGAAAATAAAAGTTATGTACTCACCATAACTATGCATCTGTGTTGTCCATTTTCATTCTTTCTCAATGAATGGGTTCAGATCCAACCCTTGGGTCTGACTTAGACACTTTATTTAGATGCTAGGATCTGACTCTTGAGCTCCTCCCTTACTCATAATGCCCCTGACCAGTGAATTACCTTGGATCAGGTTTACTGCAGTACACAACAGGTACAGTATTAAAACAAGATATCTCAACATAGCTATGACAGAAAAGTGATATCTAAAAGATCAGGAGCTCAAACAGGAACAAGAAGTTATTTACTCACCATAACGTTTGATGTATGTAGTCCATCTCGCCTCACATTCTTACCCGTGTGTATTCGGCTCCGACTCGGCCAAACTTTTCTAGTTTGAAGTCTTTCCATTGGCTGGGCTAAGATGGTATCCCATGCTGCATTGCTCTATATCCCCAGATCTAGTTTTCTGCGAACACCAACAGTCATACTCCATGCATAACAACACCCAAGGAAAGAAAGAACAAACCAAGAGTGAAGGGAGCTCTGAAAACCAGTCCTAACCTCCAGATCCTCCAGGAAGGGGGAAAGTGGGGGGGTAAGTAACAATGTGAGGCGAGATGGACTACATACATCGAACGTTATGGTGAGTACATAACTTCTTGATGTTATGTAGTCCAATCTCGCCTACATTCTTACCCGTGGGACAGCGTCCCCAGCACCTAAATCCTGGGAGGCTCAGTGGAAAATACTCCTGAGCACTGTGGAACCAAAGGAAGACCTGCCCCTAGATACCATGTCCAACTTCTAATGAGTAACAAAAGTGTGAGGAGATGCCCAAGTAGCCGCAGCACAAATATCATCCATAGACAATCTGGCCTGATAGGCTGTAGATGCAAATACACACCGAGTAGAGTGAGCCTTGACCGGGAAAGGTAGATCTTTACCCCCTGAAGAATAAATGAAAGAGATGCAACTGGATATCCACCTGGACAGAGTGATTTTGAAGACAGGAGACCCAATTCTGTTTTCCAAAAAGGAAACAAACAACTGATCAGATTTTCTGAGATCTTTGGTTCTGTGCAGATAAAAACGTAATTGTCTGTGTACATCCAATTGATGAAATTTAAATTCAGCCTTGTTTGAGAACTGGGGAAAAAACACTGGCAACTCAATAGATTGATTAAGATTAGTGATAGATGCCACTTTGGGAAGAAAGGAAGGGTTCGGTCTGAGAGAAACCCTGTCCTTATGAAAAATCAAGTATGGGGGTTTATAGAAAGAGCATGAATCTCTGAAACGCGTCTGGTTGATGTGATGGCTACTAAAAAGACAGTCTTCCAGGTCAGGAATTTTAAATCACAAGTAGCTGCAGGTTCAAAGGGTGGTGAAGTAAGAGCCTGTAGAACAAAGTTTAAATCCCAAGGCATGATAGGTTCCGAAACAAGAGGACGGAGTAAGAGAGTGCCCTTCAGGAAAGTCTTACAGAGTCTGTGAGCCATCAGGCTAGGCTCATTAGCAACACGAAAGTTAGAAATCGCCGCCAACTGGACCTTTATTGTGGCGAATGTTGAGCCCTGACAAAAAAGCATAGACAAGAACTCCAAAACAGAAGCAATTGGAGCTGTGTAAGGGTCAATCGCTTGGGTATGAGCCCAGATTGAAAATCTCTTCCATTTGCTGGAATAAATCTTTCTAGTAGAGGGCTTATGAGAGGAAGATAAAATATGAACTACCTCCGATGAAAAATGATGAAGCCTAACTAATGACAGAAGTGGAGTAGCCAGGCTGTCAACCGGAGGGTCCGCAGAGAGGGATGGAGCTGCCCTGACATGTGTGTCAGTAAATCTGGTTGTGGGTCCAGAATCCAAGGCGCGCCCACGATGTAGGGATGGAGAAAAGGGAACTAAACCTGACAAGGCCATTGTGGGGCAATCAGAATCATTCTGCTTCCAAAGGATTGTGCTTTCTGAATCACTTTTGACAGCAAGGGAACCGGAGGAAAGGCATATAGCAGACCGGAGGGCCAATCGTGGACTAGAGCGTCCCTGGGTGACTCCCCCTGAGGGGGGATCAACGTGAAGTAGCTGCTGCATTTGGCATTGAGGGGGCTGGCAAAAAGGATGCAGCAAGGCTGACGCCATCTGCAGAAGATCCGTTCCGCAACTAGACGGTTCAGGGACCACTCGTAAGGCATCAGAATAGCTCTGCTTAGCCTGTCTGCGATCCCGTTGGACTTCCCCGGAATGTGCGTTGCCACCAGAAAACGTTGGGAAGACACTGCACACTGCCACACTCGCATGGCCTCTCTGCACAAGGGATATGACTTGGTTCCTCCCTGCTTGTTCAGATACCACACCACTGACATATTGTCCGAGTGGATTGCAATTGTCCCGAAAGGGAGAAAGCTCTGAAATGCCTGCAACACAAGTAGCACAACTCTCATCTCCAGGACGTTGATATGCAAATGTATCTCGTGCTCTTGCCACGTGCCTTGGACTGTCCTGCATAGATAATGCCCCCCCCCAATCTGGCAGGCGTCCGTGGTCACCGTGGCAATCGGGGGTGATGGAGCGAAGGGTTTCCCCGTGTCCAGATTGTTGGTACAAAGCCACCAACTGAGATCCTGGTTGCACCTGTCCGTGAGTAAAATAGGGTGAGAAAGTGGAAGCATTTGGAGACCACTGAGCAAAGAGGAGCCATTGAAGGATCCTCATGTGTAATCTTGCTAGAGGGACTAACATAATTGTCGCAGCCATAGTCCCCAGGAGTTGGAGAACCCATCTTGCCTTCGCTCTTCTCAGAGGGAGCAGGGCATGAACTTGTTGCTGTAAGGGTCTGATTCTTTCCTGTGGTAAAAACGCCCGCATTTGAACGGTGTCTAGTTCTGCACCTATAAAAATGAAACACTGTGAGGACAACAAGGCAGATTTTTCCCAGTTCAATGTTATGCCCAACTGTTGACAGAGAGTGATGGTGGCATCCCTGGTCTGAATTAGTAGATGCCTGGTGGTGGCAGTGAGGAGCCAGTCGTCCAGATAAGGAAACACTTGGAATCCTTGACGTCTCAGGTGAGCTGTCACCACCGCCATACATTTGGTGAACACCCTGGGGGCTATGGTGAGACCAAAGGGCAGGGCTCGAAATTGAAAATCACTGGTTTCCAGCCGGAAGCGTAGGTAACTCCTGGATGCCTTGTCCATTTTGATATGGTAGTAAGCATCCTTAAGGTCGATAGAGCACATCCATACTTCTTTTCCCAATAATGGGAGAATTGACTGCAATGTGACCATATGGAACTTGGACTTTTGTACATGGTTGTTCAATCGGCTGAGATCCAATATGGGTCTTAGGTCCCCTGTTCTTTTCGGCACCAAAGATAATCTTGAGTAAGTCCCTAATCAGATCTGGTCTGAGGGGACATGCTGGATGTCTCCTTTTTCTAGCAGCTTTGAGACCTCTGAAGCCACGTAATCCCTTTGACTGGGTGGAACGTCCGGGATTTTCCTGACTGGAGGGAGATCTGATGAAAGGGGGATGACATAACCTCCGGAAATTATTCGTAAAACCCATTGGTCCTGGGTGATGTTTTGCCAGGCCTCCGGATATAATGATATTTGACCCCCGAATGGCTCCAGAAACGCACAGTCGGGCCTCCCATCAGGAGCGACGGTAGGGAGAACTGCAAAAGGAATCGCAGTCTCCCGGGTTGCGGGGACATCCTCTGCCTCTAGGGCGGCATCTTCCTGAATAACCTCCTGCTCCTCTGCCTCTGGAGGGGGGTTCACCTTGTGCACCGGGAAAAAACCTCTGTGATTTTTTTGAACCACATTTTTCCACCCCTTTGGGCCTTGGGATAAGGCCTAGAGGGAAAGGAAAAACAGACCCCTACAGCAGACAGAGTTTTTCCCTCCTGGTCTCACCTGGTGAGGGTGCCTTTCACCTTGGTTCCGAACAAAGAGGAACCATCAAAGGGGGCGTCGGTGAATGAAGACTTGAAGGCCTCAGCGAAATGACAAAGGCGCATCCAGGCCTGCCTCCTAAGGGCGACTTCTGAGCTTGCTGACCTACTCGCTCCCTCAGCTGCATATGAAATCAGCCTCATGGAGGAGGTAACGATGGAAATGAGGGTAGACATCTGGGCGTTAACCATCTGGGCCACCGCCTCAGAAACGTTACCCGTGAGAGTATCTCCAAGCTCCTTGAGGAGATCTCTCTGGAGCCGTGTAAAGTGAGATAAGTACTTCAGCGACCATAAGGTAAAGGTGGCTGAAGAGAGGGTACGCTTCCCGTACCGGTCCATGGTCCTAGACTCCTTGTTAGGAGGATGGACGGAGGAAGAGGTCTCGGCTAATTCCTTCTGGGTGGCCGCTGCCACCACCATGGTATCCACAGGGACTCCCATGGACAAAAATTCCTTACCCGGGGGAGCAGACAGAAATTTATTGGGTTTCCTGGGGACAGGTTCCACAGAATCAGGGTTCTCCCACACCTTCCGACAAATTAAATCCAGGAGCTCGTCGAAGGGTGGGGACACCCAGGAGGCGGAGGGCTGAGCACCGAAGGCCTTCAGAAAGACCGACTCCTCCTCAAAGGGAGCTTTGGATGGCCAGTCACCTCATTGTTTCAAGATCTCTAGGATGTCAGAGAAAGAAACATCCCCAGAGGATGACTTAGGGGATCCCTCCGATTCCTCGAGGTCAGTATCTGAGGTGAGAGACTCATCCTGGGAGTCTATGTGCTTCCTCTTGCACATTTTTTTTCTAGGGGGCTCCTCGGGCAAACACTCTGAGGGGCCCTCAGAAACTTGGGGACCACTCATGGGGGTACCCTGAGGCCTTGGGGCTCCGCTGTCTAAAGATAGGTGGTGATCAGAGACCCGCACCGGAGTGGTAGGGGACAGAATGACCGACCCGAATGATGTCGCTGACGGTCTGGCCAGCGCACTCTGCATGGCCTCAAAGGCTGCCCCCCCCCCCGAATCTGAAGAAAGACCAGCCTCCGAGGCCACGACAGGAGTTGGGGTTCCCCGAGCCGAAGCACCGAGAGGACGACTAGGAACCAAAAGCTGTCCCGAGGCCTCTCCCTCGGGCCTGACTGAAGAATCCCAAGTCCTGAATCCCGTGGACGGCGCCGACAGGGTCAGAGCCGACATCAGCACCGATAAGCCAGGAGGGGCCATTGGAACCGACTTGGAAACATCATATGGAGCCGAGCACTCCGGCTCTGAAGGCTGGGATGTGCTCGGAGGAGGAAGAATCGAAGTAGGTTGCAAGATGGGCTCTGGAACCGACTGGGACTGAGCCGAGAAGAATTTAGCCAAAACCGGTGACTGAAGAAGTCTCTGCACCACCCTATCAACATCCACATCCGATAGTGTCCTGGAGGATTTGGAGGACAGGGAGGGAGATCGAGATCTCCTCTCAGGTAATACTTGCCTAATACTGGGCGATCGGCTCCGACTAGGTTTCAATATAATTGGAGCCGATGCCGGTTCCATCATCCCTGACACTTCCTGCGGCCCCGAGGACAGTGGAGCCGAGGATGTCAAAGCTAATTTAATTACTTTCTCCGGTGGCTCCGAGGAGACTGACTGAGCCAGAAACCTTTTTTTTGATTTAGAGGATCTAGATTTAGAGCTGAAAGCAGATTCCAGACCCTCTTCGAACGAGGGTTTCAAAAGTCCCTTCAGAATTAACTTATTCTTTCTTTCCTGAAGTACCCTAGGACTGAAAGCACGACAGAAGCTGCAAGACTCCTGCAGATGGATTGCTCCCAGACAATAAACACATACCGAATGCCCATCGGTAATGGACATTTTATAGCCACACTCTGAGCATTTCTTAAAGCCCGAGGGCTTGTGCTCCTTCGAATCTTAGACATCTTAAGAAAATACCACAATCACCAAGACAAAGCTCACAGGTACTGAACCGACTGGCGAAAAACAGTCACAAATACACCACACTGAGCGCGGGAAAAACTACCACTAACCAACTTTAACAAAACAATCCTCTGATACACACACACACACACACACACACACACACACACACACACACACACACAAAGGGGACTAAGACTAAAACCTCTAATTTAAACGGTTTTAGACCAGAAGTTAGAAAAAACATGGAAGCAAGGGGACAGACTAGGTCCTCTAACTGAAACGGGCCTATCCCGTTGGAACAGCTAGTGGGATACCACAAAACCAATCACACACACACCGAAAATTTTTTCACAAATAACACCAAACTAGGAAAAGCTACTAAAATAGCTTTTGTTTGTAATAAATTCTCTCAGGAAGAAGAAGAAAAAAATGTACTTAGCCACAGCCAAGAGCGAGACCACGTCCGAGCCACACGAGCAGCAAACGAGATATGGGGATATAGAGCAATGCAGCATGGGATACCATATTAGCCCAGCCAATGGAAAGACTTCGAGCTAGAAAAGTTTGGCCGAGATGGAGCCGATACTTGGCTCCGAACCCACGGGTAAGAATGTAGGCAAGATTGGACTACATAACATCTATGGTTCCTAATAACATTTCTGTTAGGTCTCTCCTAAAGACACGGATAGAGGGAAGGTGGGAGGGAAGTTGAGGAAGAATGAAAATGGACAACACAGATACATAGTTATGGTATGTACATAGCGGTTATATCTGTGTGATGCCCCAACACTGGCCTAGTAATCAAGGAGCCTCAATCCTCACCACTGGCAACAGTGGAGGGCGTACAGACTGGGAGGATGACAAGTACACATGCAGTGAAGTGCAATTTCCCTTAAGAGCACACAGAGATCACATTCAGTCTGGGTCTGGTTTCTCCCTCTTTCTCTAAATCCCCAATAAGACTCCCCACTGGCACAGCTACAGAGATGAGATCTCAGCTGAATAGCCAATCTAAGACCTCCAGCACCCTCTCTGTCCAACCACTGCTTCGTGCCCCTGTCCAAGTAGGCCACAAAGACAGGTTTACATATATTTAATAATAAATAATAAAAGGACAAGAAAATACCCAGTAAATCATTACAGTAACTTCAGAGTTCAAAATCACTGGAAATATTTAAAGCAGCATTGCAGGACAGTCTCAAATAAATAAAGAAAACATCTAAGCTATTATTTACAATATTCCTTACTGAATCTAAAATAAATTACTGAACCCTGGGTTAGCTTGGATGACATAACCTTTTTTCCAAGCTAAACCTCCATTGTCATAAACTACCAGCATTTAACATCTCCCTGTGAAAAAATATATAAATAAAGGCTTTTCTTCAGATGATGGCAGATCCTGGAAGTCCTAAAACAATAAAACAATTCTATATCTCAAGTCCAGTAATTATCTCTCTTTCAAGACAACACAGAGAATCCCCTAGTATAGACATCCTGTCTTCTGTTGACTGAAACTAAAAGATAACATCTCTTGTTCATGACCCAGAAATAAAGTACTTCAATCTCAACTCTTCTTAAGTTTTGCAAGTTAATCTTCTATGTTCCAGTAGGGTACACTGTGGAAATAAGAAGTTATGTACTCACCATAATGTTCCATCTGAGTAGATAAACTTCATTTGTCAGCAACCTATGGGTATCAGATCCGACTTCGGATCCGAGCCGGCAGTTTTCAACAGCTTAGATCCGAGCTCCTAGCTCCTCCCCCTACCCATAAACCCCTGCCAACCCTGACTGACCTCAGATCAAGTTTGCCCCTAAAACAGCAACTGCTAAAGATAGATCAATATCAAAGACCATCTCTGAAGACAACAAATGTGAACAAAGGTCAGGGGGAAGAAGGGGGAATGGTTGCTGACAAATGAAGTTTATCTACTCAGATGGAACATTATGGTGAGTACATAATTTCTTAATCTGAAGTAGCTAACTTCATTTGTGTAGCAACCTATGGGACAGAGTCCCCAGCTACCTAAACCTTGGGTGGCCATCATGGAAGGATGTTCCGGAGCACTGCAGAGCCAAAGGATGCTCTCCCTCTGGAGATAATATCCAGTTTATAATGGCTGATAAAAGTATGAGATGAGGCCCAAGTAGGAGCCGAACAAATATCATCTAAGGATACCCTGGATCTAAAGGCAGCAGAGGTGGACATAGATTGTGTAGAGTGGGCACGGACTCCCTGAGGTGCGGGCCTACCAGAACTTTCATAAGTCAGAAAAATACATTGTGAGATCCATCGAGACAATATGACTTTAGATACCGATTTACCCAAATTCGTTTTGGCAAAGAAGACGAACAACTGGTCGGATTGCCTATGACCAGATGTCCTGTGAATATAAAATTGAAGTTGTCTATGCACATCCAAAAGGTGTAGTTTCTATTCCCCTTTGTTCTGATGATTGGGGAAGAAAACTGGCAGGTTAATGGACTGATTAATATTTGACTCGGAAGCAACCTTAGGGAGAAAAGAGGGATTGGTCCTGAGGTAAACTCTATCCTTGTGAAAGGTTAGATACGGGGGTTTCACACAAAGGGCTTTAATTTCAGAAACTCTTCTAGCCGAAGTGATGGCGACGAGAAAGGCTGTCTTCCAAGACAAGAACTTGAGATCCACTGAAGCTGCAGGCTCAAAGGGGGAAGCTGTCAAGGCCTGAAGCACTAATGTAAAATCCCACGGAGGTACCACTTCTTTTACCGGAGGTCTGAGCAGGAAGGTGCCCTTCAGAAAGGTCTTGCACAGTTTTGAAGTGATCAAAGGACGCAGATCATGTCCGACATGATAGTGAGAGATAGCTGCTAGTTGAACCTTGACGGTGGAACAGCTAGCCCCCTGGTGAAATAGTCCTGATAAGAAGTCTAACACAGCAGGTAAGGGAGCTGTGAAGGGATCCAAGTTTTGACGTTCCGCCCAAATCGAGAAACGTTTCCATTTGCTACTGTAAATCTTCCTAGTAGAAGGCTTGTGGGCTGCTACTAGAATGGCTTTGACTGGGGAAGAGATGCCGGGAGTCCTAGCTACGAGTGGAACTGGAGCAGCCAAGCTGTGAGCTTGAGACTGACCAGGTTCGGGGTTGGGAGACCCAGAGGGTGGGAAATCAGATCCGGGAGGGGATCTAGAATCCAAGGAGGATTCACCAGGTGAGACCAAAGGTAAGGAAAGCAGGTTTGATGAGGCCAGAATGGGGCAATGAGGATGATCCTGCTCCCCAACCGACTGGCTTTCTGTAGAAACTTTAGCATCAGGGGAAGAGGCGGATAAGCATAAAGCAGACCGGGAGGCCAAGCATGCACCAGAGCGTCTCTCAAGGATTCCCCGACTTGGGGAATTAAAGTGAAATAGCTGTTGCATTTGGTGTTTGAAGGACAGGCGAAAAGATCGCAACAGGGCTGCCCCCACTTGGCAAAAATCTGATTCGCTACCTGCGGATTGAGACACCACTTGTAAGGGGAAAGGATGGTGCGACTGAGTCTGTCCACCAGGATGTTGGACCGTCCCGGAATGTGCATTGCAATGAGAAAACGGTTGGTGGAGATCGCCCATTCCCACACTCTCATGGCCTCTCGACAGAGTGGGTAAGACCTGGTTCCCCCCTGTTTGTTGATGTACCAAACAACTGACATGTTGTCCGTCTGGATCGCAATAGTCCCTACAGGAAGAAGGTCCTGAAGTGCTTGCAACGCTAACAGCACTGCCCTCATGTCTAGGACATTGATATGCAAAGAGGTCTCCGTGTTGTTCCACGTGCCTTGGACAGTCCTGCCTGAAGAGTGCCCCCCACCCGAGGCTTGAGGCGTCTGTGGTCACAGTGGCAAGGGGAGGGGCCATAGAGAAGGGGCGTCCCGTGTGGAGGTCCGGAGATTGTAGCCATCATACGAGAGCCCTCTTGCAAGCCCTGCTGAGGGGAATGGGATGACTCAGAGGGTAGTGACGAAAAGACCACTGGACTTGGAGGGTCCATTGCAAGACACTCATGTTCAGACGTGCCAGTGGCAATAAGTTGATTGCCGCTGCCATTGAGCCTAGAGCACACAGGACCAATTCCACAGGAGGAGCTGAAGATAGAAGGAAGGCCCGCACATGAAGCCTCAGGGTTCGAAGTCGTTCTGGGGTTAAGAAGGCTACAAGATTGATTGTGTTTAACCTGGCCCCGATAAAATCTATGACCCGAGTTGGGGTGAGAGAAGATTTGTCCATATTTATTGTGATCCCTAGCCAGGGAGCAATGCGAAGAAAATAGTTCCTGGCTGTGCAGAGTAGATGCCTTGTCGGGGCGGTCAGGAGCCTGTCGTCCAGGTACGGAAAAACCTGAATTCCCTGGAGCCTCAGGTGGGCCGCTATCACTGCTAACACTTTGGTGAACACCCTGGGGGCTGAGGTGAGACCAAAGGGGAGAGCCCTGAATTGATAATGACTGGCCCCTTGCCGGAAGCGGAGAAACCTCCTGGATCGACTGTCCATGAGAATGTGGTAGTACGCATCCTTGAGGTCTATAGAGCACATCCAATCGTTCTCCCGTAAAAGGGGGAAGAGTGACCATCCGGAACTTCTCTTTGGTTAATGACAGGTTCAAGAGGGAGAGATCGAAGATTGGCCTTAAGTCCCCCATCTTTTTTGGCACCAAAAAGAACCTGGAGTAATAACCCGATCCGAGCTGGTCTAGGGGGACGTGTTGGATGGCCCTTATTTCTAGTAGCTGCTGAATTTCCGCAGCTGCGGCCTCCCTCTGATCAGGTGGGACATCGGGGAGGTGCTTGGGGAAGAGAGGGGGGTAAGAGAAAGGAATCTGGTAACCTCTGGATATGATGCGAAGCACCAGGCGGTCTGCTGTGATGGACTCCCAAGCTGCCGGGTGCCTCGAGAAAAACGTCCCCCGACTGCCTCCAGAGTGGAGCAGTCGGGCAGCCCCTCAGGGCTGCTGCGTGGGCCGGTCAGAAAAGGATTCTCGGGACCCAAAGTTCTTCGGGCCCCCTCTGCCTCTACGGCGGCGTCCTCCCTGTCCTTATCTGCCGCGGAAGGACTGGGGATCCGGAGCGGGCTGGGACTGTTGTGACTTCCGGAACCACATCTTCTTCTGTCCCTTTTGGTTCCTGGAGAAGGACCTCTGGGGAGCAGAGAAGCGGACTCTGACGGCAGACGTCTTCCAGTCCTTTTCGCTCTGGACCAAGGTGTCGCGAACGGTCTTCCCAAATAGGGTAGGACCATCAAAAGGGGCATTTGCGAACGACGCCTTAAAGGGTTCCGCGAAATCACAATGCCGGAGCCAGGCCTGACACCTCATGATGAGGCCTGCTTCACTAGCTCTAGCGGCTCCCTCTGTCGCATGCGATAGTAGTCGCATAGAGGTATTAGAAATGGACCTAAGAGTGGCCATACGGGTGGAGTACAGCTGTTTCTCCTCCGCCGACATGGACTCCGGAGGCGATGCAGCGTATTCTTTAATGAGATCCAGCTGCAATCGAATAACGTGTGCCATATAGTTCAGAGACCTAACCGAGAAGGACGCTGAACTAAACACCCGCTTCCCTAAGCGGTCCAGCGATCGGGACTCCTTGCCCGGGGGGTGGACCGAGGGGCTCTCTTGAGCTAGTTCCCTCTTAGTAGCCGCCGCCTCCAGCATGGCATCTACCGGGGGACCCTTGCTCCAATGGGGCCTATCCACAGGGGGACTGAGGATCCTGTCAGGGCGTTTCGGGACTGGCTCCACAGTGTCCGGCTCCTTACACGCCCTGGTGGTAATCAGGTCCACCAGGGGGTCGGCCGGAGGGGACACCCAAGAGGTAGAAGGGCCTGCTTCAAACGCCTCCAGGAACACGGACTCGTCCGAGGTCGGCTTTGGGGTAGACCACCCGCCTCTGATCCTGAGCATTTCCATGATGTCTCCAAAGGAGACATCCTCGGGGGGTGACCTTGGGGAGCCTTCCCCTTCCTCCAAATCCATGTCTTCAGTCAAGGACTCAGGGGTGTCCACTTGCCTCCTCTTACACTTCCGCTTGTGGGGGATCTCCTCGGGGGGGCTGCCCGAAGAGGCCTCAGCAACAATATCCTGTTCCAGGGGAACGAACTGGGACATTGAAGCAGGCTGTCCCTGGGGCTGGGTGATGGAAGTCGGACCCAACAGAGAAGGAGTGCGGGGTAGAGCCGTGGCAAGGACCGGGGGCCTGGAAGCAGTCGACAAGGCCCTCTCCACCACGTTGAATGCGGAGGGAGAGCCGCTCTCTCTGTGATCCGAGATCAGACCCTCACTCAGATACGACAGGCGGACCGGGGCCGGCGCCGAAGCGATCGGATCCGACGGACCAGTATGCTCCGACCTGAACGGCGCCGAAGGCATACTGAAACCCTCGGATCCGAAGTTCAGCCCTCGGCTCCGAGAGCCTGGATCCGACAAAAACGGACCTGACAGGCTCGAGGGAAGCATGAGCGCCGAAGTACCCGAGACTGTCGGCGCCGACCCACCTCCGGTTCCAAGGCTGCCCGGCTCCGAAAGCTCCGAACCCGGGAAGCGGGACGGAGAAGGAGCTATCGGGGCAAAGAAAGGGGTCGAGCTCCCCCCCTGAAGGGGGGGAGGCAGGAGCACTCCCATCTGCAGTTGGGCCTGGAGGAACCTTCGCATCATCCGGTCCAAATCCGCATCAGAAAGGCTGCGAGTGGATCTCGACAAGGCCACCAAGGCGGGACAGGAGTGCTGCCTCGATGACCTCGAAGGAGATCGTGTTTCCTCCTCCTCAGGACCCGGTGAAAACCATGGAGACCGGATCCGAGAGGGAGGAGACCGGGAAGCCCTGGAGGGAGAAGACCGCTTAGCCGGGGGGGCAACGCACAGGCAGCACAGGCCGAGACGTCGTGGTCTGGGCCAAGGCAGGGAAGGCAGTAAGAATGGAAGTCCTTATGAGGTATTTGTTTACCACAAGACAAACAGTTATTAACTTTTTCAGTTTTTTCTGACATCGGCTGAGGCAAGAAAAAGATCCCCAACGGGGTACTTAGCTTTTTGATGACTTCGGATACGTAAAACACAGGAGCTGACGTACTGCTTCTGCTTCGGGCACCGCGCGGCAAGAAAGACTGAGGAAGATGGCGTCGGCTGATGCTTTTATACCCCAGCCGCTCTGACGTCGGGGAGGGGGCAACAACAGCCGCCGCCGGACCCAGCCGACCGAGGGCTGCCTGAGGCAGGACAACCCATATGTAAGGACTGCAGCTGCATTCTTGAAGGACATCTATAGAAGAGCTAAGGCCCGAAGGCCCGTCTATAAGTTTGATTAAAAAGGGGGGGGGGGGCTTAACTTTTAGTTATGTACTCACCATAACTTCAGATGTTTGGGATCCATCTCGCCTACATTCTGACTGATGGGTTCGGAGCCGATCCCTCGGCTCCGACTCAGCACGCTTATGCTATAGAGCGAGGCCTCTAATTGGCTGAGCTATCTTTATCCCAGGATGCACCACCACTAATCCCCCAGATCTTGTTTGTCCGCATTCATGCACACATGCACATCTTGTTTATATAACATTGTTAGATGTTTCAAGATGAAACAACAGGATTCGGACCTTCTGATATCCTCTGATCTCCAAGGAAGGGGGAAGGAGGGTGGGTTATTAGGAATGTGGCGAGATGGATCCCAAACATCTGAAGTTATGGTGAGTACATAACTAAAAGATGTTATGTGATCCTATCTCGCCTACATTCTGACTGATGGGACAGCGTCCTAGCACCTAAATCGGGTGGCTCATTGGAAAACACTCCTGAGCACTGTGGAACCAAATGAAGCTCGTCCTCTAGATGCCACATCTAATTTGTAGTGGGAAATGAAGGTGTGCAGGGAAGACCATGTAGCCGCAGCACAAATGTCACCAATAGCAAGCTTAGAATGAAATGCTACCGAAGTAGCCATAGCCCTTGTAGAATGAGCCTTGACAGAGGTGGTAAGCTCTTTGTTAGAATAAATATAAGCTTGAGTAATACAGTCCCTGATCCATTTGGCAATAGTGACCTTTGTGACAGCGTTGCCCAATTTGTTTTCTGCAAAGGACACAAACAACTGATCTGTCTTCCTTGATTGTTTGGTCCTATCTAAATAAAAACGTAACTGTCTGTGGACATCTAGTGTGTGGAATATAAACTCCGCTTTATTAGAGTATTTTGGGAAAAAAACTGGAAGCTCTAACGATTGTTGCAAGCATAAAGTAGAACAAACTTTAGGAACAAAAGAAGGATTTGGTCTGAGGGATACCCTGTCTGTATGAAAAACCAAGTACGGGGGTTTCACTGACAAAGCTTGAAGTTCTGAAACCCTTCTGGCTGAAGTAATCGCCACTAGAAAGGCTGTCTTCCATGATAGAAACTTTAGATCACAGGTAGCTGCCGGTTCAAAGGGAAAAGAAGTCAAGGCACGCAACACTATATCGAGATCCCATGGAGGTGCAGGATGAGAAATCGGAGGTCTTAATAGAGCAGCACCTTTCAAGAAGGTCTTACACAATCTGTTTCTCATTAAAGGTGGGTCTATGGATTCATGAAAATTAGAAATTGCTGCCAGTTGTACTTTGATAGTAGAAACTGAAGAGCCTTGATTGAAAAGAGAGGTCAGGAATTTTAGTACTTCTGCCACGGGAGTAGAAATGGGGTCCAGGCCCCGGAGTTGAGCCCAAATAGCAAACCTTTTCCATTTGCTAGAATACAGTTTCTTTGTAGCAGACTTGTGGGCTGAAGATAATATGTGCACAACATCAGGATCCAGTGTATGACTCCTGACTATCGTCGGAAGAGGAGGAGCCAGGCCGTCAATTTTAAGGTGTGTAGGGACTGGTGTAATAGTCCCGACTGATGAATCAGTAGGTCTGGGACCTGG
Source organism: Protopterus annectens (assembly GCF_019279795.1). NCBI lineage: Eukaryota > Metazoa > Chordata > Ceratodontiformes > Protopteridae > Protopterus > Protopterus annectens. Next base: position 123,274,792 of record NC_056733.1, on the reverse strand, counting down.
TCCAGGAACCATGGACCTTCCAGAGCATGTTTCCGAAGATAGGGAAACCACACTTGACAAGGCCAGTAAGGAGCAATTAAGATCATCCTGCTCCCTAAGAGGGATGCCTTTTGAATCACCCTGGGGAGGAGAGGAACTGGAGGGAAGGCATAAAGCAGGCTGGTGGGCCAAGGATGGACTAATGCGTCCATGGGGCTCTTCCCGGGCCGGGTTAGGGAGAAAAATTCTTTGCACTGCATTCAGAGGAGTCGCGAAGAGGTCGCAACACGGAACTCCCCATTCGCTGAAAATCTGCCTTGTAACTGTCATATTCAGAGACCATTCGTGAGGAGACAGGATGGTTCTGCTCAACCTGTCGGCTATGACATTGGACTTGCCCGGTATGTGAGTAGCCACTAGGAAGCGTTTGGTCGAGACTGCCCATTCCCAAACTCTCATGGCTTCTCTGCAAAGAGGATAGGATCTGGTCCCTCCCTGTTTGCTCAGGTACCAGACAACTGACATGTTGTCTGAGTGAACAGCAATTACGCCCTGAGGGAGATAATCGTGAAGGGCTTGAAGAGACAGGAGTACTGCCCTCATTTCTAGGATGTTGATGTGAAGAGGGGTCTCTTCCGGGTGCCATTTGCCTTGGACTGACCTGCCCAGGGAATGCCCCCCCCCCACCCCATTTGGGAGGCGTCCGTGGTCAAAGTGGCCGCCGGAGGAGGAAGAACAAAGGGTCTTCCCTGATCCAAATTGGAGGACACTAGCCACCAGCGAAGGTCCCGTTTGCAAGATTCCGTGATCCATATGAGGTGATTGAGAGGGAGTTCCTGAAAGGACCACTGAGTTGAAAGAAGCCACTGGAGGATTCTCATGTGCAACCTTGCCAAGGGAACTAGCAGAACCGTGGCAGACATGGATCCCAATAGCTGCAGAACCATTCTGGCTGGAGCTTTGGACCTGGGGAGTAAGGCTCGAACTTGATTTTGAATGGTTTGAATTCTGTCTGTAGGTAGATAGACCCGCATCTGGTTTGAATCTATCTCTACCCCATGAATCTTATTCTTTGAGATGGCCGCAACACAGACTTTGGCCAATTGAAGGTGATTCCAAGGGAATTGCCCAGTGATATAGTGGCTTGTAGGCTCCGTAGAAGTAGATGCTTGCAGGTGGCAGTTAGGAGCCAGTCGTCTAGGTACGGAAATACCTGGAATCCTAGACTTCTCAGGTGAGCAGTCACTACTGCCAAGCACTTGGTGAACACCCTGGGGGCTGTGGTGAGACCACAGGGCAGCACACGGAACTGAAAATGACTGCCTCCTAGGCTGAAGCGCAGATGTCTCCTGGACGTTTGATGTATTCTGATATGATAATACGCGTCCTTGAGATCTATGGAGCACATCCAAACACCCTTCTGCAACAATGGGAGAATGGTTTGTAGAGTGACCATTCGGAACTTGGACTACTTGACTGAACGATTTAGGTTGCTTAGGTCCAAAATGGGCCTCAAGTCCCCGGTCTTTTTTGGCACCAAAAAGAATCTTGAGTAAGTCCCTAATCCGATCTGGTCTGCGGGGACCGGTTGGATGACTCCTTTTTGCAGCAGCTTTGAAATTTCTGAGGCTGCGGTATCCCGTTGACTGGGTGGCGGGTCCGGGATTTTTTTGGACTGAGGGGGTAGAGAATGGGATGGAGTAACCTCCGGCGATAATCCGAAGCACCCATCGGTCCTGAGTGATCCCTTCCCAGGCCTCAGGTGCTTCGAAAAACAACCCCCGACTGGCTCCGGAGCAGCACAGCCGGGCAATCCCTCAGGGACTATGAAAAGCTGAAGAGCCACGAAAGGACTCGTGGTCTCCAGTGTTGCGAGGGCCTCTGCCGCCTCTGGGACGGCGTCTTCCAGATGAATTTCCCCCTCCTCTGCCTCTGGAGGGGGAACCTTCCTGCTGAGAGGGGTAAGACTTCTGAGATCTACGGAACCACATTTTCCCTCCTCTTTTAGCCTTGGGATAAGGCCGAAAGGGAGTGGAAAATCGTGCCCCTACGGCAGTCAGAGTCTTACCCTCCTGTTCACAGCGGGTAAGTGTGTCTTTTACCTTGGGTCCAAACAGGGAGGACCCATCAAAGGGGGCGTCGGCAAATGAAGACTTAAAGGCCTCCGCGAAATGACACAGGCGGAGCCAGGCTTGTCTCTGTAGAGCAATGCCTGTACCCGCCGCTCTACTCGCCCCGTCGGCCGCATACGAAATGGGCCTCATGGACAAGTTCGAAATAGACGACATTGTAGCCAGCTGAGATCCAACCGTCTGGGCCAGCTCCTCAGGCAGGTTACCCAAGAGGGTATCGGATAGCTCCTTAATCAGATCCCTCTGAAATCTCGTAAAGTGCGTCAGGTAGTTCAAAGACCTCAGAGTAAAGGCCGCTGAATTAAGGGTGCGCTTACCGTACCGATCCATGCTCCTAGACTCCTTATTAGGAGGATGGATGGACGTAGAAGCCTCTGCTACATCTTGCTGGGTAGCAGATGCCACCACCATAGCATCTACAGCCACACCTTTCGTAAGGAACTCTCTATCCGGGGACGCCGAGAGAAATTTGTTGAGACGAGGGCACCGGTTCCACAGAGTCTGGGTGTTCCCACGCCTCGACAGATCAAATCCAAGAGCTCGTCAAGGCGGAGACACCCAGGAGGCGGAGGGCTGAGCCCGAAGGCCTTCAGGAACACCGACTCATCAGCAGAGGGAGGTTTGGACTGCCAGCCGCCTCGTTGTTTTAGGGCTTCCAGGATGTCTGCAAAGGAGACATCATCCGAGGACGACTTGGGGGACCCCTCTGCATCATCGAGGTCAGTGTCAGATGTCAAAGACTCGTCAGGGGAGTCAACGTGCTTCCTCTTGCACGTTCTCTTCCTGGGAGGTTCTTCCGAAGAGGCTTCAGAAGGACCTCCAGGAGGGGGAGAAACCCCAGCGGGGGTAACCTGAGGCCCAAGGGCTCCGCTGTCTATGGACAGGGGGACTGCCAATGACCCAGTCTCCAAATGTAGGGAAGGAGCTGGGGAAACTGTGGAGGTAGCCAAGGAAGATTTGGCTAAAGCACTCCTCATAGCCCTGAAGGCGGGACCACCAGAATCCTGGGAGGGTCCCCCCTCCGTGGCCACGACAGTGGACGGTACTCCCGCCACCGACGCACCAAGAGGGAGACTTGGGACCGAAAGCATCAATCCCAAGCCTCCCCGGGCCGAAGGAAGAAGTCCGTGCACTGAACTCCGACCCAAGAGCCGGAGTCGGAGCAAGGGTCGGGCCCGACCCTAACACCTCCACTGGTTCCACCAGCACCTGCTCCAACGGTGCCGAAGCTGTTGGAGGAGGAAATACAGTAGGGGAGTGGACCATCGGCTCCGAAGCCAAATGGGCTGGAGCCGAAACCATCTTTTGGAACACCGGAGACTGGAAGAGTCGAAGGAGCACCCTGTCGATGTCCGAATCAGACATCTTGGATGATCTCGAGGATACCGATCGGGCCCGAACCGATTTCTCCATCGGCTCCGAAGGGCTCGGGGACCGGCTCCGAAATGACTCAACAATTATCGGCTCCGAGGAAACTTTCAAGGAAATTTCCCTCGGTGCCGATAAGGACTTCGTCCGAGGGGGAAGAGTCTGAGCCGATGACCTTATCGGCTCCAATATCAGTGGAGCCGATGAGGGTGACCCGCCTCGATGCCCCAGACCTCGGCTCCGAAACCAGAGGGGTCGAGGCTGGAGGCATCGAGGCAGACAGTTCCGACCTCGGCTCCGAAGTCCGTGGAGCCGATGGAGAAGTCTGCTTAGTTTTCTTAGCAGTCGGTTCCGACTGACTGGTCGGAGCCGACTCTTTCCTCTTTTTAGAAGGAGACGGAGAGGAAGATAAAGCCTCCTCGAAGGAAGGCTTGATTAATCCTTTGAGGATTAATTTGTTTTTCCTCTCCTGGAGGACTCTGGAGGAAAACGCATGGCATACACTGCACGATTCTTGCAGATGTTTAGCACCTAGACAATAGACGCACGAGGAGTGGTCGTCCGTTATGGACATTTTGAAGCCACACCTCGTGCACTTTTTAAACCCGGAGGGTTTATGCTCTTTAGACATAATCAGCTAATAAAACAGATAACCACACTGAACAATAAAGGGTTTGACACACAGGAACAAAAATATGTATGCCACTAACTAGTGTAAATATTTAAACTAAAGAACTTTTTTTTTTTTTTTTTTTTTTTTTACACACAAGATTGTCAGAAAGAAAAAAGGAGAAAAGGAGGGTCAAGACCCTCTAACTTAAACGGGTACTTGACCCACACACAACCACTAAAGTAGTAGTAACCACAGGGGAAGGCCCCTCTAACTTAAACGGGAACCTTCTCTGACAGGAAAAAACACGAAAATTTTAACCAAATTCCAGAAAAACACTCGTACACAAAGAATAGCCGTTAAAACAGGTTTTGGGTTTAAATGAAGCAAATACTGACAGGAAAAAAGCCTAATATATAGTACTTAGCCCAGCCAATGTTGAGACCACGTCCAAGCTCTGTAAGCGGCAAACGAGATCTGGGGGATTAGTGGTGGTGCATCCTGGGATAAAGACAGCTCAGCCAATTAGAGGCCTCGCTCTATAGCATAAGCGTGCCGAGACGGAGCCGAGGGATCGGCTCCGAACCCATCAGTCAGAATGTAGGCGAGATAGGATCACATAACATCAAAAATTTAGCTAAGAAGATTTAAGGATTAGGTAATACAGTGGGGAATATTATTAGATAGGGAAATCTAACCTTTTACCTAAAAAACTACACAAAAAGTTCTTAACTGACCTGAGCCGTTAAAAACGCAACCTCGCAGTGAAGCGGCAAATGAGATCTGGGGAGTTAGTGCATGGTATTGTGGGATATAGGGCTGCCTCGAGCCGGTAAAAATAGCTCTCGAGCTATAGTATAGGCCGAGTCGGAGCCGAGGATCGGCTCCGAACCCATCCAGCAAGAATGAAGGCGAGAATGACAACTTAACATATTTTATGCTCAGTACTGTACAAACCCTGTTCAATACATGCTTCTGTACCAGCAATTTGATACACACATAACATACAGTTCTAACATAGTGTAACACAAGAAATTGCCTCATGCTGATATTCAAAAATGACACATAACTATTTACAAAATTCCAGATAGTGGGGCTGGCACTATCTCCTTCTGTCACACTTGTATATAAATCATATTAGTGTTCCAAAATGACATATAATTATTTACAAAATTCAAGATAGATGAGCTGGCAATATTTCCTTTTGTTACAGTCTGATGTTCTCATTTTCATTTGTTCCTCAATAAATAAGACAAAAGTCCCTAGCTACGTTCACCTTGGGTGGCCCACATGGAAGGAAGTTCCAGAGAACCGCAAAATCAAATGCTGCTCTTTTTCAGGAGATGATATCCAATTTGTAATGAGAGCTAAAGGTATGTGCATTAGACCATGTCGTAGCTGCACAAATGTCATCTCTGAAAATTTTAGCCCAAATGGCAGATGATGTAGCCATAGACCTAGTTGAGTGAGCTTTTGGTTGTCTTGGCTAGGTTAAGCCTCTCAAGGAATAAAAGTAGGAAATGCAAGCTGTTACCCATTTAGCTAGTGTAGTTTTTGAGAATAATTTCCCATTTTATTATTTGAGAAGGAGACAAATAATTGGTCGATTTTCTAAACTCCTTAGTCCTGTGAAGGTAAAAATGAAGTTGCCTATGCATTTCTAAAATATGAAGGATATACGTTCCTTTGTTGTCAAATCTGTGAAAGAAAATTGGTAAATTGATCACTTGACTGATGTTTGATTCAGAGGCCACTTTTAGTGGAAGGATTAATACATAAGATTATTCTTTCCTTGTGAAAAATCAAATATGGTGGTTTCAAAGAGAGTGCTTGGAGTTCAGATACTCATCATGCTGAAGTGATAACCACCAAAAAGACAGTTTTCCAAGACAGGAAGTTAAGGTCTACTTTAGCTGAAGGTTCATACAGTGAATGTACAAAGGTCTGTAATACCAAAGTTAGATCCCAATGTAGGGTAGGATCTTAAATTGAAGATCTAATTAAAAATATACTGTTTAGAAAGTTCTTACATGACTTAGATGAAGCTAAAGGAGAAACATTATCTCCAACATGACAGTTGGAAATGGCTGCTAACTGAACACTGACGGTGGAGAAACTTGCCTGCTTCGAAAAATAGAGGCTAGGAAATCTAAAATAGCCAGGAGTGGAGCAGTGAAAGGATCCAAGTCTCTCTGATGAGCCCACAAGCAAAATCTTTTCCATTTACTCTTACTCTTGCTAGTTAAAGGTTTGTGGGACAAGAAAAGAATTTGGAAAACTGGGAAGAAAGGCCTGGAATGTCTAGCCATCAATGGAATTGGATAAACCATGCAGTCAACTTGAAGCCTGCATTATCCGCATGAATCATCCCTGAGGGGTGTGACAAAAGAGCTGGACTGGGATCCAGTCTCCAAGGTGGACATATTAGGTAAGACCATAGGAAAGGGAAACACACTTGCCAAGGCCAGCAAGGGGCAATGAGGATTACTTTGCTCTTCAAATGAAGCACTTTCTGAAGAAATTTGGGGATTAGAAGTAGGGAAGGGTACGCATACAGAATACCGGAGGGCCAAACATGGACTAGAGCATCTCATGGTGAATGTTCCTGAGGGGGAATTAGGGCAAAGAACCTGCTGTATTTGTTGGTGAAGGGAGAAGAGAATAGATCACAACTTGGTTGACCCAACTTCTGGAAGATCATATTTGCTACTGACTGATAGAGAGACCACTCATGAGGCATGAGAATGGTCCTGCTCAGCTTGTCTGCTAAAACTCTGGTTTTCTCCGGTATGCGTGTTGGTACAAGAAAACAGATGGAGGAGATCGCCCACTGCCAAACTCTCATTGCTTCTTGGCAAAAGGGATAAGATCTGGATCCTCCTGTTTTTTCATCTACCAGACTACTGCCATATTGTCCTTTTGAACAGCAATCATTCCTAGTGGAAGAGAACTCTGGAATCCTGAAATGCTAGAAGCACTACTCTCATCTCTAGGACACTGATATGCCAACTGATCTCTTCTGGAGAGCACGCGCCTTGAACGGTCCATCCCAAGTAATACCCCCCTACCCCAAAAGGGATGCATCCATGGTCAATATGGTGTTAAGGGGAGGAGAAATAAATGGATGCCCTTGACAAATCTCTTTCGAGTGTATCCACCACAATAGGGATTTTCTGCAAACCTGAGAAAACGTATTGGATGTCCTAAGAGATGTTGATGAAATGACCATTGCACTGCTAAAGGCCACTGAAGAATTCTCATATGAAAATGAGCAGTGGGTGTTGAAAGTTATTGTAGCAGCAATTGACCCTAGGTCTTTGAGATCCATTCTTGCTGGAGGAGAAGGATGAAAAAGAACCTGTCTGCCTTGTGATTTCAAAGTAAGAACTCTCTTTTGAGGCAGAAGAGCTAGACAATTGATTGTGTCTAGACGAGCCCCTATAAACTCCGAGACTTGAACAGGATGAAGCTTTGATTTGTCTAGGCTGGTCATAATTCCCAGAGAATGAGATAGTTGGAGTAAATAATCCCTAGCTCCTTCCAGCAGATGGCTGGTAGGTGCAGTGAGAAGCCAGTCATCTAAATAACAAAACAGGCTGAATCCGCCCAGTCTTAGATGAGCTGCTACCATTGACATACATTTGGTGAACACCCTGGGGGCTGTGGAGAGACCGAAGGGCAGGGCTCTGAATTGGTAATGACTGGCTCCCAGCCGGACGTGTAGGCATCTTTGACAGCACCTGTTCATTTTGATGTGATAGCATGCATCTTGAAGATCAAGACAGCACATCTAGTCGTTCTGTAGGAGAGGCGGAATGAACCGTGACCATCTGGAATTTGGAATTCTTTACAGACTGGTTCAGATAACTGAGATCCAAAATAGGTCGCAGGTCTCCTGTTTTCTTTGGCACTAAAAAGAACTTTGAGTAAATTCCAGATCTTTTTTTTTGTCTGGAGGGACCTCTTAGATGACTCTTTTGTCCAGCAGCTTTTGAATCTTTACAGCTGCTAACTCCCTCTGATTGGGTGGAACATTGGGGAGACATTTGCTTTTTCTTTGGGAAACATGTAAAAAGGGAGTGAAACAACCTCTGGTTATGACTCTTCACAACCATAAATCTTTTGCGATGGTTATCTTTTAGTTATGTACTCACCATAACTTCAGATGTTTGGGATCCATCTCGCCTACATTCTGACTGATGGGTTCGGAGCCGATCCCTCGGCTCCGACTCGGCACGCTTATGCCAAAGAGCGAAGTCTCTTATTGGCTGAGCTTACTATATCCCAGGATGCACCACTACCAGTCCCCCAGATCTAGTTTGTCCACATACATGCACACATGCACGCACTGATTATATAACATCGTCAGATGAAACAAGATAAAACAGTAGAACTCAAAACCGTTCAATCTCTTCTGATCTCCAAGGCAGGGGGAAGGAGGGTGGGTATTAGGAATGTAGGCGAGATGGATCCCAAACATCTGAAGTTATGGTGAGTACATAACTAAAAGAAGTTATGTGATCCTATCTCGCCTACATTCTGACTGATGGGACAGCGTCCCTAGCACCTGAATCCTGGGTGGCTCACTGGAAAACACTCCTGAGTACCGTGGAACCAAATGATGCTCGCCCTTTAGATGCCACATCCAATTTATAGTGGGAAATGAAAGTGTCCGGATTTGACCAAGTAGCCGCAGCACAAATCTCGATATAGCAAGTTTGGAATGAAAAGCTATAGAAGTTGCCATAGCTCTGGTAGAGTGAGCTTTGATAGATGTTGTAAGTTGCTTATTCGAAGAATAAGCCTGAGTTATACAATCTCTAATCCATTTGGAGATAGTAGCTTTTGTAATGGTTTTACCCAATTTATTGTCTGAGAAGGACACAAACAATTGGTCTGACTTACGAAATTGTTGAGTCCTGTCTAAATAGAAGCGCAATTGCCTGTGAACATCCAATTTATGGAGAGTGTATTCTGCATCATTGGAAAATTTTGGGAAGAAAACTGGTAGCTCTAGAGATTGTTGAAGACAGAGATTAGAACAGACCTTTGGGACAAAGGATGGATTAGGCCTAAGTGATACTCTATCCTTGTGGAAAATCAAGCGGTGGTTTAATAGATAGGGCTTGAAGCTCTGAGACTCTTCTTGCAGAAGTAATTGCAACCAAGAAGGCAGTTTTCCAAGACAGATATTTTAACTCACATGTAGCAGCAGGTTCGAAAGGGGAAGATGTTAATGCACGAAGCACCAAATCAAGATCCCACGGAGGCAGGATGAAAAACTGGGGGTCTTAACAGGCCCGCACCTTTAATAAAAGTCTTGCATAATCTGCTGCTCATCAATGGAGGATCCATAGATTCGTGGAATTTAGAGATAGCCGCCAGTTGTACTTTAATAGTAGAGACAGAAGATCCTTGATTAAACAGGGATGTTAAAAATGTCAAAACTTCCGGGATCGGAGCAGTGATAGGGTCTAAGCCCCTGAGTTGAGCCCAGATAGCAAACCTCTTCCACTTACTGAGGTACAATTTGTTAGTGGTGGGTTTGTGGGCTGAAGATAAAATGTGAATAACTTCCGGATCTAATGTGTGACTTCTGACTAAAGTTGGAAGTGGAGGAGCCAGGCTGTCAACTTCAAGGAGCGTAGGGACTGATGCTGTTGTCCCGACTGATGGATTAGCAGATCCGAGTTAGATCTAACGTCCAAGGATCGTCCACGCATGTTTCTTCAGGTAGGGAAACCATACCTGACGAGGCCAGTATGGAGCAATCAGTATCATTGTGGACCCCAATTGAGAAGCTTTTTGAATGACTTTGGAGAGAAGTGGTATCGGAGGAAAGGCATAAAGTAGCCCTGTTGGCCAAGGTTGTGCTAGAGCATCCATAGCTGCTTCCCCTTGATGTGGTGTCAAGGAGAAGAACCTTTGCACCGTGTTTAGTGGTGTTGCAAATAGATCGCAGCACGGCGTCCCCATCTCCTGAAAACCTGAGCTGCTACTGTTTCGTTTAGGGACCACTCGTGAGGAGAGAGAATTGTCCTGCTCAATTTGTCTGCCAATATATTTGATTTCCCGAATGTGGGTCGCTACCAAGAAGCGGTTGGTAGCTACAGCCCATTCCCACACCCTCATGGCCTCTCTGCAAAGGGGGTAAGATCTGGTCCCTCCTTGTTTGTTCAGATACCAGACCACCGACATGTTGTCTGTGTGGATGGCGATGATGCCCTGAGGAAGAAACTTGTGTAAGGCCTGTAGGGATAGAAGTACAGCCCTCATCTCCAACACATTGATGTGGAGAAGAGCTTCGCCTGGAAGCCAGGAGCCCTGAACTAACCTGCCCAGACAATGCCCCCCCCCCACCCTATCTGGGAGGCATCTGTCGTCAGGGTAACCACTGGAGAGGGAATAACAAAGGGGCTTCCTTGATTTAGATTGGATGTCTGAAGCCACCAGCGAAGGTCCCGTTTGCATGTTTCCGTAATCATGATGTGATGATTGAGGGGAAGATCCTGAAAGGACCATTGAGTTGACAATAGCCACTGAAGAATCCTCATGTGCAATCTTGCCAGAGGAACTAAAAGAACTGTGGCAGACATTGAACCTAAAACTTGTAGAACCATCCTGGCTGGGGCTTTGGATCTTGAGATCAGAGCTTGAACTTGGCCCTGTAAAGTTTGGATCCTTTCGGCAGGAAGAAAAATGCGCATCAATTTTGAGTCTATCTCTGCTCCTATGAACCTTATGCGCTGAGAGGGCAGCAAGACAGACTTTGACCAGTTGAATGTAATCCCCAGGGTAGCACCCAGGGAGATGGTGGCTTTGAGGTTGTCCATTAGTAGATGCCTGGTGGTGGCAGTCAGGAGCCAGTCGTCCAGATAGGGAAACACTTGGAATCCAAGACTTCTCAGGTGAGCCGTCACTACTGCCAAACACTTGGTGAACACCCTGGGGGCTGTGGTGAGACCAAAGGGCAGAGCACAAAATTGGTAATGACTGACTCCCAGGCTGAAGCGCAGATACCTCCTGGACGCCTGATGTATCGGTATGTGATAATAGGCGTCCTTGAGGTCTATGGAGCACATCCAAACATCCTTCTCCAACAATGGGAGAATGGATTGTAACGTGACCATTCGGAATTTGGATTTCGTGACGGATTGGTTCAGTCTGCTGAGATCCAATATTGGTCTCAGGTCCCCTGTCTTTTTTGGCACTAAAAAGAACCTGGAGTAATTTCCGGATCCGATCTGGTCTGTGGGGACTGGTTGGATGACTCCTTTTTCTAGCAGCTTTGAAGCTTCTGCGGCTGCAATTTCCCTTTGACTGGGTGGTGGGTCCGGGATTTTTTTGGATGGTGGTGGTGAGTATGTGAATGGGATGGTGTAACCTCCGGCAATGATCCGAAGCACCCATCTGTCCTGAGTGATTGACTCCCAGGCTTTTAGGTGCTTGGCAAAACGACACCCGACTGGCTCCGGAGCAGCACAGCCGGGCAATCCCTCATGATGTGTGGGAGGCTGAAGAGCCACGAAAGGACTCGCGGTCTCCAGAATTGCGGGGCCCACTGCCGCCTCTGGGACGGCGTCTCCCAGAAAAATTTCCCCGTCCTCTGCCTCTGGAAGGGGAATCTTCCTGCTGTTGAGGAAAAAACTTACGTGATTTCTGGAACCACATCTTCCCCCCTCCTTTGGCCTTGGGATAAGGCCGAAGGGAGTGGAATAACGGGCACCTACGGCAGATAAAGTTTTTCCCTCTTGCTCACAGCGGTAAGGGTGTCTTTAACCTTGGGTCCAAACAAAGAGGACCCATCAAAGGGAGCGTCGGCGAAGGAAGACTTGAAGGCCTCCCAAGAACTGACACAAGCGGAGCCAGGCTTGTCTCCGTAGAGCCACGCCTGTGCCTGCTTACCCGCCCCTTCGGCCGCATAGGAAATGAGCCTCATGGACGAGTTAGAAATTGACGTAAGGATAGCCAACTGAGAGCTAACCGACTGGGCTAGCTGCTCAGGTAGGTTACCCGAGAGGAATCTGACAGCTCCTTGACCAGATCCCTCTGAAGCCTGGTAAAATGTGCCAAATAATTCAGAGACCTTAAAGTAAAGGCCGCTGAAGTCAGGGTGCGCTTCCGCACCTGTCCATGCTCCTAGACTCCTTATTAGGAGGATGGACGGACGTTGAAGCCTCTGCCACGTCCTGTTGTGTAGCAGATGCCACCACCATGGCATCTACAGCCACGCCTTTAGTGAGGAACTCCTTCTCGGGTGGGGCAGACAAAAATTTATTAGGACGAGAAGGGACTGGTTCCACGGTATCTGGATGTTCCCACGCCCTTCGACAAACTAAGTCCAGAAGCTCGTCAAAGGGCGGAGACACCCAGGAGGCGGAGGGCTGAGCCCCAAAGGCCTTGAGGAGCACTGACTCATCAGCAGAGGGGTTTGGATATCCAGCCGCCTCGTTGTTTGAGGATCTCTAAGATGTCTGCAAATGAGACATCATCCGAGGACGACTTCGGGGACCCCTCCGCATCATCAAGATCAGTGTCCGATGTAATAGACTCGGGGGAGTCCACGTGCTTCCTCTTGCACGATCTCTTCCTCGGGGGTTCCTCCGAAGACAACTCCGAAGAACCCTCAGGAGGAGGGGAACCCCCAATGGGGGTAACCTCAGGCCCAGGGGCTCCGCTGCCTACGGACAGGGGAACTGCCAAAGACCCAGTCTCCACGCCCAGGGAAGGTGCCGGTAAAGCCGGAGAGATGGCCGAAGACTTGGCCAAGGCACTCCTCATAGCCCTGAAAGCCGGACCCCCAGAATCCTGGGAGTGTCCAGTCTCCGGAGCCATGATAGCAGACGGCAATCCCGCAGCCGAAGCACCGAGAGGGAGGCTCGGAACCGAAAGCATAGGTCCCGAAACATCACCCCCGGGTCCAGCCGAAGAAGTCCGTGTACCAAACTCGGACCCGAAGGCCCGGATTGGAGTAAGGGTCGGAGCCGACCCTAAGATCTCCACCGGCTCCAACAGCATCTGCTCCGACGGAGCCAAGCGGTCGGAGGAGGAACAGCCATGGGATGGGCATGGGCTATCGGCTCCAAAGCCAACTGGGTCGGAGCCGAAACAAATTTTGAAAGACTGGGGACTGGAACAGTCTTTGGAGCACCCTGTCTATATCCGAATCCGACATCCTCGAGGACTTAGAGGATACTGAACGGGTTCGAGAAGGCCTCTCCAACGGCCCCAAAGGACTAGGGGACCGGCTCAGGCGACTCGATGATTATCGGCCGAGGGAATACCCACAGTAGTTTCCATCGGTGCCGAGGAGGACTTCGGCGCCGAGGAGGAAGTGTCTGAGCGGCAACCTTAGTCGACTCGAGACCAGTGGAGCCGACGAGGTGACCCGCCTCGATGCCCCAGCCATCGGCTCGAAGCCAGGAGTCGAGACTGGTGGCATCGAGGCAGACCATTCCGCCTCGGCTCCAAGTCCTTGGAGCCGAAGGAGAAGCCTGCCTATGTCTTTTGGCGGCCAGATCCGACGGACTGGTCGGAGCCGACGCCTTCTTCTTTTTGGTTGGAGAAGGAGAGGATGCTAGAGCTTCTTCGAAGGAGGGTTTGATTAAGCCTTTAAGAATAAGCTTATTTTTCCTCTCCTGGAGGACCCTAGAGGAAAAAGCGTGACACACGCTGCATGACTCCTGTAAATGTTTTGCACCCAAACAATAAACACAGAGAGAGTGGTCATCTGTGATTGACATTTTAAAATTACATTTGGTGCATTTTTTGAAGCCCGAAGGCCTAGGATTTTGAGACATTATGACCAAAAAAAAAACAGTAATTTTCTGACAGTAAGAACACACAATCAAAATTTAACTTTACTTAACTGACTCTACAAAAATCAGTTTAGAACTGCCGGTTTAACAATCCGAACAACAAGAAACTCAAGGGGATCTGAAATCCCAAAAGTTTGAGTGAGGTTAACTGACCGGGAAAGGCCCTACAGATAAAGGAGGCCTGAATCAGAAACAACGCCCAATCACTCAACAAGTTTCCACAAAAAACCTTCAATCACTACACAAAGCACAGAGTAGTCGTTAAAACAGCTTTTTATGACAGGAAAAGCAATTCTCTGACAGAAAAAAGTAAGTAAAATTTACTACTCAGCTCAGCCAGCTCGAGACCACGTCTTCGCTAGTTAGCGGCAAACGAGATCTGGGGGACTGGTAGTGGTGCATCCTGGGATATAGTAAGCTCAGCCAATAAGAGACTTCGCTCTTTGGCATAAGCGTGCCGAGTCGGAGCCGAGGGATCGGCTCCGAACCCATCAGTCAGAATGTAGGCGAGATAGGATCACATAACATCCAGGCTTTTAGGTGCAAGGATAAGCAACCCCCCCCAACTGCCTCCAGAGAGGGACAGTTGGGCAACCTTACAGGAACGCTGAAAGGATCTTTCTGAGAAAGAATATTGAGAACTTTGATTCTGTGGACCTCCTCTGCCACGTGGGCAGTGTCTTCCATTGTAACTATTTCCCCCTCTGCCTCTGGGGGAAAAGTCCCCACATGACTCCTGGAATGGTCCTTGAGATTTCCAGAACCACATCTTTTTACCACCATGTTGACTCCTAAAAAAAGGTCTCTGCAGGGTAGAAAAACAGATGCCCACAGCAGACAAGTTCTTTGCATCCTTTTCACTGTGGGAGGGTGTCTCTTTAACTACTGGCCCAGCCAAAGAAAATCCATCAAAAGGAGCATTGATAAATGACACCATGAAGAGCTCCACAAAATCACACAACTGCATCGAGGCATATCTCCTAATGGCTATGCCTGAAGCGGCAGCCCATAAGGAACCTTCAACTGCATGTGAGATTAACCTCATGGACGCATTAGTAATGGATCGCAGGGTGGCCAGTCATGAAGAGAAGGACTTCTGTTCCTCTATGGACATGGACCCAGGGGCAAAGTTAGAGAGCTCCTTGACTAAGTCCCTCTGTAACTTACTGAAATGTGCCAAATAATTCAGAGACCATATGGCAAAGGTCTCTGATGCATAGACTTGCTTTCCAAATCAGTCCAACACCCTAGATTCCCTACTGGGGGGATGGACAGAGGAGCTCTGTTCAGCCAGCTCCTTCTTAGTGGCTGCTACAACAACCATGGCATCTAGAGGGATTCCCTTGGTCCAGTGTTGTCTGTTGGAAGGAGCACTCAAAATCTTGTTTGGACATTTGGGATCAGTTCTATGGAGTCCCGTTCCTTCCGTACTCAGCAGGAGACATGGTCTATAAGCTCACCTGCAGGTGGGGTAACCCAAGACGTAGATGGTCCAGATCTGAAGGGTTCCAAAAACACTGATTCCTCCCAGGAAGGGGTTTGGGAAGACCGATCACCTTTCTGGCATACAATCTCTAACATGTCTCCAAATAAGACATCTTAAGATGGAGATCTAGGGGACCCTTCTTCTTCATCAACATCTGATCTTCTGTGAGGAATTCATGTGGGGAATCTAAGTGCATTCTCTTGCATGACCGCTTCCGTGGAACCTCCTCAGTGGGATGTTCTGGGGGAGGTGCTGGAAGAAGCAGGGAGTTCCCTGATAGGAACTGATTAGAAGCTCTTCTGGGCTGGCTGTCCCTGAGGTATAGGCTGGGAAGACTCAGACACAAGATCCAAAGAGGGAGCAGGACATGGATGCAGCGAAGCAAGAGTCAAAACTACCCTGGCGTGCGAAAAAACCTTCTCCACAGCCTTGAAAACAGAGGGACCAGGGGAAGCCGAGAACAGCCTTACTAGAGCTGAGACTCTTGGAGCAAACAATCCAAGGCCCTCCCTGCCCCTCCACTCCTAGGGAGGAGTCACAACAGAGCTGTCCAATGCTGAAGCTCTGAATGGAAGCAACAGATCCAAAAGCTTTGGAGTTGAAGTCAACTCCTCAGATCCAACACTGATGCTTCAGCTGCAAAAACCATCATGGTCCAAACAAGTAGGAACATATCGGATCAGAGAAGTCACTGGAGTGGGAGATAAAGGAATCTTTGGATCTGATGGTTCACCTCTCAGGGACCTTGGATCAGAGGGCTCCGAAACAGTAAGTCAGATCGGAGGAGAAACCACAGGCTGGAAAGAAGGTTTAAGGCTCAAGGATCTGACAGGAGATGGAGCTGACAAGACCCCCAAATGGATCTGTGTTCTCAGGAATTTCTTTACCATTGTATCTACCTCCAACTCAGAAAGACTTTGAGAGGACTTAATGCAAGAAGAAGTAGATGGTGGCCTGGACATCTTTGTAGGAATATCTTGAAGAAAAGGAGTCCTAAGACTCGGAGATACCTGCTCTGGTAAAAATCTAGGAGTATGGAGATGAGGTAATTTGGTAACAGCAGAAGTCGGATCCAAAGACTTCGGATCCGAGCTCTTAGAAACCTTCTTGGGGAGGCTCATAAGTAGGTCTGGATTGAGGAGACCAAGCAGATGTGTTTTTGGTGCTTTCTGGGATGTCAAAATCTTTTAGTTATGTACTTACCATAACTTTAGATGTTTGGGATCCATCTCGCCTACATTCTGAACTGATGGGTTCGGAGCCGATCCTCGGCTCTGACTCGGCACGCTATACTATAGAGCGAAGTCTCTTATTGGCTGAGCTATTCTATATCCCAGGATGCACCACCACTACTTCCCCAGATCTTGTTTGTCCGCACACATGCACACGCACATGTACTGTTGATATAACATTGCCAGATGTTTCAAGATGAAACGGTTGAACTCGAACCGTCCGGTCTCTACTGATCTCCAAGGCAGGGGGAAGGAGGATGGGTTATTATGAATGTAGGCGAGATGGATCCCAAACATCTAAAGTTATGGTAAGTACATAACTAAAAGATGTTATGTGATCCTATCTCGCCTACATTCTGAACTGATGGGACAGCGTCCCTAGCACCTGATTCCTGGGTGGCTCACTGGAAAACACTCCTGAGAACTGTGGAACCGAAGGAAGCTCGCCCCCAAGATGCCACATCCAATTTGTAGTGAGAAATGAAGGTGTGCGGAGAAGACCACGTAGCCGCAGCACAAATGTCACTAATGGCAAGTTTAGAATGAAAGGCTGTTGAAGTAGCCATAGCCCTCGTAGAATGAGCTTTCACAGGGGTTGAAAGCTCTTTATTAGAAATAGAGTAAGTATGACTGATACAGTCCCTGATCCACTTGGCAATAGTGACCTTCGTGACGACTTTGCCTAATTTATTGTCAGAAAAAGACACAAATAACTGATCTGTTTTCCGTGTTTGTTGCGTTCTATCTAAATAGAAGCGCAATTGCCTGTGAACATCCAATGTGTGTAAGATGTATTCCGCTCTGTTTGAGTACTTTGGGAAGAAAACTGGAAGTTCTAATGACTGTTGCAGACAAAAGCTAGAACAAACCTTAGGAATAAAGGATGGATTAGGCCTGAGAGATACTCTATCCTTGTGAAAAACCAGGTACGGTGGTTTGACAGATAGGGCTTGAAGCTCCGAAACTCTTCTGGCTGATGTAATAGCAACCAAAAAAGCAGTTTTCCAAGACAGAAATTTTAAGTCACAAGTTGCTGCCGGTTCGAAGGGGGAAGAGGTCAAGGCACGTAATACCACATTGAGATCCCACGGTAGAGCAGGATGAGAAATCGGAGGGCGTAATAGCCCAGCACCTTTCATGAAGGCTTTACACAACTTGTTGCTCATCAAAGGTGGATCCATATATTCATGAAAATTGGAAATAGCTGCCAATTGAACCTTTATGGTAGAGACCGAAGAACCTTGATTGAATAGAGAAGCTAAAAACTTCAGGACCTCTGACACCGGGACAGTCATAGGATCTAGACCCCGGAGTTGAGCCCAAATAGCAAATCTCTTCCATTTGCTATTATACAATTTCCTAGTAGAAAACTTGTGGGCCGAGGACAAAATACGTATAACTTCCGGGTCCAAAGTATGGTTTCTGACTATAGTTGGAAGAGGAGGAGCCAAGCTGTTAATTTCAACGAATGAAGGGACTGATGAAGTTGTCCCGACTGATGGATCAATAGGTCCGGAACCTGATCCAGGAACCATGGACCGTCCAGTGCATATTTCCGAAGATAGGGAAACCAGACTTGACAAGGCCAGTATGGGGCAACTAAAATCATCTTGCTTCCTAAATGAGTCGCCTTCTGGATCACCTTGGGAAGGAGGGGAACCGGTGGAAAGGCGTATAACAGGCCGGTGGGCCAAGCATGGAATAAGGCGTCTTTGGGAATCTCCCCCGGAGCTGGGGTGAGAGAGAAGAACTGCTGGCATTTCGCGTTGAGCGGGGTCGCGAAGAGGACGCAACAAGGAGTTCCCCATCTTCTGAAGATCTGAGCTGCCACTGTATTGTTCAGAGACCACTCGTGAGGAGAGAGAATAGTTCTGCTCAGTCTGTCGGCTATTACGTTGGATCTCCCAGGGATATGTGTCGCTACCAGAAAACGTTTGGTCGCAACCGTCCAGTCCCAAACTCTCATGGCCTCTCTGCAAAGGGGATAGGATCTGGTCCCCCCCTGCTTGTTCAGGTACCAGACTACTGACATGTTGTCGGACTGAATGGCAATTACGCCCTGAGGGAGGTAATCGTGCAGCGCTTGCAGAGACCGAAGCACCGCCCTCATTTCTAGTATGTTGATGTGAAGGAGACTGTCGTTGGAATGCCAATTGCCTTGGACTGACCTGCCCAGGTAATGCCCCCCCACCCCGTCTGGTAGGCGTCCGTAGTCAATGTGGCCGCTGGAGGTGGTGGAACGAAGGGTCTTCCCTGATCCAGGTTGGAGGAAACAAGCCACCAACGAAGGTCCTGCTTGCAGGTCTCCGTGATCCGAATGTGGTGACTGAGGGGGAGATCCTGATAAGACCACTGGACCGACAGGAGCCACTGGAGAATCCTCATATGTAATCTTGCCAAGGACACTAGGAGAACGGTGGCCGACATGGAGCCTAATAGTTGTAGGACCATCCTGGTTGGGGCTCTGCGTTTGAGAAGCAAGGCTCGAACTTGAGACTGTAGTGTCTCTATCCTCTCTATAGGGAGATAGACCCGCATTCGTTTTGAATCTATCTCTACTCCGATAAACCGTATGCACTGAGATGGCAGCAACACAGACTTTGACCAATTGAAGGTGATTCCTAGGGAGGTGCCTAGTGATATAGTGGCTGCTAGGTTCTGTAATAGTAGATGTCTGGAGGTGGCAGTTAGGAGCCAGTCGTCTTGATACGGAAACACCTGGAATCCTAGATTCCTCAGGTGAGCAGTCACCACCACCAAACATTTGGTGAACACCTTGGGGGCTGTGGTGAAACCAAAGGGCAGTGCGCAGAACTGGAAATGACTGTCTCCCAGGCTGAAGCTCAAATGTCTCCTGGACGCCTGATCTACCAGGATGTGATAATAGGCGCCCTTGAGATCTATGGAGCACATCCAAAAACCTTTCTCCAGCAGCGGGAGAATGGATTGTAAGGTGACCATTCGGAACTTGGACTTCTTGACTGATCGATTTAGGTAGCTGAGATCCAAAATGGGCCTCAAGTCCCCGGTCTTTTTTGGCACCAAAAAGAATTTTCAGTAAGTCCCTAATCTGGTCTGGTCTACGGGGACCGGTTGGATGACTACTTTTTGAAGCAGCTTTGAAATTTTGATGGCTGCAATATCCTGTTGACTGGGTGGCGGGTCCGGGATTTTCCTGGATGGCGGGGGGGGGGGTGCGAAAAGGGGATGATGTAACCTCCGGCGATGATTCGGAGCACCCATCGGTCCTGAGTGATACTCTCCCAGGCCTTTAGGTGCCTCGAAAAACAACCCCCGACTGGCTCCGGAGCTGCGCAGTCGGGCAATCCTTCAGGGATGCTGAAAGGTTGAAGAGCCATGAAAGGACTCGCGGTCTCCAGTGTTGCGGGATCCTTTGCCGCCTCTGGGACGGCGTCTTCCTGAAAAATTTCCCCCTCCTCTGCCTCTAGAAGGGGGATCGTCCTGCTGTGAGGGGTAAGTCTTCTGAGATTTACGGAACCACATTTTCCCTCCTCTTTTAGCCTTGTGATAAGGCCGAAAGGGAGAGGAAAACCGTGCCCCTACGGCAGTCAAAGTCTTACCCTCTTGTTCACAGCAGGTCAAGGTGTCCTTTACCTTGGGTCCAAACAAAGAGGACCCATCAAAGGGAGCGTCGGCAAAGGAAGACTTGAAGGCTTCCGCAAAATGACACAGGTGGAGCCAGGCTTGCCTCCGTAGAGCAACACCCATACCCGCCGCTCTACTCGCCCCCTCGGCTGCATACGAAATGAGCCTCATGGACGAGTTCGATATCGACGATAGAGTAGCCAACTGAGAGCTAACCATCTGGGCCAACTGCTCAGGTAGGTTACCAGAGAGGGTATCTGAGAGTTCCTTGATCAGATCCCTCTGAAGTCTAGTGAAGTGCGTCAGGTAATTCAGAGACCTTAAGGTAAAGGCTGCTGAAGTAAGGGTGCGCTTCTGCAGTCCATGCTCCTAGACTCCTTATTAGGAGGATGGACGGACGTCGAAGCCTCTGCCACATCTTGCTGGGTAGCAGATGCCACCACCAGAGCATCTACAGCCACACCTTTGGTGAGAAATTCCTTTTCCGGGGGCGCTGACAAAAATTTGTTAGGGCGAGCAGGCACCGGTTCCACAGAGTCTGGATGTTCCCACGCCCTTCGAGAGATCAAATCTAGGAGTTCATCGAAGGGCGGAGATGCCCAGGAGGCGGAGGGCTGAGCCCCGAAGGCCTTGAGGAACACCGACTCGTCAGGGGAAAGGGGTTTGCTCTGCCAGCCGCCTCGTTGTTTGAGAACTTCCAAGATGTCCGCAAAGGAGACATCATCCGAGGACGACTTGGGGGACCCTTCAGCATCATCAAGATCAGTGTCCGAGGTGAGAGACTCGTCAGGGGAGTCGACGTGCTTCCTCTTGCACTGTTTTTTTCTTGGGGCTTCCTCCGAAGACTCTTCAGAGGGACCTCCAGGAAGAGGGGGACCCCCAACGGGGGTGACCTCTGGCCCCAGGGCTCCGCTGTCTTGAGACAGGGGGACTACAAAGGAACCAGTCTCCGTGCCTAGGGAAGGTGCCGGGGAGACGGTGGAGGTAGCCAAAGAAGATTTGGCCAAAGCACTCCTCATGGCTCTAAAGGCCGGACCCCCAGAATCCTGGGAAGGTCCGACCCCCAAAGCCATAACAGCAGACGGCACTCCCGCAGCCGACACACCGAGAGAGGCTCAGAACCGAAAACATCGGTCCCGCGCCACCCCGGGGCCGACCAAGAGGTCCGTGTCAACTCCGACCAAGGCGGGGTAGGAGTAAGGGTCGGAGCCGACCCGGAAACCTCCATCGGCTCCACCAGCACCGACTCCCAACGGTGTCGAGGCTGTTGGAGGAGGAACCAAGGCTAAAGGGTGCACCATCGGCTCCGAAGCTGACTGGGCTGGAGCCAAACTAACTTTGGAAGACTGGAGACTGAAACAGCCTTTGGAGCACCCTGTCAATGTCCGAATCCGACATCTTGGAAGACCGGGAGGAGATCGAACGGGTCCGAGTAGACTTCTCCACCGGTTCAAGGACTGGGGACCGCCCAATTGTCTCAATCAATATCGGTGCCGAAGGAGACTCCATTGTAATTTCCCTCGGTGCCGAAGAGGTCTTCGGTGCCGAAGGGGAAGAGTCTGAGAGGGCAACTCTCATCGGCTCCGAAATCAGCGGAGCCGATGAAGGTGACCCGCCTCTCGAAGCTCCAGCTGTCGGCTGCGAAGCCAGAGGAGTCGAGGCTGGAGGCATCATGGCAGACCGTTCCGCCCTCGGCTCTGAAGTCCATGGAGCCGATGGAGAAGCCTGCCGAGATTTCTTAGAGGTCGGTTCCGACGGGCTGGTCGGAGCCGACGATTTCTTTTTCTTAGAGGGAGAAGAGGAGGAAGATAAAGCCTCCTCAAAACTAGGTTTGATAATCCCTTTTAAAATCAATTTATTCTTCCTCTCTTGGAGGACCCGAGAGTCAAAAGCGTGACAAACGCTACAAGACTCCTGAAGGTGTTTGGGGCCTAAACAATACACGCATAAGGAGTGATCGTCGGTAATGGACATCTTGTAACTGCATCGGGTACATTTCTTAAACCCCGATGGTCTATGTTCTTTAGACATAATTGTACACAGTCACTACACACTAATGTAGAAGGAAAGAATAAGGCAATGCCCAACTCTATTACTACAATAATAGTAAAACTGAAATAATCAAGAACCCTCTAACTAAAAACGGGTACTTGACCAACTAAAAGGACCAAAAAGGCACCACAAACTGACACAAAAGACTCACTCACGCGCGAGGGGAAGGCCCCTCTAACTTAAACGGAAACCTTTCCCTGAAGACAAAATTACCACAAAAAAATCACAAAAAATCACTCAAACCACAACGATAGCTGTTAAAACAGCTTTTGGGTCAAATTTAAGAAATTTCCTGACAGAAAAATCTTAGAAAAGAAACACTTAGCTCAGCCAAGTCGGAGACCACGTCTTAGCTTGTAAAGCGGCAAACGAGATCTGGGGAAGTAGTGGTGGTGCATCCTGGGATATAGAATAGCTCAGCCAATAAGAGACTTCGCTCTATAGTATAGCGTGCCGAGTCGGAGCCGAGGATCAGCTCCGAAGCCATCAGTTCAGAATGTAGGCGAGATAGGATCACATAACATCCAACATTAAGCAGGCCATTAACCTGCCAGTATTCTTCACAAACTTCATCTACATTTCTACCAGCACAGAACAAAAGTAATTAGAAAGACAGACCAGCTGTTTGCTTCCTTTGCACATAAACAGTAAACTAATTATATTATATAAGGGGACCTTCACTGTGTCACTACTAGACAGAGGCACAGTATTCTAAATCTATTCTGTGCATTTTGTACCATTTTATGGGGTGGCGAAAGCCACATCACTATGGCTAGGCTTACAAATGCCCCAGGGCAGATAGCCTAGTACTAAACTATGAAACTGTAACATGTTGCTCGAATCACTTACAAATCTAACTCTAGCTAGCTGGTTGACAGATTGCATTTCATTTGTCTACAGCAAATTGAATTTGCCCTTACCTAAACCACTAAAGGGTCATTCAACCAGATCTATGGCTACTTCCATGGTATGCCAGTCTAGAGCATCCATGTACGATATATCTGCGGCTGCAACTTAGTCAAATCTGCATACCTTTATCACTCATTACAGACTAGATTTGATCTGGAGGGGAAGAACAGACTTTGGCTTAA
This sequence comes from Protopterus annectens, assembly GCF_019279795.1. Lineage (NCBI taxonomy): Eukaryota > Metazoa > Chordata > Ceratodontiformes > Protopteridae > Protopterus > Protopterus annectens. The sequence goes on along the minus strand of NC_056733.1, from coordinate 123,251,418 downwards.
CTGTATTCTGGAATATCTTTCCTTAGAGTCCACCCAGGAATTTAGGTAGCTGAGGACTCTGTCCCATCCGTTGAGGAATGAATGAAAATTGACAACATCAGATAAAGAAGTTATGTACTTGCCATAATGTTCCATCTTTGTTGTCCATTTTCATTCTTCCTCAACTTCCCACCTTCCATCCCCCTCCTTTTCTCACAAATGACTTCTGGAGAAATTAGACTCTTAGGGACACCATATGTCCCTTTTTGAAGGAATGAGACTACTATGGACACCTTACGTCCCTTTTGTTGAACTCCAGTTATGGCATCTCTTTTATAGATTCTATCTCTCTCAAGCTGTAAATAGGATCTGAGAGATGTTGAGGATAGTACACTGTGGATAGGAAAGGAACGTGAGAGTTTGTCAGAGGCCACAAACTAGTGTAATGGCCGAGTCAGATCCGAGTGTCGGATCCGAACCCATCCATTGAGGAAGAATGAAAATGGACAACACCGCTGGAACATTATGGTAAGTACATAACGTCTTTTTCTATAACTATCATTAACCAATTGGTTGATGTCATTAGAAAAATTCAGAGCTGGATCTATCCATATATCCTGGTCCTGAAATTAATCTACAGTTTCAATCACTGTGTGCTGTATTAAATATTCACTTTTCAGTTTATGTCTCCCAAATCTCATATGCTTAATTTTTGATGTATTTGTCAGCATATTATTCTCCTCTACCCAAATGGTTAATTTAATAAAGTTATTTTGCAGACATGCTCTATCTGAAACACATGTAATCAGTTTACCCAATTTCAGGTCATCTGCATACAGACTGTAGAACACCTCAGATGAAAAAGATAGGTCTGAAAGATCCAATCTAAACAAGTAAGGGCCTAGGACAGAGCCCTGTGGGGCACCCTGACTGTAACCAAAAATGTTACCTGTCCAACTGCTGTATGATACTTGCCAAGTATTATTTGTAAGCCATGCAGCTATCCATCTTATCAAGAGTAAATCAATACTTAGTTTTTCTAATTTATGGATCAGTATTTTGTGTATAACTTTGTCAGATGTTGAAGTTAAATCTATATAAATTACATCACAGCACAATTTTTCTTTCATAGCTGTTATTATATTGTTATGGAACATCATGTTACAGATTTTCAACGTATGTTAGCATGTTAAATAAATAAAAATAAATAAATAAATACATACATACATACATACATACATATACATACATACATACATACATATGCATGCTGATATATGGTTTCAAGTCCCAACCTTTCCATTTCTGATAGTAATGTATCCAATATTTCCTTCTCCATTATTTTTCTACATCATGAAAGTAGACTTAAGGGTGGGTATGCATCTGTGTTTGTCCTACTCCCCTTTTTCTTAAAGACAGGTTTAATTAGCGCATGTTTTCAGTCATGAGGACTCTCCTCATATTTATATGATCTGGTAAATAATAGATATAAGAAATTTAACTGTAATTCTAAAATGATTGTCTATCTTGCCAGTTGTCAATGTTGTCCATGATTCTATATCGGCAAAACCAAAAGCAAACTTTGAGACCGAGTTTACGAACACCTGTACAGCAGTCAAGAAATAAAATAGAGAATGCTCTAGCAAGACATGTTATGAATAACCCAACCCATTTTTTTTAAATTTAGGGTTATAGATCAAACATCATTTGATCCAAGTGGTGGCCCACTTAGTTTACACTTGGATAGGTTAGAACTGTTTTGGCAACTACATTTGAACGCATACAGTTTCCCAGGTCTAAATGATACGTACTCCATAGCATGTTTGTTAAAACTGAAACATTTTGGAGAGGTAGGGTACTGATAAATTTATTAACTTTTTCTTTACTAGTTTTTTTCAATATATTTTTTATTATACTTTACATAATGAATGTTTTAAACTTTTAATAATGATTACACATTGTTCTTATTTGCTCTATATATTAAGTAGGGTTTTATTGTATGAGAAATGGTTGTGGTTCCTTTAAATTGTTTGGAATGAAGCTGGTCATGTGACTTAAGGGGGGATATTTAAAAGGTTTTTTTTTCATGTCTAGTTTTTTGTATCTGAGGAAGTCTGGGTAGAGACTCGGACGAAAAGCACTTTATATTTAAACAGTTTGTTGGTTATAGCTCTGATTGGTGCCATTTTTTTGAGGTATCGGCCGTGTCGGAGCCGAGGATCAGCTCCGAACCCATCAGTGAGAATAAACGGCGAGATTTAACAACTTCACATCAAAAAGTTAGAAGGTCACACTGAAAAAACAATCAGAAAAAAAATAAATGAAAACTCCAGCCAAGCTAGAACTTCCAATGAGTGACCTCCCAAACCTCATGTAACAGAGGCACATGTGACATATGCAAATGACCCTTATGAACATCAGGTGTTTCAGCTATATGGCAATTCTGATTGCCCATAACTTTTACATTTGAAGTGATTTTAATGGATAATATCAGGCCAATAAAGCCAAACCCCACTAACTATGGATATGGATATTTCAGCCTTATTATGACTTTGTCAGTATAGCATAAGCAGAGTGTTTGACTAGGCATAAAAAACACAGGGTTGTTATACCCAGCTGATGTCTATTATCATTAGGGTGACTGCAAAATATCCCAAATAACAAATTAAAACAAAGAGTTAGAAGGTCACACTGAAAAAACAATCAGAAAAAAATAAATGAAAACTCCAGCCAAGCTAGAACTTACAATAAGTGACCTCCCAAACCTCCTGTAACAGAGGCACATGAGATATATGCAAATGAACCTTATGAACATCAGATGTTTCAGATGTATGGCGATTCTGATTGCCTATCACTTTTATATTTGAAGTCATTTTAATGGACAATATCAGGCCAATAAAACCAAACCCCACTTGCTATGAATACGTATATTTCGGCCTTGTTATGATCTTGTCAGCATAGCATAAGCAGAGTGTTTGACTAGGCATAAGAAACACAGGGTTGTTATACCCAGCTGATGTCCATTATCATTAGGGTGACTGCAAAATATCCCAAATAACAAATTAAAACAAAGAGTTAGAAGGTCACACTGAAAAAACAATCAGAAAAAACTAAGTTTACATTTATTTTTTTCTGATTGTTTTTTCAGTGTGACCTTCTAACTCTTTGTTTTAATTTGTTATTTGGGATATTTTGCAGTCACCCTAATGATAATGGACATCAGCTGGGTATAACAACCCTGTGTTTCTTATGCCTACTCAAACAGTCTGCTTATGCTATGCGGATGAGGTCATAACAAGACCAAAATATGCATATCCCTAGCTAATTAAGTTTTGCTTTATTGGCCTGGTATTGGCCATTAAAACAACTTCAAATGTAAAAGTCATGGGCAATCAGAATTGCTATATAGCTAAAACACCTGATGATCATAAGGGTCATTTACATATATCCCATGTGCCTCTGTTACATGAGGTTTGGGACGTCACTCATTGGAAGTTCTAGCTTGGCTGGAGTTTTCGTTGACAATATGTTTTAGAATTGTCCTTGTTTGTTTAATTTCTTTTTTTTTTTTTTTTTATACAGGATGAATGAATGGGGATCAATTACACATTGCTTGCTATTTCTGCTTTTTCTTATAGAACTTATATGGGAAATTCCACTAAACTGCTTATTTTTTTGAATCAACCATTACAGAATAGAAAGGAGCACAAAGGAACAGACCCCTTAGTGCATCTGCCTGTGAGGGAATAGAATTAAGAACAATACGAAGTAGCTTCAGATATAGCACCATGAATCATCTCCTGATCCATAGCCTGATGTTTTCGCTTGTTGAAGAATGCAGTTAAGTGCAATAAGATGCAGTGTCCCTGTAACAAACGTATAGGAGGTGCATGTTAAGAAAACAAATACTTCGTAAGTTAGCAGCAGCCAGTGATGGAGTTCAGGATGGTGATCTAGGGAAAAAAAGTGACTGCACTGACATTACTCTTTGTAAAGGCTATTATAGAAAATTAAATTAAAACACAATTGCAACATACCTCATCTACAACTGCAATAAGCTGTTCCACAGGTGAATAGGATAGATCTCCAGTCATAAGTAATTGTTTCATATTGTCCTTGGTGACAACATCTGCTGTCTTTTTGACAAAATAAACTCCTTTACTTTTCAGAGAGGCAGGAAATCCAAGACTGCAAACTAGCTGGCCAGAAGCATTTAGGAAAATAACTAAACTCTTAGTATCCTTTTTGTCAAAAAATTCAAGCAGGTTCTGCTTGGTTTCCTCGGATGCTACACACTTGGTCCACTTTTCTGGTTTTAACCTTAGACTTTTTAGTGTGTAATTTTGGAAAAATTCAAATCTTTTGTCAGCGTTTTCCATTTCTGACAGCTAATCTTCAGAATTTCAGGTTGCTTCTTCTAGTCTGTTCTGGGAAAACAAAGGAAACATTATAAAACAGTTAATTAAAATATTTAACAAGGAAACAGCAGACTTCCAGGTGACTTTAATCAGAAATGCTTTGGATAAAGGCATGTGCGGCACATAAATCATAACATAACACATACTGAAGTGTATTCTAAGACATATTTTATGCTAACATATTTACAATAGTGTATAAAAAAATAGTATCTAAAGTCCTAATATACCAGGCTTAACCTAGATTTTTTTTTTGTCTTGAATTAGTAGGTAAGCTCCAAACAGCTGATTGTGGTTTAAGAATAATGCATTAAATGAATGACTACAGATTTAAAGATGAGCTCAAGCAACATAGGCTTACGTATTACCCCCTACTAAAAAATATTGATTCTATTTAGTTCCATACAGTACATAAATGCAATGCATAAGACTCAGTGCTCAACCAACATTTCCTACTACTCGTCTTGCCATGAAGATTCAAAAGTTGAACTCATATCTCATAGTCATCATTTTCATGTAAGCTAGTAGGCAGAAAGACAGCCTGGATATCTTTGATAAAAGTGAAGACTGAAACATCAACAAAAAAAGTCAGTGTTCCTCATGGCATGTCAGAAGAATTTCACTGCCACCTTTCCAAATTCATAGCCATTTATAAGTATTTTACAATTTGCCCTAATATGGTATAATATCTCGATAATTTGTATCTAACTGGGGGATGACGACCCCCATCAATGTTTCTCTGTCAACACTGGGAATTTCAACATGCTGACAGCATGTGCCAATATTACATATAAGAATAAGACAGCTTGATTGTACAAAGACTCTCATATAATATTTTAATTGTTAAAACATTTTACACAATAACTTTTTTCTTACCTACTTTGCAAATTAGAAGGCAAACCACCAGTGCATTAACTCATCAAAAACCTTTTACTGTGTACATTATTTTGAGACGTAAACCATATCAATAAACTTTTAGTTATGTACTTACCATAACTTCGGATGTATGGGATCCATCTCGCCTACATTCATAACTGATGGGGTTCGGAGCCGATCCATCGGCTCCGACTCGGCCACTATATAGTAGAACGAAGTCTCTAATTGGCTGGGCTACCCCTTATCCCAGAATGCACCACGCCTGCTTCCCCAGATCTTGTTTGTTCGCTTTCATACCTACATCCAGACACAGAAACATAACAGCAACTGTAACAAACTAAAGTCCTTCAAGAGAAAGAACTCAGTAGTTGCAACATCCCCTCTAAATCCAATGGGAAGGGGGAAGGAGGGCGGGTACGTATGAATGTAGGCGAGATGGATCCCATACATCCGAAGTTATAGTAAGTACATAACTAAAAGATGTAATGGGATCCTATCTCATCTACATTCATAACTGATGGGACAGCATCCCTAGCACCTAACTCCCGGGTGGCTCATTGGAAAACACTCCTGAGAAAGTTCAGTTGTGTACACCTACCATAAATGTAGATGTTCGAGTGTCTTCACTGTTGCAGTCATAACTGTTGGGTGATCCTGCCGGCAGGCAGCCCGAGGTCGGCCAGAATCCCAAATTCTGGGTCCGGCGTCGGCTGTACCAGCAAGCACCCTGACGTCAGAACGCAGAGGTATAAAGCTGACAGCCGACGTCATCTTATCCAGTCTTTCTTGCCCCAGATGTCAGAAGTCCCCCAAAATAACCAAAAGGTGTCCAAAAAGGGAAACACAAATACACCACAAAAGAAGAGGAAGATAAGAAGGGATTGGTGGGAGGGAAACACCGACTGCAACAGTGAAGACACTCGAACATCTACATTTATGGTAGGTGTACACAACTGTACTATGTTCTTCATGTTTCACTGTTGCAGTCATAACTGTAGGGTGGAATCCCAAAGCTGTGAAGAGGGAGGAGGTTATGCAGAAGAAGGGGCAGCCAGAAGGCCCTGCAAGACAGCAGAGGCAAAACCTGCCCTAGACTTAGAATACAAAGGGAGATTATAGTGCTTAGAAAAAGTATGCACTGAACTCCAAGTGGCAGCTTCCAAAATGTCCTTGGTAGGAACTCCTCTGAGAAAAGCTGCTGAACTGGCAGCTGCTCTAGTAGAATGACTTCTAACAGTACCTGGAATCTGCCTCCCAAAGTGAGAGTAACAAAACCGTATCCCATGGGCAATCCATTTGGAAACAGTTTGTTTAGAGATAGCCTTGCCTAGAGAACTGGAGGCATAAGAGATAAGCAACTGATCAGATTTTCTGAAATCTTTAGTTCTGTCCAGGTAAAACCGTAGTTGTCTGTGTACGTCCAATGAATGCAAAATCCTTTCCCCTTTGTTTTGAGGATTTGGAAAGAAAGTAGGAAGGTGAATAGTCTGATTTAAAGCCACTTTAGAAATCACCTTAGGCATAAATGTAGGATTGGTCCTCAAGGCAACTCTGTCTTGGTGGAAAATAAGGTATGGTTCCACAGCCATGAGAGCTTGCAACTCTGACACCCTTCTGGCAGAAGTCAATGCTAATAAAATAGCTGTCTTCCAGGATAAGAACTTGATATCCGAAGCATCAGCAGGCTCAAAGGGAGGTAAAGTAAATTTTTCCAAAACATAATTAAGATCCCAAGCAGGAACAGGAGGAGTTCTAGGAGGTCTTAAATTCTTAGCCCCTCTCAAGAATTGTCTCACCAGCTGGTGAGAGAAGATGGGGGGATCAGTGTTGTAATGAGCCGAGATTGCAGAAGCATGGATTTTAATGGAAGAAAAGGAGAGGCCTTTAAACAAAAGGTCAGAGAGGTAAAGTAAAATGGAAGAAATGTCAGGTAAAAGAGGATCAGAACCTCGATCCCGCATCCAAATACAAAATCTTTTCCATTTAGAAGCATAAGATTTTCTAGTGCTAGGGCACCTAGCTTCTAAGAGAACATCCAAAACTTGTTTGGGAAAAGCAGAAGGAATCAAAGGCCCTTGTAGAGCCAAGCTGCCAGGCAAAGAGTCTTGATTTGAGAGTGTAGCATCTGACCCTGATGCTGGGACAGAAGAGAAGGAAACAGAGGCAGAATCCATGGAGGTTCCAAGAACAGGTGTCTTAAAGTTGGATACCAAAACTGCCGAGGCCAATTTGGAGCTATCAAAATGATAATCTTGGGTTTGTCCTGTTTTATTTTCAGTAACACCCGAGGCAGAAGAGGAAGAGGAGGGAAGGCGTATCCCGAAAGATTCCTCCAGCTGAAAGACAGGGCATCCACTTTCCAAGCTGTTTTGTGGAAGGACCTGGTGCAAAAGAGAGGCAGCTGATGATTGAGATGGGATGCAAACAGATCTATCCGAGGGCAACCCCAAACTTTCGTAATCCTGCTGAATAAGTTGGGGTCTAGCATCCATTCGTGAGTCTCCAAAAGATTTCTGCTTAGGCTGTCTGCTAAGAGATTCCGTTTTCCTGGAATGAATTGAGCTTGAAGATGCAGATTCAGATTTAGAGCTGTGTCCCATAAACTCATGGCTAGTCTGCAAAGGGGGTATGAGTGAGAGCCTCCCTGCTTGTTTATATACCACATGACTGTGGTATTGTCTGTGCGAATCAGAAGATGTCCTGGTTGCAAAAGATTCTGGAAGGCTAGAAGAGCATTTTGGACTGCCAACATTTCCTTCAAGTTGATGTGCCAGGGAAGATGCTTCTTTGTCCAATAGCCCTGCAATTGCAATTGTTTAGGTAATGAGCTCCCCAAGCATAATCCGAGGCGTCTGTGGTTATGATCCGAGCAGGATGAGGTAGACGAAAGGGATTCCCTTCGTTTAAAGCACAAGCCCTGGAACACCAAAGGAACTCCTTTTGGAGGCAGGGAATTAGAGGTATCATTGTTTCCAGGCTGTGGTAATGCTGAGACCATACACTCTTTAGGTACCATTGAAGTTTTCTCATATGAAGCCTTGCATTTGGAATCAACAGGATGCAAGAAGCCATGTAGCCCAAAGCCTGCTGGAATTTCCTTGCAGTGAGCTGAGTTAAAGTAGCCAAGGTCTTGAAAATTGAAGCCAGCTGTACTTCTTTTCTGGAGTAAGGAAGGCCCTTTGTAAGCTTGTGTTTAGAAGAGCTCCCAAAAAGATCATTTGTTGAGAGGGGATCAAATGTGACTTTTTTGTGTTCACTGAAAATCCCAGTAGTAGGAGAAGACGCTGAACAAACTGCAGATGTTGAAGTAAAAGATCCTTGCTGTCCGCCTGAATAAGGCAGTCGTCCAGGTAGGGGTAAATTTGAATTCCTTGGAGTCTGCAATAAGCTACTACTGGAGCCAGACACTTGGTAAAGACTCTGGGCGCAGTAGATAAGCCAAAGGGCAGTACAGAGAATTGAAAGTGTCTCGGACCTGCCTTGAATCTGAGGTATTTTCTGCGTTCCTGTCTGATGGGAATGTGTAAATAGGCTTCCTACAAGTCCAATGTCACCATCCAAGCATCCTGGGAGAGCATGGGAAGAAGTTGTTGCAGAGTAAGCATCTTGAATTTTAGAATCTCCAGAAAGATATTTAACACTGAGAGGTCCAGAATAGGTCTCCATAAGTTTTGTTTCCTTGGGACCAGAAATAGTCTGGAGTAAAAACCTTTTCCCATCTCTGGAAGTGGAACAGGTTCTATGGCTTTCATGGCCAATAAGGCGTCTACTTGATTTAAGGCCTCTGACCATTGATGTTTTGGCAGATCCGGCCAACCCGAAGACCTTGGCAGAGTATGAAAGTGGAATTTGTAGCCTCTTAAAATCACGTCTAAAACCCATTTGTCCTGGGTAATATGAGTCCAATTTTGGTAGAAAAGAGAAAGTTTTCCTCCGAGAGGGGCTTCCAGGCAAGGAGGACCTGCAGCCCAACGGAGAGAGTCATTGGGTCTGCTTCTTTTGTGATTGAGGTCTGTCGTCTCCCCTTCTAGGTGAAGAAGCAGCCCATTGTCTGGACCTGTAAGAGGCCTGAGCCTGCCCCCAACCTCTGGAGCGTCTATATCTTCCCCTTTGAGGCCTGTCAGACGTGGGAAAGGACCAATTTTAGGAGGGCCAATTTCTAGAAAATCTAGGAGGCTGAACTTGTAAAAAATCTTTAACAGTCTGCATAGATTTTGCTTTTTCTTCCATCTTTTTAATAACCTCCTCAGCCTTGGATCCAAATAAAACATCATGCTGAACGGGGGCATCTAACAGTTTAGCCTTAACCTGTTCTGGTAAATTCTGCTCACGAAGCCAAGCATGTCTCCTGATAACAGTACCAGAGGCTGCGGCCCTGCAAGAAGCTTCTAAGGCATCAAAACCACAATGTAAACTATGTTTGCTAACTTGTTCAGTTGCATGCAATACATCCTGTAACTCCTTGTCCTCTGCACATGCAGGAAAGGTAGAGAGCTTTTGCTTTAAAACAGACAAAAGAAATTGCTGATACTTGAACATGTGAAACTGGCAATTTAAAGCTCTAATAGAAAGGGTAGCAGAAGTGTAAACCTTTTTGCCCCACCTGTCCAAGGCACGAGAATCCTTTTCAGAAGGAATAGGATTTTTAGATGAAGCAGCCTTAGCAGCCCTAGAACCCTGAGAAATGGTTTCAGGATCAGCAGAAGGGTTCTTAAATAAGAATTGATGGGAGTCAGGAACTCTGTAAAATCTATCAGGCTTAGAAGGAGCAGGCGGCAAGGAATCAGGAATTAGGTTAGCTTCAGAAAAAGCATCATCCACAATATCAAGTACAGGAGGAATAGCCAAAGGTCTGTGTTGAGGGAGAAGGAGAAATTCCCTAAGTCTCTTCTTGGAAGCAGAGTAATGCTGACCTTCCCAATAAAAATGCTCCCTCATCTCATGTAAGGTTTCCCCAAAAGAAAAATCTTCAGGGGGAGAAGCAGAGGGAATAGAGTCCTCTGCATCAGAATCCTCATAAGGAGGAAAAGAATAATCCTGGTCAGAGGAAGAGACAGAAGACACAGAAGCCTGATCAGATGAATCATACGGAATATCCTGTCTAGGCCTTTTTTCTGGAGGAGGGTGAGAACCCCTAATCATTGTAAGTAAATCTTCAGCCATCCGAAGTAATTGCTTCTGGGACTTGGGAGCTGTATCCGAGGAAGCTTGTGAAGAAATTAGAAGTTATGTACTCACCATAACGTTCCATCTGAGTAGGTGACTTCATTTGGATGCAACCTGTGGGTATCGGATCCGACCTCGGATCCGAGCCGGCATTTCAAAAGCTTAGGCTCCGAGCTCCTAGCTCCTCCCTCTTACCCATAACCCCTTGCCAAGCCCTGACTGACCTCAGATTGAGTTTGCCTAAATAATACTGACTACAGTACATGAACCAAGCATAAATACTTGCTCTATAAAGGTCAGGGGGATGGAGGGGGGGATGGTTGCATCCAAATGAAGTCACCTACTCAGATGGAACGTTATGGTGAGTACATAACTTCTAAATCTGAAGTAGGCAGACTTCATTTGTCTGCAACCTGTGGGACAGAGTCCCCAGCTACCTGAATCTTGGGTGGCCGTCATGGAAGGATGTTCTGGAGCACCGCTGAGCCAAAGGATGCTCTTCCCCTGGAAACAACATCCACCTTATAATAAGAAATAAAGGTATGAGGCGAGGCCCAAGTAGCTGCCGCTCAGATATCATCCAATGACACACGGGACTTAAAGGCGGCTGACGTGGATACTGCCCTAGTAGAATGAGCCGTAACCCTCTGAGGAGCAGGTCTACCTGAAGTGTCATAAGCCTGCAGAATACAATTAGCAATCCACCTAGAAAGTGTGACTTTAGACACTGCTTTACCCAAAGCAAATTTAGCAAAGGAGACGAACAGCTGATCTGATTGCCTGTGACCAGCTGTTCTGTGAATATAAAATCGTAATTGTCTATGAACATCCAAGGAATGCAATTTGTATTCCCCTTTGTTTGAGTACTTGGGAAAAAACACAGGTAAATTGATTGATTGGTTGATATTAGATTCTGAAGAGACCTTTGGAAGAAAAGATGGATTGGTCCTGAGGCACATCCTATCTGGAAAGAAAGAAAGGTAAGGCTTGACGCATAGAGCCTGAAGTTCAGACACTCTTCTGGCTGAAGTGATAGCTACTAAGAAGGCAGTCTTCCAGGAAAGGTACTTTAGGTCTGTAGAAGCTGCAGGCTCGAAGGGAGGAGCAGTAAGAGCTTGCAGAACTAAAGATAGGTCCCAAGGTGGTACAATCTCCTTGACTGGAGGCCTCAACAAAAAAATCCCTTTGAGAAAGGTTTTGCACAATTTCGCCGTCATGAGGGGAGCTGTCTCATGACCAATGTGATAATGCGAGATGGCTGCCAGTTGTACCTTAATCGTGGAAGAACTTGCCCCTTGATGAAAGAGGTCTGTTAAAAAATCCAGCACTGCTGACATAGGTGCTGAGAAAGGGTCCAAAGTTCTCTGAACCGCCCAAATAGAGAATTTCTTACATTTACTCCGATAAACCTGCCTAGTGGAAGGTTTATGAGCTGCCACTAAGATGGCCTTGACCGGTGACGAGATACCGGGAGTCCTAATCAAGGATGGAACTGGAGCAGCCAAGCTGTCAATTTCAGGGTGCGTAGATTGGGAACCGAAATTCCCAGAGGGTGGGAGATGAGATCCGGAATCGGATCCAGAATCCAGGGTGGATTGATTTTGTGAGACCATACAAAGGGGAACCAGGGTTGACGAGGCCAGAACGGGGCAATGAGAATCATTCTGCTCCCCAAACTGTTGGCTTTCTGCAGAAGCCTCTGCATCAGAGGTAGTGGAGGGTAGGTATAAAGGAGACCGAGAGGCCAAGCATGCACCAGCGCATCTCTCGGGAATTCCCCTGGTGGGGGAAGCAGAGCGAAGAAATTGTCGCATTTGGCGTTTGAGGGAGAGGCAAAAAGATCGCAACAGGGTTGCCCCCAAACGGCAAAAATCTTCCTCGCTACCTGAGGATTGAGAGACCACTCATGAGGTGAAAGAATGGTGCGACTGAGTTTGTCCGCAAGGATGTTGGATTTTCCCGGAATGTGCGTTGCTACCAGAAAGCGTTTGGTGGAAATTGCCCATTCCCAGACTCTCATGGCCTCTCGACAAAGGGGATAGGACCTGGTTCCTCCCTGTTTGTTGATGTACCAGACTACCGACATGTTGTCTGTCTGAATCGCAATAGTCCCTGAAGGAAGAACGTGGTGAAGTGCTTGCAACGCTAGGAGCACCGCCCTCATTTCCAGGACATTTATATGCAACAACGTCTCTGTGGGGTTCCACGTGCCTTGGACAATCTTTCCCGCAGAATGCCCCCCCCACCCGAGGCAAGAAGCGTCCGTGGTCACTGTGGCTCGGGGAAATGCAGCACAAAAAGGTCTCCCTGTCAGGGGCTCCGGGGAAAGAAGCCACCAAAGAAGGGAATCCTTGCACGCTTTGCTGACCGCTATCGGAGTGTTGAGAGAGGAACAGAGAGGGGACCACTGAACTTGAAGGGTCCATTGAAGAACCCGCATGTGTAAGCGTGCATGAATAAGAAGCGGGATAGCTGCCGCCATCGAACCTAGGGCCCTCAGGACCGAAGCTGCAGTCGGAAATGGTTGCAGGACCGCTGCTACATGACACTTCAGGTTGGCTATTCTGTCTGGAGTGAGGAAGGCTCGCATTGACCTGGTGTTTAGCCTTCCTCCTATGAAATCTATAGCTTGTGTGGGGTGCAGTAAAGATTTCTCCCAGTTGACAGTGATGCCAAGCCTTGGGGCTAGTCGAAGAAAGTAGTCTCTGGCTGAGCACAGAAGATGCTTTAATGATGCCGTCAGTAGCCAGTCGTCCAGGTACGGAAAGACCTGTAATCCTTGGAGCCTCAGGTGGGCCGCTACCACCGCTAGAACCTTGGTGAACACCCTGGGGGCTGAGGTGAGACCAAAGGGGAGGACCCTGAACTGGTAATGACTGGCTCCCAGCCGGAAGCGAAGGAACCTCCTGGACCGTCTGTCCATGCGAATGTGGTAGTACGCGTCCTTGAGGTCGATGGAGCACATCCAGTCGTTCTCCCTCAAGAGGGGGAGTATAGATTGAAGGGTGACCATCCGGAACTTTTGCTTGGTTACTGACAGGTTCAGCAGGGAAAGATCTAAGATTGGTCTTAAGTCCCCCGTTTTCTTTGGCACCAAAAAGAACCTGGAGTAAAACCCTTGACCCGGTTTGATCTGGGGGGACGCACTGGATAGCTCTTTTTTCTAGCAGCTGTTCGATTTCGATAGCTGCTGCCTCCCTTTGGTCGGGTGGAACATCTGGGAGGCTGCGAGATCTGGGAATTTTGTACAGGGGAATTGTATAACCTCTAGATATCACGCAAAGCACCCAACGGTCTGATGTGATGGACTCCCAAGTAGTTAGGTGCCTCGAGAAACGCCCCCCGACTGCCTCCAGAGACGGACAGCCGGGCAACCCTTCAGGGCTGCTGCGTGGGTCTCTCAGAGAAAGGTTCTCTGGACCCAAAATTTCTAGGAGCCCCCCTGCTTCTAGGACGGCGACCTCCCTGTCCTCCTCTGCCACGGGAGGACTGGTTATCCGAGCAGGTTGGGACTGCTGCGATTTCGGAACCACATCTTCTTCTGTCCCTTTTGGTTCTTCGAGAAGGACCTCTGGGGAGCTGAGAAGCGGACTCCGGCAGACAGCGTCTTCCGTCCTTTTCGCTCTGGACCAGTGTTTCGAACAGTCTTGCCAAACAAGGCAGAACCATCAAAGGGGCATTCGCGAAAGTCGCCTTGAAGGGCTCTGCGAAATCACAGTGGCGGAGCCAGGCCTGCCGCCTCATGACTAGGCCTGCTCCGCTGGCTCTAGCGGCTCCCTCGGTGGCGTGAGAAAGTAGCAGCGTAGATGTATTAGAAACCGCTCTAAGAGTGGCCATTCGGTGGAGTATACCTGCTTATCCTCACCCGACATGGACTCTGGGGAGATGCAGCGTATTCTTTAATCAGATCCCGCTGCATCCTGATGACGTGTGCCATGTAGTTCAGCTCTCAAAGAGAAGGTTGCTGAACTGAAAACTCGCTTCCCAATGCGATCCATCGAGCGAGACTCCTTGCCCGGAGGATGCATAGAGGGACTCTCCTGGGCCAATTCCCTCTTAGTGGCTGCAGCCATCATCATGGCATCTACTGGGGCCCTTGCTCCAGTGAGTGCGGTCCGCCGGAGGGGAAAGGATACGGTCAGGACGCTTGGGTACAGGCTCAACGGTGTCCGGATCCTTCCACGCTCTGATGGATATAAGGTCCACCAGAGGGACGGCAGGAGGAGACACCCAAGAGGTAGATGGGCCCTCGAATGCCTCCAAGAACACAGACTCGTCTGAGGAAGCCTTGGGGGCAGACCACCCCCCCCTGATCCTTAACATTTCCATAATGTCTCCAAATGAGACGTCTTCAGGGGGTGATCTTGGGGAGCCTTCCCCTTCATCCAAGTCTGTGTCTTGATACGGACTCGGGGGAGTCCATGTGCCTCCTTTTGCACTTACGCTTCCGAGGTACTTCATCGGGGGGGGGGGCTGTCCGAGGAGTACTCTTCCGCAGCTGGATGTTCCAAGGGAACTACTTGAGACATCGAGGCGGGCTGTCCCTGGGACCGGCTGGTGGGAACCTGGCCCAATTGCAAGGGAGTGCGGGATGGAGCTGTGGCAGGGACCGGGGGTCCGGACGTCCTCAACAGTGCCCTTTCCACTACGTCGAAGGCTGAGGGGGAGCCAGCTTCTCTAAACCCCGAGAGCCGACCCCCACTCGGATCCGACGCACGGATCGGAGCCGGAGCCGAAACCGTTGGATCCGAGAGACCGGTGTGCTCCGACCTGGACGGAGCCGAAGACACACCAGCTCCCTCAGATCCGAGGCTCGGTCCTCGGCTCCGAGAGGTCGGGTCCGGCACCAAGCACTCAAGGGATGGGACGGATCCGAGGTGCGCCGACCTATCGGATCCGACCCACCCCCGGATCCAACTCTGCCCGGCGCCGACAGCTCCGAACCCATGGTATGGGTCGGAGAAGGAGCCAAAGGGGCGAAAAAAGGGGTCGAAGCCCCTCCCGGATTGGGGGGGGGCTAGGAGCACTCCCATTTGCATTTGGGCCTGGATGAATTTCCTCATCATCTGGTCCATATCTGCTTCACTCATGGAGAATGTGGATCTGGTGGAGGCCACTGAAGCGGACCTAGAGAGCCGCCTTGGGGACCTCACTGAAGGGCTAGCCTCCTCCTCCTCGGGCCCAGGAGAGAACCGAGGGGAGTGGAGCCGAGGAGGAGGAAAGCTAGAAGGCACAGGGGAGGCTCGCTTAGATGGAGGAGCCGAACTGGAGGTTTCAGCTCTCCGTTTGTGGTGCCTCTCCCTGCGCCTCTCCTTCTTCTCTCTCTCCCTAGAAGACTCTCTCTCCTCCGGCATCTTAGAGGGAGGTTGAGTCCCAGCCGGTGGAGGAGAGCCCACAGCAACTGCTTGCTGAGTAGAAGGGCAGAAGCGGCGGTATCTGGAGGGAGAAGTCCCGCCAGCACCAGCTTCGACCTCCGCTCCCTCAAAGCTCGGGGGTTGAACCCTGCACAAATGGTACAACCAGATGACAGGTGCTCAACCCCCAAGCATTGACCGAGTGTGGCCATCCGCTGGGGACAGCTTATGGCCACACTCGGTACATTTAGAGAATACAGCCTTATGGGCTTCAGATATGATAAGCCATAACAGGCCTCAAACAAACACACACACACAAACTACGCAAATCCCGAGAAAAGTTTAAAAGAAAGAGAGAGGAAAGCCTAACACAATCACTTCTAACTAACTAAATTAAAAAAGTTAAGGTTTTTGAAAATTTTTCTGTCAGAAAAACTTATCTTTCCCTAGGAGCTCTGGAATCCGTCGCAACTTGAAAGCGGCAAACAAAATCTGGGGTCAGTCAGGGCTTGGCAAGGGGTTATGGGTAAGAGGGAGGAGCTAGGAGCTCGGAGCCTAAGCTTTTGAAATGCCGGCTCGGATCCGAGGTCGGATCCGATACCCACAGGTTGCAGACAAATGAAGTCTACCTACTTCAGATCCCTTGGTTTAACAGGAGTCTTTGACTTTGCCTTTGTCTTTGTAGAAATAGTGATATTAGAAGGCCTGAAAACCCCCTCAGAAGCCGGTACCTGCACAGCGGTTCCGGACCCATCTGAAGGAGCAACGTCCGAAGGTCCTGCAGCAGTTAAAATACTAGGCCTAAAAGGCTCCCCATGGGACTCCGTGTCGGCCATCGGTTCCGAAGTGGCGGACGACAGGGGCTGCAAAAGCGCCTCACTGACGACAGCCAAACCCGAAGCTGGCTCCGGCTGCAAAATATCATGTTTGGACCTCGGAGGCCTATCCTTGTCTTTGCGTTTCTTTTGAATTCCGGTTGCCGGTAAAGTATCCGACGACATCCTGTAATTGAATCGTCTACCGAAATAATTCAAGGCCCAATCGTACCTACGCTTGATAGTGCGAGAATTAAACCTGGCACAGAACAGACAGCAAGAAACGTCGTGGTCAGGGCCTAAGCAAGGTAGACAGTAAGAGTGGAAATCTTTATGAGGTATTTGTTTTCCACACAATATACAATTATTAACTTTTTCTGACATCGGAGGAGCAAGAAAAAAGTTTCCCCCAACGGGGTACTTAGCTTGAGAAGAGAAGTAGAAAACTTCGGACCGACGACAATCAAAGCACGTTGTCTGAAAACGCCAACCAACGACTTGCGAGCTGTTTTCCACCGCACGGCAAGAAAGACTGGAGAAGATGGCGTCGGCTGTCAGCTTTATACCTCTGCGTTCTGACGTCAGGGTGCTTGCTGGTACAGCTGACGCCAGACCCAGACTTTGGGATTCTGGCCGACCTCGGGCTGCCTGCTGGCAGGATCACCCAACAGTTATGACTGCAACAGTGAAACACGAAGAACATCTGTGGAACCAAAAGAAGCTCTACCTCGAGAAGCCACATCTATCTTGTAATGAGAAATGAAAGTGTGCGAAGAAGTCCAGGTAGCAGCCGCACAGATATCATCTATCGATAATTTGGAGTGGAATGCTACAGAGGTAGCCACTGCCCTGGTAGAATGAGCCTTGACTGGAAAAGGTAGCTCTTTGCCGGACTGTGAATAAATGAAGGAGATGCAATCTTTAATCCATTTGGCTATGGTGGTTTTTACCACCGGTTGACCCAACCTATTTTCTGCAAAGGACACAAACAGCTGATCTGACTTTCGTGTCTGATTGGTCCTACTTAAATAAAAACGCAGTGTCTATGAACATCCAACTGATGGAAAATATATTCTGCGTTATTGGAGAATTAGGGAAAAAACACAGGGAGCTCCAAGGATTGTTGAATGCATAAGGGGGATGCTACCTTGGGTAAGAAAGAAGGATTTAACTTGAGAGATACTCTGTCTTTGTGAAAAATCAAATAAGGAGGAATAGAACAGACAGCCTGCAGCTCTGAGATCCGCTTGGCAGAGGTTATTGCCACCAAAAAGGCGGTTTTCCAAGATAGAAATTTTATATCACAAGTAGCTGCTGGTTCAAAGGGGCGGGCAGTTAAAGAAGCTAGAACCATATTCAAGTCCCAAGGAGGCACAGGATGGGCTATTGGGGGCCGAAGGAGCCACGCTCCTTTAAGGAAAGATTTGCAAAGCCTGTTTGCCATTAAGGAAGGCTCAAAGGAGACATGAAAATTAGAGATAGCCGCCAATTGGACTTTGATTGTGGAAAATGAAGAGCCCAAGTAAAACAAAGAAGCCAGGAATTCTAAAACCTGAGGTACTGGGGCGGTAAGGGGATCTATACCTCGTTGCCGGGCCCAAACAGCAAACCTCTTCCACTTGCTGGAATACAGTTTAGTAGTGGAAGGTTTGTGAGAAGAGGACAAAATGTGGATGATGTCAGGAGAAAGAGAGTTATCTCTGACTAAGGTTGGAAGTGGAGTAACCAGGCGGCCAACCTCAAAGACCTGAGGGATGGATGAGACTGTCCCGACTGATGAGTTAACAGGTCGGGCACCAGGTCCAGAAGCCATGGGCCCTCCACCGCATACCTCAGAAGGAAGGGGAACCAAACCTGACGAGGCCAGTGTGGAGCGATCAGAATCATGTCGCTTCCTAGATAAATCGCCTTCTGTATCACCTTCGGGAGAAGGGGAACCGGAGGGAAGGCATAAAGTAGACCGGATGGCCAACTGTGAGCCAGACCGTCCCTGGTAATCTGCTCCTGAGAGGGAGTCAGAGTGAAGAACTCCCTGCATTTCACATTGTGAGGGCTGGCGAACAAGTCGCAACAAGGGAGGCCCCACCTGGCGAAAATGTTTGCAGCCACCCTGTCGTTGAGAGACCACTCGTGGGGCAACAGGAGGGTCCTGCTCAGCCTGTCTGCAATCACACTGGATTTCCCCGGAATGTGCGTTGCCACTAGGAAACGCTGGGTAGAAATCGCCCAATGCCACACTCTCATGGCCTCTCGGCAAAGAGGGTAGGACCTGGTTCCGCCTTGCTTGTTTATGTACCAGACTACCGACATGTTGTCTGATAGGATCGCAATAGTACCCCGGGGAAGAACATGATGAAGTGCTTGCAAGACCAGTAGCACCACTCTCATTTCCAGGATATTGATATGTAAGTGCGTTTCGTGAGCCTGCCACGTACCTTGGACAGACCTGTCCAGATAATGCCCCCCCCCCACCCTATCTGGGAGGCGTCCGTGGTCACCGTGGCGACAGGAGGCTGAAGGGCAAATGGTCGCCCCTGGACCAGGTTGGACCGAAGCAGCCACCAATGTAGGTCCCGACGGCAAGTTTCCGTAATCTGGACCAAATGGTTCAAGGGGAGATCCTGAAAGGACCATTGAACCAACAGTAGCAATTGCAGCACCCGCATGTGTAGCCTGGCTAAGGGGACTAGAAGAATAGTCGATGCCATCGTGCCCAATAACTGCAGAATCAGTCTGGCCTGAACTCGTGATCTGGGTAACAAGGTTTGAACCTGAGACTGCAGGACCTGAATCCTTTCTATAGGCAAGAATGCCCACATTCTTCTTGTGTCTAACTCATGCGCCTATAAAGGTAATACGCTGAGACGGCTGCAGGCCCAGATTTTCCCCAATTGAACGTGATTCCTAGTGAATGACCCAAACTGACTGTGGTCATGAGCTCCCGAACTAATAGATGCTTGGTGGTGGCAGTAAGGAGCCAGTCGTCTAGCTAGGGAAACACTTGGAATCCTAGACTTCTCAAGTGAGCTGTCACTACTGCCAGGCACTTGGTGAACACCCTGGGGGCTGTGGTGAGACCAAAGGGCAGAGCTCGGAACTGGAAATGACTGGTTCCCAGGCGGAAGCGTAAGTAACTCCTGGACTCTTGACTTATCAAGATGTGATAGTAAGCGTCCTTGAGATCTATGGAGCACATCCAGACATCCTTCTCCAATAACGGGAGAATGGACTGAAGGATGACCATTCGGAAAATGGATTTTTTTACAAATTGATTCAATGATATGAGGTCCAAAATGGGCCTTAAGTCCCCTGTCTTTTTTGGCACCAAAAATAGTCTTGAGTAAACCCCTGATCCGATCTGGTCGGCGGGGACAGGCTGGATGACTCCTTTTCTTAGCAGCTTTGAGACCTCGACCGCTGCTTGATCCCGCTGACTGGGTGGCACATCCGGGATTTTCCTGATAGGAAGAGGGGGTTTTAAGAAAGGGATGAGATAGCCTCCCGTTATGGTTCGGAGCACCCACTGATCGTTGGTTATAGATTCCCAAGCCTGTGGGTGTTCCGCAAAGCGACCCCCGACTGGCTACGGAGATGCGCAGTCGGGCCACGTCTCAGGGACGTTGAGGGAAGGATGGACCACGAAAGGAATCGTGGTCTCCAGAGTTGCGGGGGCCTCTGCCGCCTCTGGGGCGACGTCTTCCTGAATCCCCCCCCCTGCCTCTAGAGGGGGGATCACTCGGTGGAGTAGGGAAAGACCTTTGAGATTTTCTGAACCACATTTTCCCTCCTCTCTGGGCCTTGGGGTAAGGTCTAGAGGGAGTGGAAAAACGGGCCCCCACGGCAGTCAAGGTCTTGCCCTCCTGCTCGCATCGAGTCAGTGTGTCCTTCACCTTGGATCCAAACAAGGAGGACCCATCAAAGGGGGCGTCGGTGAAGGAAGACTTAAAGGCCTCCGCAAAGGGACACAAGCGTAACCAGGTGTGTCTTCTAAGAGCCACGCCTGTTCCCGCTGCTCTACTCGCCCCTTCGGCCGCATATGAGATGAGCCTCATGGACGAGTTGACTATCGAAGATAGGGTAGTCATCTGAGCGCCAACAGTTTGGGCTAACGCCTCAGGAAGGTTACCCATAAGAGACTCACCTAACTCTTTGAGGAGGTCTCTTTGGAGCCTGGTACAATGACAAAGATAATTCAGCGACTGCAGGGTAAAGGCCGCTGAAGAAAGGGTACGCTTCCCGTACCTCTCCATGCTCCTGGAATCCTTATTAGGAGGGTGAATAGACGTTGAAGCCTCTGCCACGTCCTGCTGAGTGGCAGATGCCACCACCATCGCATCTACTCCAACTCCTTTAGTCAAAAATTCCTTTTCAGGAGGGGCTGAGAGAAACTTGTTAGGCCTGGCAGGTACCGGTTCCACAGAGTCAGGGTGTTCCCACACCCTTCGAGAAATTAGAAGTTATGTACCTACCATAACGTTCCATGTTAGTTGTCTTCTCTCGCCTTCTTTCTTGCTGGATGGGTTCGGAGCCAATCCTCGGCTCCGACTCGGCACTTGCTAAGCTCGAGAATCACTTTTACCAGCTCGAGGCAGCCCTATATCCCATGATGCAAGGCAGTAATTACCCAGATCTCGTTTGGTATCTAGAGGAAAAAACTGCCCGCAATCTTCCCACAAGGAAGAAGAAAACTAACCTGAGAAAACTGTAAGGGGAACCAGGTAACAGAGATCCAGAGCTAACTGGTGTCCAAGGGAGAACAATCTCCCAGAGAAAAAGGGAAAAATCAAGGTCTGTCCAGGCTATGGGGACAGGAGGGAGGGACGCAAGAAAGAAGGCGAGAGAAGACAACTAACATGGAACGTTATGGTAGGTACATAACTTCTAAATGTTAAGTTGTCAATCTCGCCTTCATTCTTAGCACCCCTATCCTGGGCGGCTCAATGGAACAGACTCTTGAGAACTGTGGAACCAAAACTTGCCCTGTCCCTGGAGGCCAAATCCAATTTGTAATGAGAAACGAAGGTATGAGGAGTGGCCCAAGTGGCTGCTGCAAAAATAGTGTCCAAGGGTAGTCTAGTCTGAAAAGCTGTAGATGTGGCTAGACCTCTAGTAGAATGTGCTTTAGGTTTTGAGATCAGTTGTTTGCCCCTAAGCTGATAAATGTCAGAAATGGTGGAAGATAGCCATCTGGATAAGGTTACTTTAGAAACAGGAAGACCTTTCCTATTTTCAGCATAAGAAAGAAAAAGCTGATCAGATTTTCTAAATTGCTTTGTTCTGTCCAAATAATATCTGAGTTGGCGATGAACATCTAGGCAATGCAATCTTTGTTCTGCCCCGTTAGAATAATTGGGAAAAAATACAGGAAGGTCAATGGATTGATTTAAATTTGTTTTAGAAGCAACCTTGGGCAAAAAGGATGGATTGGTTCTTAAGGATACTCTATCCTTGTGGAAGACCAAGTAAGGGGGACGAACACAGAGAGCATGTAGTTCCGACACTCTCCTAGCCGAAGTAATAGCAACTAGAAAGAGTGTCTTCCAAGAAAGAAGTTTTAATGAGCATGTAGCAGCCGGTTTGAAAGGGGGAAGTATCAAGTATGCCAGCACTAAATTTAGGTCCCACTGTGGTGGAGGATCTCTAACAGGGGGTTTAAGTAGGAACACCCCTCTGAGAAAGGCTTTACAAAGTTTGTGAGACATAATATTCTGGTCTGCAAATCCGACATGGACATTATAGATTGCTGCCAACTGGACTTTAACTGTGGAAGAAGAAGAACCGGAGTGAAAAATTTCAGCTAGAAAGTCCAAGACTGACTGAATAGGGGCAGTAAAAGGGTCTATGTTCTTAGACTTTGCCCAAAAGGAGAAACGTTTCCATTTGCTAGAGTAAATCCTCCTGGTAGAGGACTTTAGAGAAGCTACTATGATATCTCTAATGGGGTTAGAGATCATAGGAAGCCTGGCTAAGGAAGGAAGTGGCGCAACCAAGCAGTGAGGTTGAGGGAACGAATTGATCGGTGCAGCTGACCCGACTGATGGGTCAGAAGATCTGGAACTGGATCCAGATGCCAAGGCTGCACCATGAGATGGCGATGAAGAAACGGGAACCAAATTTGTCGAGGCCAGTAAGGGGCAATGAGAATCATTTTGGCTCTCAAGATGGTAGCTTTCTGGAGTACTTGAGGTATCAACGGAAAGGGAGGAAAGGCATAAAGAAGTCCCCGGGGCCAATCTTGGGTAAGAGCGTCTCTGGGGGGATGGCCCGGAAGTGGAAAGAGAGAAGAAGTCTGGGCATTTGCTGTTTTGGGGTGTAGCAAAAAGGTCGCAGCATGGACGGCCCCACTTCTGAAAAATCTCCTTCACTATGGATTGCTTGAGAGACCACTCGTGAGGCATGAGTATAGCTCTGCTCAATCTGTCCGCTATTATGTTGGTTTTCCCGGGGATATGCGTTGCTACCAGAAACTGATGAGAGGAGATCGCCCATTGCCAAAGTCTGAGAGCTTCTCGACACAAGGGATAGGACTTGGTTCCGCCCTGCTTGTTGATGTACCACACCACGGACATGTTGTCCGTGTAAACTGCAATAGTTCCTAAGGGAAGAAAGTCGTTGAGGGCTTGCAACGTTAAAAGCACTGCTCTCATCTCTAGGACATTTATGTGCAGGTGGTATTCGAACGGTTGCCACGTGCCATGAACCATCCTGCCCTGATAATGCCCCCCCACCCGATCAGGGAGGCATCCGAAGTGACCGTGGCTACCGGGGCCAGGGGGACAAATGGTCTGCCCTGATGGACTAGGGGAGAAGAAGTCCACCAGGATAGATGGCTCTTGCAGGTTTGTGTCACCAGGATCTTATGACGCATGGGAAGCTGCTGGAAGGACCATTGGGTAAACAACATCCATTGTAGGAGACGCATATAAAAACGGGCCAGAGGAAGAAGTGTGATGGCAGCTGCCATGAGGCCCAACACTTTCAGGACCAACCTGGCTTGTACCTTTTTGCTGGATAGGATGATCCGAACGTGGTTTTGTATATCTAGGATTCTTTGACTTGTTAGGTTTGCTGACATCCGAGTAGTGTCTAGATCTGCGCCTATAAAGGTAATAGATTGACAGGGCGATAAGGAAGACTTTTCGAAGTTGACCGCAACTCCTAACTGACCGCAGAGACGTAGAGTATAATCTCTGGCTTGGAGACGTTGATGCCTGGTGGTGGCTGAGAGGAGCCAGTCGTCGAGATTCGGAAACACCTGGAATCCTTGACGTCTCAGGTGAGCCGTGACCGCTGCCATGCATTTGTTGAACACTCTGGGGGCTGTAGTGAGACCAAAGGGCAGGGCTCTGAATTGAAAATGACTGGTCCCCAGCCGAAAGCGGAGAAATCTTCTGTGATAGTACGCATCTTGAAGGTCTATGGAGCACATCCAGTTGTTTTTGCCCAGAAAGGGCAAAATCGATTGAAGTGTGACCATCCGAAATCTTGTCTTTTTGACAGACTTGTTCAGCCTGCTGAGGTCTAATATTGGTCTCCAGTCTCCCGTCTTTTTGGGAACCAAAAAGAACCTTGAGTAGATTCCGGACTCTAATTGATCTGTTGGAACTGGCTGGATGGCCCTTTTTTTTAGAAGCTTTGATACCTCTAGCTTCGCAATTTCCCTTAGACCGGGTGGAACGTCTGGAAGGGAACCTTTTTGAGGGAAGGGGCTTTCCTCGAAAGGGATCTTCTAACCCTCGGATATGATCTACTGTACCCATCTGTCTTGAGAGAGGGAAAGCCAAGCTTCTGGGTACAGCGACAATCTCCCCCCGACTGCCTCCAAGGGTGGGCAGTCGGGCAACACCTCAGGGATGCTGGAAGGGCTTGTCAGAGAGGGGCTCTCTGCTGCCCTGGTTCTGCGGACCTCCTCTGCCCCTAGGGTGGCGTCTATTGTTATTACCCCCTCTGCCTCTGGGGGTAAACTGACCACGTGCGTCAGGCATGACTCCCTGAGATTTTCGGAACCACATTTTCCCTCCCTTCTGACCTTTGGGGTAAGATCTAGAAGGGGTGGAGAAACGGACTCCTACGGCAGAAAGAGTCTTGCCGTCTTGCTCGCACCTGGTCAATGTGTCCTTCACCTGAGGCCCAAACAAAGTAGTGCCATCAAAGGGAGAATTTGTGAAGGACGCCTTAAAGGGGTCTGCGAAATTGCAAAGCCGCATCCAGGACTGACGTCTAAGAGCCACTACTGTGCCTGCGGCTCTACTCGCCCCATCGGCTGCATAAGAAATGAGCCGCATGGAGGAGTTAGTTATGGAATTTAGGATTCCAAGCTGAGAGGCAATCTTCTCTTGAGCCCCAGCAGCTGACGGATCCTGTACTACCTCACCCAATTCTTTGAGGATCTCTCTTTGAAGTCGGGTGAAGTGACATAAATAATTCAGCGAACGCATAGCAAAGGTCGCTGAGGAAAACATCCGCTTACCATACCTGTCCATGGTCCTAGACTCCTTGTTAGGAGGATGGACTGGTACAGAAGGATCTGCAAGTTCCTTTTTGGTGGCGGCTGCCACCACCATGGCATCAACCGGAACACCTTTCGTAAGAAACTGTTTCTCAGAGGGGGCCGTGATAAATTTAGAAGGTCTCCTGGGGACTGGCTCCACAGAATCAGGAGATGCCATTCGAGCTATCACCTCCATGAGGGGGTCGAAAGGCGGAGACACCCAGGAGGTGGAGGGTCGAGATCCAAAAGCCTCCGGGTATACCTACTCATCCTCGGAGGGATTAATGGAGGGCCAGTTTCCCCTCTGTTTTAGGAGTTCTAGGATGTCTGAAAAAGAGACATCCTTAGAGGGGGATCTTGGGGACCCCTCCGACTCATCTAAGTTGGTATCTGATGTCGTAGACTCAGGGGAGTCTAAGTGCTTCCTCTTGCAGGTCCTCTTATGCGGGGGCTCTTTTGAAGGGTCAGGAGAAACCTCGGAAGAGGAAGTTCTTCCCAATGGGGAAACCTGGGGCGATGGATCTCTGGGTCCGGGAGCAAGAGAGTGGGAAGAGACATCTACAGGCTCCGTAGAGGGAGGAGCTAAAGGAACCGACTGCTGACTAAGCTCGGGGGCTAGCACACTCCTCATCACCTCGAAGGCTCCCCTCCCAGGGAGGACCGAGAGACCCCTCTCCGAAGAAATTGGGATCCCCGGCCCCACCGAAAAGGAAGGCTCTGAAGCGGATGTCGGTGCCGAGCTCACCAAGGCCGAAGCTCCGAGAGGGAGAACGGGGTTGGACAAGGGTCCGATGCCACTCGCCCCCTCGGAACCGACCAGGGAAGCCCGACAACCGGATCCCTCCAAGGACGGTCTCAAGGAGGAGATAGGAGTCGAAGACGACGGAGCCGAAAGGTGTGGTATCGGCTCAGAAGCAGCAACAGTCATGGTACCAATAATCTCTGGGTCCGAGCTCTGTAGGAGAGTCGAAGGAGGAATTTCAGGAGGGTGTGGAATAGCGGTCGTCTGTTGAGACGGGCTATGGAGCATCTGGGCCAGTGCCTGTGATTTTAGTAGTCTGCTCACCACTCTCTCCAAGTCATGGTCTGAGAGCCTGGAAGACCTTGATGATCGGCTCCGATGGCTCCGCTCCGAAAGTAAGGGGGAGGCCGGAGCCGAGTGGATAGACTCCAATGAAGGAGATCTAGACCTCTTCCTCGACGGAGCCATCGGAGCCGACGAACCTTTGGATCCAGTTGGAGCCGACAGCTTGTCGGCTCCGAGCTGAGATGGAGACATTTCGGCTCCAGCCGGAGCCGAAACATGCTTCAAAGCTAGGGTATCGGCTCCAGCCGGAGCCGACACAGGTGCTGAAGCCAGGGTATCGGTGCCGATCGGCGCCGGTACTGAACCTTGTAAGAAGGAAGGATCAGCTCCGGACGGAGCCGATGTCGACTCTGGAGGAGTCGGAACCAAGGCCACAGACTTGGACACCGAAGTCTGGGTCTTGGATGGCTTAGAGGGCTTCCCAGAACCGACCTTAGCCGGGGAGCCCTCAGAATCAACTTGTTTCTACGTTCCTGCAGGACCCTCTGGCTGAAAGAATGACAAATAGCACAGGAGTCCTGCAGGTGTAGGGGTCCCAGGCAGTAAATACAAGAAGTGTGACCGTCTGTCAGAGACATCTTCTGACAGCACGAGTCACACTTCTTAAAACCTGAGACCCTAGTGTCTTTTGACATGACCGAGATTAGGACACAAACACACACACACTCAGTCCTTAAATACAGTAATTTAAACAAAAACACAGACACACCTAACAAAAATCCTGACAGGAAATGTTTGGGAGGGGAAGGCCTAAGGCCTGACTAACAGAAAAATATATAAGGGATCGAGAAAACTGACGGGAATAGGGTTTAAGTGAATCGGGGTACTACTAACTATAAAAGGGAATAAATTTATAAAACTGGGGTATTTAAATCTCTTGAAAAGAGTAATAAAAACTCACTTACCAGGAGCTGGTAAAAAGGTGACCTCATGAGCGAAGCGGCAAACGAGATCTGGATAATTACCGCCTTGCATCATGGGATATAGGGCTGCCTCGAGCTGGTAAAAGTGATTCTCGAGCTTAGCAAGTGCCGAGTCGGAGCCGAGGACCATCGCCGAACCCATCCAGCAAGAATGAAGGCGAGATTGACAACTTAACATCTAAATCTAGCAATTCATCGAAGGGTGGAGACACCCAGGAGGCGGAGGGCTGGGCCCCAAAAGCCTTGAGGAAAACTGACTCCTCTGCGGAAGGGGTTTTGGACTGCCAATCGGCTCTCTGTCTCAAGATCTCGAGGATATCTGAGAATGAGACGTCATCCGAGGACGATTTAGGGGACCCCTCCGCATCATCGAGGTCAGTATCTGATGTGATAGACTCATCCTGGGAGTCAACGTGCTTCCTCTTGCACAATTTTTTCCTTGGAGGTTCATCTGAAGCGGAATCAGAAGGACCTCCCGGGAGAAGGGAACCCCCCAAGGGGGTATCCTCAGGCTCTGGGGCCCCGCTGTTGTGGGGGTGAAGCACATCAGAAGCACCAGTTCCCAAGTCCAGGGACGGTGAGGTAGAGACTTGCTGAGCCGGCAAGGACATGGCCAGCGCACTCCTCATGGCCTCAAAAGCAGGACCTCCAGACTCTACGGAGGACACCGGCTGAGAGACCACGACGGTACCAGGAATCCCTGCAGCCGACGCTCCGAGGGGGAGACTAGGCACCGAAGCTACCAGTTCCAAAGCGTTCCCCTCGGCCCCGACCGAGGAAGTCCCGGTACCGAACCCTGACGCTGAAGACGGGGTAGGAATGATGGTCGGAACCGAGAGGCTCCGAGGGGGTCTTGGTTCCGACTGGACAACTCCACTCCGCTCTACCATCACCAACTCCAATGGCTCCGAGGAGGTTGGAGGAGGAATCGGATGTGTTGAAGTGGGGACTGGCTCCGGAGCCGAGTGGGCTGGAGCCGAGACCATTTTTGCAAAAACCGGGGACTGGAAAAGCCTCTGGATAACTCTGTCCAAATCTGAATCAGACAATCTGGAGGATTTAGAGGAAATAGATGGGGCCCGAGACAACTTCTCTCTCAGCTCCGATAGTCCAGGGGACCGGCTCCGAAAAGGCTCCAACACTATCGGCACCGGATCCGGAGCCGTATGTAAAAGTATCGGCGCAGAAGGGGACTTCGGGGCCGAGGGGGGAGAGTCTGAGCTGCACACCTCCAACGGCTCCGAGACCAAAGGAGCCGAAGCAGATGATTCACCTCTCGATCCTCCAACCTGCGGCTCCGACACCAATGGAGCCGAGGAAAGAGGTATCGAGGCAGACCCTTCCACCCGAGGCTCCGAAGCCATTGGAGCCGAGGAAGAAGAGGTCGACCTATGCTTCTTGGAAGTCGGTTCCGGACTGGTGAGCCGACGACCTTTCTTTAGAAGCTGGAGAGGAGGGAGAAGCCAAAGCTTCCTCAAAGGAGGGCTTAATAAGGCCCTTAAGGATCAATTTATTTTTACGTTCTTGAAGGACCCTAGAGGAAAAAGCATGACAAACACTACATGTTTCCTGCAGATGTTTCGGTCCCAAACAATATGCACAAACAGCATGGCAATCAGTAATAGACATTTTGTAGTTGCACTTGGTGCACTTTTTAAAACCAGACTTTTGCTCCTTAGACATCGTATCACACCACTATCTTTTTACCACACAAAAAACAACAACCTTAAAGTAGGGCTCGAGCCCTTGACTCAAAAACGAGACTGGCCCGAGTTACAGTACACCAAACGGACAGAAGCCCTCTAACTAAAAACGGGCTTACCCGATAAGCAGGACGTACAGTAAGACGGATAACACAACTAGAAAAACAAATCACCACATTAACTCACAAATAAAGGCAAAGGCCCTCTAACTTAAAACGGGCCTTGCCCGGTAAATAAGTAAAATTTCAATCACACTGAAAAAGGTTAACACACACACATAAAGCTGTTAAAATTAGAAGTTATGTACCTACCATAACGTTCCATGTTAGTTGTCTTCTCTCGCCTTCTTTCTTGCTGGATGGGTTCGGAGCCGATCCTCGGCTCCGACTCGGCACTTGCTAAGCTAAAGAGTCACTTCCACCAGCTCGAGGCAGCCCTATATCCCATGATGCAAGGCGGTGATTACCCAGATCTCGTTTGGTAGCTAGAGGAAAAAAAATAACTACTATCTTCCCCCAAGGGAAGAAAAACAAGTAGCCTGAGAAAAACTGTAAGGGGAGCCCAGGTAACTAAGTGCAGAGCTAACTGGTGTCCAAGGGAGAAGTCTCCCAGAGAAGACGATAGTTCAAGGTCTGTCCAGGCTAGGGAGACAGGAGGGAGGGAAGCAAGAAAGAAGGCGAGAGAAGACAACTAACATGGAACGTTATGGTAGGTACATAACTTCTAAATGCTAAGTTGTCAATCTCGCCTTCATTCTTGCTGGATGGGACCGCGTCCCTAGCACCTCTATCCTGGGTGGCTCAATGGAACAGACTCTTGAGAACTGTGGAACCAAAACTCGCCCTGTCCCTGGAGGCCAAATCAAATTTGTAATGTGAGACGAAGGTATGAGGAGTGGCCCAAGTGGCTGCTGCACAAATAGTGTCTAAGGGTAATCTAGCCTGACAGGCTGTAGATGTGGCTAGACTTCTGGTAGAATGTGCTTTTGGTGTTGAGATCAGCTGTTTGCCCCCAAGTTGATAAATGTAAGAAATAGTGGAAGAGAGCCATCTGGATAAGGTCACCTTAGAAAAGTACAGTTTTGTACCTACCATAAATGTAGATGTCCGAACTGGATAGCATCTGCAGTCATAACAAATGGGTTGTCCTGTCGTCAGGCAGCCCTTCGGTCGGCCGGATTCCAAAGTCTGGGTCCGGCCGCTGATGTCGCACTTCACCCGGCGTCATCTCTGCTGGTCTTGGGTATAAAGGCATCAGCCGCCATTTTCCTCAGTGTTTCTTGCCCCAGATGCCAGTTGCCCTCTTGGAAGGCTAAATTTTGGATAAATGCCAATGTTTCCAAAAGGATAGAAGGCAAACACAAAAATAAGCATGTATGTACATATATACAAACAAATACACCATAAGAGACCCCCAGCTAGCTATTAGGAGGGTAAATACCCTAGGAGTACCACAGAGGGAAGGAGGGAGGGTAATCCTGACTGCAGATGCTATCCAGTTCGGACATCTACATTTATGGTAGGTACAAAACTGTACTATGTCCTTCATGGATGCATCTGCAGTCATAACAAATGGGTAGAATACCACAGCCAACTAGGGGAGGGGGAAGCAAAAATTATGGTGTGGTTAGGATCCCTTGCAGTACAGCAGTGGCAAACCCTGCTCGGGATCTAGAATACAGAGGTAAATTATAATGCTTGGCAAATGTATGCACGGAGGTCCAAGTAGCCGCCTCAATAATGTCCTTGGTTGCCACTCCTCGTAAGAAAGCTGTGGTAGTGGCTGTAGCCCTTGTAGAATGAGGCCTTATGTTCTGTGGAATTGGTTTTCCATGGTAGGAGTAACAGAATCGTATGCAATTTCCTATCCATTTGGAGATTGTCTGTTTGGAAATTGCTTTTCCTTCCCTTCCTGTTGCATAGGCTACAAAAAGCTGGTCAGTCTTTCTGCTACTTTTGGTTCTGTCCAGGTAGTAGCGTAGCTGTCTATGTACATCCAAGGTATGCAGCATTCCTTCCCCTCTGTTTTGTGGATTGGGGAAGAAGGTAGGTAGGTGGATTGCCTGGTTTAAAGACACTCTGGATACCACCTTAGGCATAAATGTAGGATTAGTTCTCATGGACACCCTATCTTGATGGAAGATTAGGAAGGGTTGTACTGCCATTAAGGCCTGGAGTTCAGAAACCCTCCTTGCTGAGGTAATTGCCAGTAGGAAAGCAGTTTTCCATGACAGGTGCTGTAGATCTGCTGTTGCTGCTGGTTCAAACGGAGGGAGTGTCAACTTTTCTAGCACAAAGTTCAAGTCCCATGCTGGTAATAGGTTTATACTAGGCTATCTGCCCTAAGGCATTTATGGTGGTTTCCTAGGAGGTTTTACATTCTTGATCCCTCTGAGGAACTGCCTGAGTAGAGGATGTGAAAAGACAGGTGGATCAAAGCTGTATTCTGCTGAAATAGCTGATGCATGTATCTTGATGGAGGAATAGGACAGGCCTGTATGTAGAAGCTCTGCCAAATACTCCAGAATGTTAGCAATATCTATACTCGACACATCTTTTCCTCTTTCAGCACTCCAAATGACAAACCTTTTCCATTTTCCTGCATAGTTCCTTCTTGTTGAAGGTCTGCGGGCTTCAATGATAATGTCTTTAACCCTTTGGGAAAGATCTGGATTAGTTGCAGCTATGTGATGTTCCAGGCAGTCAGTTGCAAAATTTTTAGGTTTGGATGCATGATGCTGTAGTTGTTCTGAGTTAACATCAAAGGCATCAGGGGTATTGTCCACATTTTCTCCCGAGACATGCTCCTCAGCAATGGGTACCAGTGTTGTCTTGGCCAGTTCGGAGCTATCAGGATTATCCTTGGACGTTCCTCCTTGATTTTTAGTAATACCCTGTGTATCAAGGGAAGAGGTGGAAATGCATATGCTGTCAGACCTTTCCAGCTGAAGGAGAGCGAATCCACCTTCCATGCAAGTGGGTGGAATGTTCTTGTGCAGAATTTTTTGAGCTGGTGATTGAGAGGGGAAGCGAATAGATCTATTTGTGGCATTCCCCATTTCTTTATGATGGTCTTGAAGATGTCCGGGTGTAGCATCCATTCGTGAGCATCCGAGGTGGTTCTGCTTAACATGTCTGCTAGAGTGTTCTCCTTTCCGGCTGCAAATATTGGCTGTAACTGGATGTTGTAGCTGAGTGCCAGATTCCAAAGGTCCAAAGTCATTCTGCATAGGGGGTATGAATGAGTGCCTGTTGATGTACCACATGACTGTGGTGTTGTCTGTCCTTATCATCAAATGTCCTTCTTTGAGGAATGGTCTGAATTTTTGGATTGCCAGTTTTACTGCCAGCATTTCTTTTTGGTTTATGTGCAGGTGCAGCTGGTCCTGAGTCCACAATCCTTATGCATTTGTCCAGCATGTCGCCCCCATCCTAGGTCTGAGGCGTCTGTTGTGATGGTTTGGCTTGTTCGAAAGTTGTGGAAGGGTAGGCCTGGGTTTGACTGGCATGCTTGAGCCCACCATAGGAACTCCTGTTTTAGGCATGGGATTAGTGGTATTTCTGCTTCTAGACTGTGCCTGTGTTGGGACCATAAATTCTTTAGGTACCACTGTAGTTTTCTCATATGCAGTCTGGCATGTGGGACCAAGATTATGCATGATGCCATGAAGCCCAAGGCCTGCAGAACTTTTCTTGCTGTTAGTTTGTTCTGTTTTGTTAATGCCAAGAAGTAAAGAGGGAGTTCTTTTTGTTTTTCTGCAGTTAGGAATGCCATTTGTTTTACTGTGTCCAATTCCGCGCCCAAGAATGTTCTTGTTTGGGATGGTATCCGCCTTGACTTTTGTAAATTGACTGTGTATCCCAGGGCTTGTAGCAAGTAAATGACCCTTTGTAAATCTGTTGTCAGCTTGCTTTTGTTGTCCGCTTGTAGCAGGCAGTCGTCCAGGTATGGATAAATTTGGATTCCCTGTAGTCTGCAGTGGGCGATTTCTGATGCCAGACATTTTGTGAATACTCTGGGCGCAGTAGATAAGCCAAAGGGCAATGCTGAGAATTGATAATGCTCTGATCCTGCAAGAAATCTGAGGTATCTTCTGCAATTTGGTCGAATGGGGACGTGCAGGTATGCCTCCTTGAGATCTAGAGTTACCAGCCAACACTCTTTGCCCAGCATGGGAAGAAGTTGCTGTAGGGTCAGCATTTTGAATTTTGGGACAATGATGTATGTGTTTAAGATGGACAGGTCGAGAATAGGTCTCCAGCTTTTTTTCTTTTCTTGGTACTAGGAAGAGTCTGGAGTAGAATCCTTTGCCCTGTTCTGTTATTGGTACTCTTTCCACAGCTCTCATCTTTGTTAATTGCCTTATCTGTTGTAGAGCTTCTATTTTTTGATTTGGAGGCAGGTTTGGCATTCCTCTTTTGACTGGTAAGGTGTGGAAGTGGAACCGGTAGCCTTGGTCTATGGTTTGCAAAATCCACTTGTCTTTTGTGATATAGTGCCAATTTTTCGAAAATAAGGCTAACTTTCCGCCTAATGGTGCTGCTATTTGCTCCCTGGTAGGCGGAGTTAGAGCCAAGTCACTGTGATTGTCCTGTTGCAGTGGTAGTGGTCGTGTCTGTGCCTCTGTTATTACCTTGCCACTGTCGTCCTCTGTACGCACCTCCTCTGGATTGATTTCTGCCTCTGGAGCGTCTATTCCTGCCCCTTTGGGATCTTGTGGAGTCAGGAAAGGACCAATTTTTGGCAGGCCAGTTCCTGCTAAACCTTGGGGGCTGAACCTGTAAGAAATCTTTAACTGTTTGTACAGATTTTGCCTTTTCTTCCATTTTCTTCATTACCTCCTGGGCAGGTGTACCAAATAAACTGGCCTTATCCATAGGAGCATCTAATAGCTTAGCTTTAACATGATCCGGTAAGACCTGCTCTTTCAACCATGCATGTCTTCTTATCACTGTGCCAGTCATGGCTGATCTAAATGAAGCCTCCAGTGCATCATAGCCACATTATAAGGAATGGTTACTAACCTGTTGTATGTTATTCACCATTTCTAATACATATTTCTTATCTATAGATTCATCAGAGGTTAGTTTTTTAGTTAACTGATCAAGCATAAACTCTTGGTATTGGATCATGTGAAACTGACAGTTTAAAGCTCTAGCTGAGAGAGTAGCAGAAGTGTAAACTTTTTACCCCATCTGTCTAAAGACCTGGCTTCCCTTTCTGAAGGAATAGGGTTTTGCTGTGGTCGAGGCTACTGCCTTAGGCCCCTGGGAAATAGTTTGGGTCTGCCAGTGGGGCCTTGTATAGGTGGTGATGAGTGTCTGGTACCCTGTAAAATCTATCAGGTTTGGCAGGGGCTGGAGGTAAAGAATCAGGAGCAGTGCAGACATCATTAAATGCATCATCCACAACAGGCAAAACAGGAGGAATAGCTAAGGGCCTATGTTGTGGTAAGTGCAGAAAAGTCCTAAGCCTTTTTCTTGAATCTGAGAAATCTTGTCCCTGCCATTGGAATTGCTCTCTCATGGCATGTAAGGTTTCCCCAAAGGAAAATTCCTCTGGTGAAGAGGCAGCTGGAATGGATTCTTCCGCATCAGAGTCTTCATAAGTAGAGAAAGGATCCTCTGGCTGTTCTGTAATGTCGAAGTCATCTGCAGAATCATCAGAGGACACTGGCTCGGGGGGCTCTGTTCTAGGTCTCTTTTCTGGGGGCTGAGAGGCCCTGTCTGGGTGAGATTGGGATCCCCTAATTAAGGATATTAAATCTTCTGCCAGAGTAAGCATTTGTGAACTGGAAGTGGGCCTGTGTGAGAGAGGTTTAACAGGCACTGACTTAGCAGATTTGGCTGCTTTAGCCCTGGCAAAGGCCTTGATAGACATGGCTGCAGGGGGTCTAGCAGCACCACGTGCTGGGGTAGAGACATCCAAAGGGATGGTGTCTGATAACTCACTAGAAGCCACAGTTGTAGGCAAAATTTCTGAGGCCGATTCAGGTAAAGTAGCGGGAGCCTCAGTAGTTGTCATGGATTCGGCTGAAGATTGACCAGTTTTCTCGGTTTCGGCCGAAACCGAGACACTCGCGGCTTGCTTAACCGTGGTTTCGGCCGAAACCGCGGACCGCGAGTGTCGGTCTTTTCCTTGCGTTTTTTAACAATTTGGGTAGTCGGAGGATCCGACGGCATAATGTACGCAAAGTCTGAGCCGAAAAACTGTTCAGCAAACTACGACCGACGCCTTAGCGTTCGTCGGTTGAAGGAAGCACAGGCCGAACAGGCTACTACGTGGTCTGGGCCTAAGCAAGGCAGACAGTAAGAGTGGAAATCTTTATGAGGTATTTGTTTCCCACAAGTTAAACAGTTATTGACTTTTTCTGACATCGGCTGAGGCAAGAAAGAGTCCCCAACGGGTACTTAGCTTTTAGAAGTCTTGTAGTATTCGGTAGTAGTAATCTCTGGATCTGACCGACCGGCACTTGCGAACAGCTTCTGCTTGGGCGCCACGGCAAGAAAGACTGAGGAAAATGGCGTCGGCTGATGCCTTTATACCCGAAGACCAGCAGAGATGACGTCGGGTGAAGTGCGACATCAGCCGAAGCCGGACCCAGACTTTGGAATCCGGCCGACCGAAGGGCTGCCTGACGACAGGACAACCCATTTGTTATGACTGCAGATGCATCCATGAAGGACATCAGGGAGACCTTTCTTATTTTCAGCATAAGAAAGAAAAAGCTGGTCAGACTTTCTATATTGCTTTGATCTGTCCAAGTAATATCTGAGTTGGCGATGAACATCTAGGCAATGCAATTTTTGTTCCGCCCTGTCAGAATAATTGGGAAAAAATACTGGAAGATCAATAGATTGGTTTAAATTTGTCTTAGAAGTAACCTTGGGCAAAAAAGACGGATTAGTTCTTAAAGATACTCTATCCTTGTGGAAGACCAAGTACGGGGGACGAACACAGAGAGTATGAAGTTCAGATACCCTTCTAGCCGAATTAATAGCGACCAGAAAGAGTGTCTTCCAAGAGAGAAATTTTAACGAGCATGTAGCAGCTGGTTCAAAAGGGGGAAGTATTAAGGATGCCAGCACTAAATTTAGATCCCACTGCGGTGGAGGATCCGTAACAGGGGGTTTAAGTAGGAAGATTCCTCTGAGAAAGGCTTTGCAAAGTTTGTGAGACATAATGTTCTGGTCTGCAAATCCGACATGAAAATTCGAGATTGCTGCCAGCTGGACTTTAACTGTGGAAGAAGAAGAACTAGAGTGAAAAATTTCAGCTAGGAAGTCCAAAACTGACTGAACAGGGGCAATGAAGGGATCTATGTTCTTAGACCTTGCCCAAAAGGAAAAACGTTGCCATTTGCTAGAGTAAATCCTTCTGGTAGAGGGCTTTAGAGAAGCTACTATGATATCCCTAACGGGATTAGAGATCATAGGAAGCCTGGCTAAGGAAGGAAGTGGAGCAACCAAGCAGTGAGGTTGAGGGAACGAATGGACCGGTGCAGTTGACCCGACTGGTGGGTCAGAAGATCTGGAACTGGGTCCAGATGCCAAGGCTGCAGTACGAGATGTCAATGAAGGAATGGGAACCAAATTTGTCAAGGCCAGTAAGGGGCAATGAGAATCAGCTTGGCTCTCAAGTCGGTAGCTTTCTGAAGCACTTGAGGAATCAACGGAAAAGGGGGAAAAGCATAAAGAAGTCCCCGGGGCCAATCCTGGGTTAGAGCGTCTCTGGGGGGATGGCCTGGAAGTGGAAAGAGAGAGAAGAAGTCTGGGCATTTGCTGTTTTGGGGTGTAGCAAAAAGGTCGCAGCAAGGAGGGCCCCACTTCTGAAAAATCTCTTCCGCTATAGATTGTTTGAGAGACCACTCGTGAGGCATGAGTATAGCTCTGCTCAACCTGTCCGCTATGATGTTGGTTTTCCCGGGGATATGCGTTGCTATCAGAAACCGCTGAGAGGAGATCGCCCTTTGCCAAAGTCTGAGAGCTTCTCGACACAGAGGATAGGACTTGGTCCCGCCCTGTTTGTTGATATACCATACTACGGACATGCTGTCCATGTGAACTGCGATAGTTCCTAAAGGAAGAAAGTCGTTGAGAGCTTGCAACGTTAAAAGCACTGCTCTCATCTCTAGGACATTTATATGCAGGTGGTATTCGAACGGTTGCCACGTGCCATGGACCATCCTGCCCTGATAATGCCCCCCACCCGATCAGGGAGGCATCCGAAGTGACCGTAGCTACCGGGGCCAGGGGGACAAATGGTCTGCCCTGATGGACTAGGGGGGAAGAAATCCACCAGGATAGGTGGCTCTTGCAGGTCTGTGTGACAAGGATCTTGTGACGCATGGGCAACTGCTGGAAGGACCATTGGGTAAACAACATCCACTGTAGGAGACGCATGTAAAAGCGGGCCAGAGGAAGAAGTGTGATGGCAGCTGCCATTAGGCCTAACACTTTCAGGACCAACCTGGCTTGTACCTTTTTGCTGAATAGGATGATCCGAACATGATTTTGAATATCCAGGATTCTTTGATTTGTTAGATTTGCTGACATCCGCGTAGTGTCTAGATCTGCGCCTATAAAGGTAATAGATTGGCAAGGCGATAAGGAAGACTTTTCGAAGTTGGCAGAAATCCCTAACTGGCTGCAGAGACGTAGAGTGTAATCCCTGGCCCGGAGAAGTTGATGCCTGGTGGTGGCCGTGAGGAGCCAGTCGTCTAGGTACGGAAACACCTGGCATCCCTGACGTCTCAGGTGAGCCGTGACCGCTGCCATGCATTTGGTGAGCACTCTGGGGCTGTGGTGAGACCAAAGGGCAGGGCTCTGAATTGAAAATTACTGGTCCCCAGCCGAAAGCGGAGAAACCTTCTGGAGCGTCTGTGGATTTTTATGTGATAGTACGCATCCTGAAGGTCTATAGAGCACATCCAGTTGTCTTTGCCCGACTGAAGTGTGACCATCCGAAATCTCGTCTTTTTGACAGACTTGTTTAGTCTGCTGAGGTCTAATATTGGTCTCCAGTCTCCCGTCTTTTTGGGGACCAAAAAGAACCTTGAGTAGACTCCGGATTCTAAATGGCCTGCTGGAACTGGCTGGATGGCCCTTTTCTCTAGAAGTTTTGAAACCTCTAGGTTTGCAATTTCCCTTAAACCGGGTGGAACGTCTGGAAGGGATCCTTTTTGAGGGAAGGGGCTTTTCTCGAAAGGTATTCTGTAACCCTCGGATATGATCGACTGTACCCATTTGTCTTGAGAAAGGGAAAGCCAGGCTTCTGGGTACAGTGACAATCTCCCCCCGACTGCCTCCAAGGGTGGGCAGTCAGGCAACACCTCAGGGATGTTGGAAGGGCTTGTCAGAGAGAGGCTCTCTGCTGCCCTGGTTCTGCGGACCCCCTCTGCCCCTAGGGCGGCGTCTGCTGTTATTACCCCCTCTGCCTCTGGGGGTAAACTGACCACGTGCGTCAGGCGTGACTCCTTGAGATTTTCGGAACAGCATTTTCCCTCCCTTCTGACCTTTGGGTTAAGGTCTTGAAGGGGTGGAGAAACTGACTCCTACGGCAGAAAGAGTCTTGCCGTCTTGCTCGCACCTGGTCAAAGTGTCCTTCACTTGAGGTCCAAACAAAGTTGTCCCATCGAAGGTAGAGTTTGTGAAGGACGCCTTAAAGGGGTCTGCAAAACTGCAAAGTCGCATCCAGGACTGACGTCTGAGAGCCACTCCTGTGCCTGCAGCTCTACTCGCTCCATCGGCTGCATAAGAAATGAGCCGCATGGAGGAATTAGTTATGGAATTTAGGATTCCCAGCTGAGAGGCAATCTTCTCTTGAGCCCCAGCAGCTGATGGATCCTGTACCACCTCACCCAATTCCATGAGGATATCTCTTTGAAGTCGGGTGAAGTGACATAGATAATTCAGCGAACGCATAGCAAAGGTCGCTGAGGAAAACATCCGCTTACCATACCTGTCCATGGTCATAGACTCCTTGTTAGGAGGATGGACCGGTACGGAAGGATCTGCAAGTTCCTTTTTGGTGGCGGCTGCCACCACCATGGCATCAACTGGGACACCTTCGGTGAGAAAATAGAAGTTATGTCCTTACCATAACGTTCCATGTGGAGTGTTCATCTCGCCTTTGTTCTTACACATGGGTTCGGAGCCGATCCTCGGCTCCGTGCCGGCCTCTTGCAAGCTCTGCATCGAGAAGAAGCTCGAGACAATCTAATACCCACAATCCCCCTCTGCCTTTACCTCAGATCTAGTTTGCAAGCAAACCAATCTACAGAATAGCACATTCATGCTTATACACATATGTATAGAAAGAATCTATAGATAACTATATATATATCTAAACAGACACATATATATATATATATATATATATGCCAACTATGTACACAATATCGTAACAGTAG
Organism: Protopterus annectens; assembly: GCF_019279795.1. NCBI lineage: Eukaryota > Metazoa > Chordata > Ceratodontiformes > Protopteridae > Protopterus > Protopterus annectens. The sequence goes on along the minus strand of NC_056733.1, from coordinate 123,212,198 downwards.
CAGAATGCTCCTGGCCAGGCATCAAAGAACGTTCTTCTTAAGGGTGGGAGGGTGGGACTGTAAGAACAAAGGCGAGATGAACACTCCACATGGAACGTTATGGTAAGGACATAACTTCTATATGTGATAGTGTTCAATCTCGCGTTGTTCTTACACATGGGTAGCGTCCTAGCTCCTTGATCCTGAGGAACTCACGGGAGGACGTTCTTGAGCACAGTGGAACCAAAGGTTGCCCTGTCCCTAGAAACCTTGTCTACTTTATAATGAGAAATAAATGTATGTGGCTTAGACCAAGTAGCAGCCGCACAAATAGCGTCCAGTGGTAGGCGAGCTGCATGAGCCAAAGACGTAGACACTGACCTTGTGGAATGTCCTTTGGGTTTGTGTAAAAGGGGTTGATTTGAAGAATCGTAGACATAGATTATACAATCCGTTAACCATTTAGACAGAGTTCTTTTGGTAACTGCAAGTCCTTTCCTGCTATCAGCAAAAGCCACAAAGAGTTGATCTGTTTTTCTGTGATCTTTTGTTCTATCCAAATAAAATCTTAGCTGTCTGTGAACATCCAATTTGTGTAACATATACTCCATTTTGTTGGAGTGGTTTTTGAAGAAAGTGGGTAACTCAATGGACTGATTAATATTGTTAATAGAACACACTTTAGGATGAAGGATGAATTGGTTCGAAGAGAAACTCTGTCAGAGTGAAAGATCAAATAAGGGTGCTTGATGGAGAGAGCCTGAAGTTCAGATACTCGCCTAGCGGAAGTAATGGCTACCAGAAAGAGAGTTTTCCAGGACAAAAATTTTAATGGGCAAGAAGAGGCGGGTTCAAAAGGGGGCAACATTAATTTAGATAACAATAAATTTAGACTCCAAGGTGACGTCGGAGATCTGACCGGTGGTCTAATATGAAAAACTCCTTTTAAAAAGGCTTTACAAAGTCTGTGAGCCATAACAGGAGCTCCACATTCTTCCACATGGAAATTCGAAATGGCAGCCAATTGAACTCTTAGAGTAGCAGGAGAAGCACCCTGATGAAATAAGTCCGTTAAGAACTCTAATATCTTATTCAAAGGAGCTATAAAGGGATCCACATGGTGTGTATTCGCCCAGAATACAAATCGCTTCCATTTGCTAGTATACGTTTTAGTAGTGGAAGCTTTATGCAAAGCCACCAATATATCCTGAACTGCTGGTGACAAAAGATCAGACCTGGCTAAGTTGGGAATTGGAGCAGCCAAGCTGCTAGATGGAGTGACCGGAGCGCGGGATGGGGAACCCCTGACGAGTGAGTCAATAGATCTGGCTCTGGGTCCAGAATCCAGGGTCCCCGAATGCAGTGTATCTTCAGGAAGGGAAACCAAATTTGACGAGGCCAGAATGGAGCAATGAGGATTATCGTCCTGTGTAGGTTCCTGGCTTTCTGGAGAAACTCTGATATCAGAGGAAATGGAGGAAATGCGTACAGGAGTCCCGGGGGCCAATCGTAAACCAGTGCGTCCCTGGGGACTTCCCTGGAGGGGTAATAGGGCAAAGTAGCTCCTGCATTTGGCATTCATTGGAGACGCAAACAGGTCGCAGGAAGGCTGGCCCCACGCGAAAAATCCTTTTCGCCACTGACTGTTTTAGGGACCACTCGTGCGGTAACAGAATTGCTCTGCTCAGCCTGTCGGCTATGACGTTGGATGACCCCGGGATGTGCGTTGCTATCAGAAAGCGACCCGTGGACTCCGCCCACTGCCAAATTCTCATGGCCTCTCTGCATAGTTGATAGGACTTGGTTCGCCCTTGCTTGTTTATGTACCAGACTACAGACATGTTGTCCGTCTGAACTGCAATAGTCCCTAGAGGAAGAAGGGGAGCAAAGTGTTGCAACGCTAGAAACACTGCCCTCAACTCTAGAACATTGATGTGCAGATTGTACTCCAAATTGGTCCATTCGCCTTGGACTGTCTGTCCCTGAAAGATGCCCCCCCACCCTATCAGGGAAGCGTCCGTGGTCACCGTAACTGTGGGCGTGGGTAGCAAAAACGGGCTCCCTTGGAAAGGTTGCGCTTGAAGCCACCAGTTTAGATCTGTTTTGCAAGTCTTTGTTATAAGAATCTCGTGTGTTAGAGGTAGTTGTTGAAACGACCATTGTGCAAACAGTAGCCATTGTAGGACTCTCATGTGCAGCCTTCCCAGGGAATTGCAATAAGGGAGGCTGACATGAGGCCCAACACCTTCAGTACTAGTTTTGCAGGAGATTTCCTTGACAAGAGTAGAAGACGTATATGAGTCTGAAGTGATAATATCCTTTCTGGGGGAAGCCTCAGAATCAACTGACGTGTGTTTAATTCTGCTCCTATGAACAAGATATTTTGTGATGGCTGAAGTAAGGATTTTCCAAGTTTACGGAGATCCCTAGGTGAACACACAGTTGAAGAACAAAGTCTCTGGCCTGCAGTAGTTGGCCGGTGGTGGCGAAAGGAGCCAGTCGTCCAGATACGGAAACACCTGGAATCCCTGGCGTCTCAAGTGAGACGCTACCACTGCCATGCATTTGGTGAAGACCCTGGGGGCTGAGGTCAGACCAAAGGGCAGGGCTCGAAATTGAAAGTGACTGGCTCCCAGCCGGAAGCGCAAATGATCTCTGGATGCCCTGGCCATTTTGATGTGGTAGTATGCATCCTCTAGATCTATTGAGCACATCCACTCGTCCTTCTGTAAGAATGGAAGGATCGATTGAAGCGTGACCATTCGGAACTTTTCTTTCCTGACGAAAGTATTGAGGTAGCTTAGGTCTAGAATGGGCCTCCAGTCCCCTGTTTTCTTTGGAACTAAAAAGAACCTTGAGTAAGTCCCGAATCCTTGCTGGTCCGCTGGGACTGGTTGGATGACTCTTTTTCTAGCAGCTTTGAAATTTCTATAGCTGCTTGCTCTCGCAGATGGGGGTACATCTGGGAGTCTTTTCTTTGGGATGGGATGGGATAGGAAGGGTATGTTGTAACGTCTGGTAACCACTCTTTTACCCACTTGTCTGTAGTTATATTTTGCCAGGCCTGAGGGTATAAAGCTAGCGACCCCGACTGCCTCCAGAGCAGGACGGCCTCCTCTCAGGAGTGCTGGAAAGGTTTACCAGGAGTGTTTCCCTGTCACCTTGATGTTGCGGACCCCTCTGCCGCCAGGCGGCGTCTTCCACCTCTGCCCCTCCTCTGCCTCTGGAGGGGCATCACCTGTGTGCCTGAGAAAGATCCTTGGGGTTTTGAAACCACATTTTCCACCGCGTTGCCCTTTGGGGTGCGGTCTAGTTGGGGTGGAAAAACGGACTCCGACAGCAGACAGAGTCTTTCCCTCTTGTTCACACCGGGTAAGGGTCTCCTTTACTTTGGGGCCAAAGAGAGTGGCACCGTCAAATGGGGCGTTTGTAAAGGAAGACTTGAAGGCTTCATAAAGGAGAATAGGCATCCAGGATTGTCTACGAAGAGCAATCGCTGAAGCTGCTGCCCTACTCGAACCTTCGCTGCGAGGAAATCAGCCTCATGGACGAGTTAACAATCGATGTTAGGGTATTAAGTTGCGCTGTCACTTTCTCTGAGACAGCTGCATCTGTAGCACCCTGGAGGGTATCTCCCAACTCTTTGACTAGATCCCTCTGTAGACGTGTAAAATGGGTCAAATAGTTCAGGGACCGCATGGAAAAAGCCGCTGAACTAAAAATGCGCTTCCGTATCTATCCATCGTCCTAGAGTCTTTATTAGGAGGATGGACAGACGAAGAAGACTCCGACATCTCCTTTTTCGTGGCTGCTGCCACCACCATAGCGTCTACTGGAACTCCTTTTGTAAGGTAGGACTTATCCTGAGGTGCTGTGATGTATTTGTTAGGTTTCCTTGGAACAGGTTCCACTGTGTCAGGAGCCTCCCACGCCCTTCGAGCAATTAGTTCCATTAGTTCGTCAAAGGGCGGAGTGACCCAGGAGGAGGAAGGGCGAGCACCAAATGCCTTCAGCAGAACTGACTCATCCTCAGAAGGGTGAAGGGACTGCCAGTCACCTCTCTGCTTCAGGATCTCCAATATGTCCGAAAAGAGAAATCTTCTGAAGGTGACTTAGGGGACCCTCTGACTCATCTAAGTCAGTATCAGATGTCAAGGATTCCTGTGGAGAATCCAAGTGTCTCCTCTTACACAATCTCTTCCTAGGGACTTCCTCGTGGGGAGCATCCAAAGAAGCCTCGGAGGAAGAGGAGGCACCCTCCAGGGGTGGCTGAGACACTGGTGCCCGCGCTTGGATGTGACCGTGGGTGCAGATGAAGACAAAGGCCCTTTATGGGGAGGAGAGACTGCTTCCACTGATGTGGTTGTCTGGGTAGACAACACCTTCCTCATCAGGTCGAACGCTCCCGGGTCCCGCATCGAAGAATCCTCCGGTTCGAAGAAATGGGAAGAATCCCGACACGGGCACCGAAGGCATCGACCCCGAGGACGGAGCCGAATCGATCCGCGCCGAGGCCCCGAGGGGGAGAGTCGGAACCAACACGTCGGTTCGACTCGGCCCCGGAACCAAGAACAGACCGTCGGCTCGAGACTCACCGGGTCCAACGGAGTCGAGGTGAGGGAACAGACCGAGAAAGGACGGTTCTGGACCCGAGGGCTCCACAATCAGTAGATCAGCCTCTTCCGGCTCCAAAGACTGAATCGGTCTCGGAGGAGGAATGGATGGAGATACAGGGAGGCCTTCAAGTTTCGACACCAACTGGGTGGAAACCGAAATAAGTTTGAGAGGGCGAATGCTCCAATAACTTCTGCACCACGCGATCCACATCGACATCCGAAAGTTTGGAGGAAGAACGGGTCGAAGGAACCGAAGACGGAGCCGACCTCAATAAGGTCGAAGGAGGGAGCTCCATCACCGGTTCCAAGACTCGAGGCTCAGGAACCGATACCAGTTGAACACTCGGCCCCGAAGTCTGTGGAACCGGTGATCTAACCTTTGAAGAAGAGCTCGGAGCTGATGACTTAGGCTCCGACGTCTTCGACTCCTTAGAGGACTTCGATGCCTGGTCAGAAGCATCAAGAGCCTCTTGGAAAGCAGGTTTCAATAGACCTCTGTCCATTAGTTTCCTGCGCCTATCTGTCATGACCCTCCCACTAAAAGAGTGACAGATGGAGCAATCCTCTTGTAAGTGGAGAGGGCCAAGGCAGTAGACGCAGGAACTATGGTTGTCAGTGACCGACATTTTCTGGCCACACTGACAACGCTTGAAACCAGTAAGCCAACGAACCTTGGATCTTGAAACACAGGGCATCATCAGGGTGAAAGCGCTTAGTCCTAGTGTTTGTTTCAACTATTGTATGCGGAATTGTTGGTGCTTTAATAAAGGATTATTCTTAACCAGGATCCAAGGTTCGTTGGCTTACTTGTTACAAGTTTCGTGTGATGAGGATTAACGCTTGAAACCAGACTTTACCTTCTCAGACATTATAGGGAAGAAAGACAAATCCAGTAAAAACAGTCAAATCCGATAAAGTTAGTCAAAACCGATGAAAATTGTCAAATCCGGTAAAAGTTTCCTTAATTAGGTAAAATATGAAGGGTGTAGGCCCCGACAAATATTTAACCGATAATTATAGTTAACGGTACCAATAAATTAACGGAACCACAACACAGTCATACAGTTAACACTGAAAAACATCAAATAGAATAGAATTCTAATAAAATATAACAAAATAAAGTTATATCTTAGCTTAGAAACTCTCGAGCTAGCTCCCAACGATGCGTATGCAGCAGCGGCAAACTAGATCTGAGGTAAAGGCAGAGGGGGATTGTGGGTATTAGATTGTCTCGAGCTTCTTCTCGATGCAGAGCTTGCAAGAGGCCGGCACGGAGCCGAGGATCGGCTCCGAACCCATGTGTAAGAACAAACGGCGAGATTGAACACTATCACATCTGTTTTTCAGTGAGGGCCGTGATAAATTTAAAAGGCCTCCTGGGGACTGGTTCCACAGAATCAGGAGATGCCCACGCCTTTCGAGCTATCACATCCATGAGGGGGTCGAAAGGCGGAGACACCCAGGAGGTGGAGGGTCGAGATCCAAAAGCCTCCAGGTATACCGACTCATCCTCGGAGGGGTTAATGGAAGGCCAGGTTCCCCCTCTGTTTGAGGAGTTCAAGAATGTCTTAAAAGGAGACATCCTCAGAGGGGGATCTTGGGGACCCCTCCGACTCATCTAAGTCGGTATCTGATGTCGTAGACTCAGGGGAGTCTAAATGCTTCCTCTTGCAGGTCCTCTTTCACAGGGGGTTCCCCTGAAGGATCAGGAGAAACCTCGGAAGAGGAAGGTATTCCCAATGGGGAAACCTGGGGCGATGGATCTCTGGGTCCGGGAGCAAGAGAGTGAGAAGAGATATCTACAGGCACTGAAGAGGGAGGAGCTAAAGTGACCGACTTTTGACTGAGCTCGGGGGCTAGTACACTCATCATCACCTCTAAGGCTCCCCTCCCGGGGAGGACCGAGAGCTCCCGCTCCGAGGAAACAGGAATCCCCGGCCCCACCGAAAGGGAAGGCTCCGAAGCAGATGGCGGTACCGAGCTCACCAAAGCCAAAGCTCCGAGGGAGAGAAAGTAGTTTTGTACCTACCATAAATGTAGATGTCCGATAGGTATGCATCTGCAGTCATAACATATGGGTTGTCCTGCCTCAGGCAGCCCTTCGGTCGGCCGGATTCCAAAGTCTGGGTCTGGCCTCGGCTGATGTCGCACCTTCCCCGACGTCAGAGCGTCTGGGGTATAAAAGCATCAGCTGATGCCATTTTCCTCAGTTTTTCTTGCCCCAGATGCCAGGTGCCCTCTAGGAAGGCTAAATTTGGATAAATGCAATAGAATTCCAAACATTTGCAAAATTATATATATATATATATATATATATATATATATATATATATATATACATGTATATACAAACAAATACACCATAATAGATTCCCCCAGCTAGCTAAAAGAGGGGCAAACACCCTAGGAATACCACAGAGGGGTAGGAGGGAGGGTAAACCTGACTGCAGATGCATACCTATCGGACATCTACATTTATGGTAGGTACAAAACTGTACTATGTCCTTCAAGGATGCATCTGCAGTCATAACATACGGGTAGAATACCATAGCCAATCTGGGGGAGGAGGTACTAAGAAAAAGATGGTGTAGTTAAGATCCCCTGCAGGACTGCAGTAGCAAAGCCTGCTCTGGATCTGGAGTATAAAGGTAGATTGTAATGTTTGGTAAATGTATGCACGGAGCTCCAAGTAGCAGCTTCTAAAATGTCCTTGGTAGCCACCCCTCGTAGGAAGGCTGTAGTGGTGGCTGTGGCCCTTATGGAATGAGGCCTGATGTTTGCAGGAACTGACTTTCCATGAAAGGAGTAACAAAATCAAATGCAATTTCCTATCCATTTTGAAATTGTCTGTTTGGAAATTGCTTTTCCTTGCACCCCAGCAGCATGTGCTACAAATAGTTGGTCAGTTTTTCTGCTACTTTTAGTTCTGTCCAAGTAGTAGCGTAGTTGTCTGTGTATATCCAGGGTGTGCAGAAGTTTTTCCCCCCTATTCTGTGGATTTGGGAAGAACGGAGGCAAGTGAATAGCTTGGTTCAAGGATACACTAGATACCACCTTTGGCATAAACGTAGGATTAGTTCTTAGTGTAACTCTGTCCTGATGGAAGATAAGAAATGGCTGTACTGCCATTAATGCGTGTAACTCAGACACTCTTCTTGCTGAAGTTATTGCCAGAAGGAATGCAGTTTTCCAAGACAGAAACTGAAGATCCGCTGTTGCTGCTGGTTCAAAGGGAGGAAGTGTTAGTTTCTCCAAGACAAAGTTGAGATCCCAAGCAGGTAAAGGGGGTTTTCTTGGAGGTTTGATATTTTTGATCCCTCTCAGAAATTGCTTGAGGAGAGGGTGTGAGAAGATAGGTGGATCCACATTGTATTCTGCTGAGATTGCTGAGGCATGAATCTTAATGGAAGAATAGGAAAGGCCATTGTGGAACAGTTCTGCTAAGTATTCCAGAATATGTGTCATGCTTGCCACTGTCACATCTAAGCCTTTTGATGTGTTCCAAATGAAAAATCTTTTCCATTTAGCTGAGTATGTCTTCCTTGTGGAGGGTGAGCTTCCATGATAATGTCCTTCACTCTCTGTGATAAAACATTTTGTTTTGGATTTAAGGGATTTTCCAGGCAGTTAGCTGCAATGTTTTCAAATTGGGATGCATGATCTTGAAATTGTTCTGCGTCAGAAGAAGAGGCCATAGGGGGAGAGGCCATGGTTTTGCCTGTGACATGCTCCTCAATAGTGGATACCAGTGTTGCCTTGGCCAGTCTGGAGCTATCAGAATCACTCTTGGCTGTTCCTCCCTGATCTTCAGTAGAACCTTGTACATTAAAGGAAGAGGTGGGAAGGCATATACTTTTAGAGCTTTCCAGCTGAAAGAGAGAGAGTTCACCCTCCATGCTTGTGGGTGGTATGTCCTTGAGCAGAATGTCCTCAGTTAATGGTTGAGGGGGGAGGCGAACAGATCTATTTCCGGCGTTCCCCATGCCTTTGTTATGAGTTGGAAAATGTCTGGGTGCAGCATCCATTCGTGTGCATCCATGGTAGTTCTGCTTAAGCTGTCTGCCAGTGCATTTTCCTTTCCTGGCACGAACTGGGACTGCAGTTGGATATTGAGTTTCAGGCATAGCTCCCATAGATTCATAGCAAGCCGGCATAGAGGGTAGGAGTGTGTGCCTCCCTGCTTGTTTATGTACCACATGACCGTGGTGTTGTCTGTCCTTATTAACAGGTGGCCTTGATGGAGGAAGGGTTTGAAAGCCTCGATTGCATGCATCACTGCCAGCATTTCCTTTTGGTTTATGTGCATGTATAGCTGTCCTTGAGACCATAAGCCTTGGATACAGTTGCCCTCCATGTGTGCTCCCCATCCTCGGTCTGAAGCGTCCGTGGTGATGGTTTGTTTTGTTTTTGGTTTGTTGAAAGGCAACCCTCTGTTGGACTGGCAGGCCTGAGCCCACCACAGGAATTCCTTTTGAAGGCAAGGAATGATTGGTATCAAAGTTTCCAAACTGTGACTGTGTTGAGACCATACACTCCTTAGGTACCATTGTCATTTTCTCATATGCAGCCTGGCCTGTGGTATCAGAATTATGCAGGATGCCATGTAGCCCAGGGCCTGCAGGATTTTCCTTGCAGTAAGCTGAGCTTGTCTTGTCAGATTCATGAAGTAATCCGGAAGTTGTTTTTGTTTTTCTTCTGTGAGAAAGGCCATTTGGGTGGTTGTGTCTAGATCCGCACCCAGAAAGGTTATCCTTTGGGATGGAACCAGTCTTGATTTTTGGATGTTGACTGTGTATCCCAATGCCTGCAGTAGGTGGATGGCATAGGCCAAGTCTTTTATCAAATTTACCTTGTTGTCCGCTTGTATAAGGCAGTCGTCCAGATAAGGGTAGATTTGAATCCCTGAAGTCTGCAGTGTGCAATTACTGATGCCAGGCATTTCGTGAATACTCTGGGCGCAGTAGATAAGCCAAAGGGCAATGCTGAGAATTGATAATGCTATGATCCTGCAAGAAATCTGAGGTGTCTTCTGCAGTTTGGTCGAATAGGGACGTGCAGGTATGCCTCCTTGAGATCTAGAGTCACCAGCCAAGACTCCTTGCCCAACATGGGAAGAAGTTGCTGTAGGGTCAGCATCTTGAATTTTGGCACAATGAGGTAAGTATTCAGTGCGGACAGGTCGAGAATAGGCCTCCATTGATTTTCTTTTCTTGGTACAAGGAATAGTCTGGAGTAAAATCCTTGGCCTTGTTCTGAAAGTGGTACTTTTTCTATAGCTTTCATTTGAAGCAAGTTGTTGATCTGCTTGAAAGCCTCTACCCTCTGATTTGGTGGTAGGTTTGGCATTCCGTTTCTTTTTGGCAAAGTGTGGAAGTGGAACCTGTATCCTTTGTCTATTATTTGCAGTGTCCATGTGTCCCTTGTAATATAATGCCAATTTTCCGAGAATAAAGCAAAGAGCCCCTAGATTGGCCTCTGCCTCTGGGGCGTCTGTTCCTGCCTCTCTGGACTCTGTCCGAGTCTGGAAAGGACCAATTCTTAGTAGGCCAGTTTCTGCTGAATCTCGGTGGTTGTACTTGTAGGAAATCCTTAACTGTTTGCACAGATTCTGCCTTTTCTTCATACTTTTTTAAGACCTCCTAAGCAGAGGAGCCAAATAAATTTTGTTTCTCCATTGGAGCATCCAGGAGTTTAGCTTTGACATGGTCTGGCAAAGATTGTTCCTTCAGCCAGGCATGCCTACGAATAACTGCCCCAGTCATAGCTGACCTAAATGAAGCCTCCAATGCATCATAACCACATTTTAAGAAATGATTACTAACCTGCTGTGAGTTGTGTACCAAATCCTGAAGGGATTTACGGTCAAGGGGCTCAGGAGAAGAAAGCTTCTTGTTCAGTTCATCTAACAAATACTCTTGGTACTGTATCATATGAAATTGACAATTTAGTGCCCTGATAGAAAGAGTTGCAGAAGTATATACCTTCTTTCCCCATCTCTCTAAAGCTCTAGACTCTCTTTCAGAAGGAAGAGGATTTTTGGCAGTGGCAGCCGCAACCCCTTTAGGGCCCAGAGTAATAGTTTCTGGGTCTGCAGAATGGGCTTTATACAGATGAAAATGAGAATCCGGGACCCTGTAGTATCTATCAGGTTTGGCAGGGGCCAGGGGGGAGAGTATCAGGGGCTGTACTGACATCATTGTACACATCATCAATTACATTCAAAACAGGAGGTATAGCTAAGGGCCTATGCTGAGGCAAATGTAAAAAGGTCCTTAATCTTTTTCTAGAATCAGAGAAATCCTGACCTTGCCATTGAAAATGCTCTCTCATGGAGTGTAATGTCTCACCAAAGGAAAACTCTTCAGGAGGGGAGGCCGAAGGGATAGATTCTTCTGCATCAGAATCCTCATAGGGCGAATAAGCCTCCTCCTGGTGGTCTGACAACTCAGAACCATCCGAGGACTCATCTGAAGAGTGTGGGTCAGAAGGCTCAGTCCTGGGCCTTTTGTCTGGTGGAGGGTGAGAGGCCCTGTCCGGGTGAGGTTGCGAACCTCTAATTAAAGAAATAAGGTCCTCTGCAAGGCTGAGGATCTGAGAACTAGAGGAAGGCCTCTGGGATGTAGTCTTGGGAGGCAAAGGTTTAGAAAGTTTAGCAGCTTTAGCCCTAGAAAAGGCCTTAATGTACATGGAAGCAGGGGGCCTAGCTGCCCCACGTGCAGGAGTAGATATGTCCAAAGGTATGGTGTCGGACATATCCTGGGCACTGGTTTCGGTAGGTAGCTCGGTAGCCGACTCAGCCGGGGCCTCCCGGGCCGCGGTGGTCGGTTGAGTGGATTCGGATGAAGGAATTTCAGAGGACTCGGTTTCGGCTGAAACCGAGACACTCGCGGTAGGCCTTACCGTGGTTTCAGCCAAAACCGCGGGCCGCGAGTGTCGGTCCTTGTCCTTCTGTTTTTTCACCAAATGTGAAGTCGGAGTATCCGACGGCATTTTATATGCAAAACTAGCCCCAAAAAAGTCCTCTGCAAACTCCGACTGACGTCTAAGAGTTCGTTGGTTGAAGGAAGCACAGGCTGAACAGGACGATACGTCGTGGTCTGGGCCTAAGCAAGGAAGGCAGTAGGAATGGAAATCCTTATGAGGTATTTGTTTCCCACAAGTTAAACAATTATTTACTTTATCTGACATCGGCTGAGGCAAGAAAGAGTCCCCAACGGGGTACTAAGCTTTTTCGACGTTTTCGGTAGCTGAAATCACTGGATCTGACCGACCGGCACTTGCGAACAGCTTCTGCTTCGGGCACCACGCGGCAAGAAAGACTGAGGAAAATGGCGTCGGCTGATGCTTTTATACCCCAGACGCTCTGACGTCAGGGAAGGTGCGACATCAGCTGAGGCCAGACCCAGACTTTGGAATCCGGCCGACCGAAGGGCTGCCTGAGGCAGGACAACCCATATGTTAGGACTGCAGATGCATCCTTGAAGGACATCGGGGTCGGACAAGGGTCCGACGCCACTCGCCCCCTCAGAGCCGACAAGGGAAGCCCGACGACCGGATCCCTCCAAGGACGGTCTCAAGGAGGAGATAGGAGTCGAAGATGATGGAGCCGAAAGGAGTGGTATCAGCTCCAAAGCACCAACAGTCACGGTTCCAATAAGCTCCAGCTCCGAGCTCTGAAGGAGAGTCGAAGGAGGAATTTCTGGAGGGTGTGGAATAGCTGTCGTCTGCTGAGACGGGCTATGAAGCATCTGGGCCAGTGCCTGTGATTTCAGCAGTCTACTCACCACTCTCTCCAAGTCATGGTCTGAGAGTCTGGAAGACCTTGAGGATCGGCTCCGATGGCTCCGCTCCGAAAGTAAAGGAGAGGCCGGAGCCGAATGAATAGATTCCAGCGACGGAGATCTGGATCTCTTTCTCGACGGAGCCATCGGAGACGAAGAACTTTTAGTTATGTACTCACCATAACTTCAGATGTTTGGGATCCATCTCGCCTACATTCTGAATGATGGGTTCGGAGCCGATCCCTCGGCTCCGACTCAGCACGCTTATGCCAAAGAGCGAAGTCTCTTACTGGCTGAGCTTACCATATCCCAGGATGCACCACTACCAGTCCCCAGATCTAGTTTGTCCGCATACATGCACACATGCACACCCTGCTTATATAACATCGTCAGATGAAACAAGATAAAACAGTAGAACTCAAAACCGTTCAATCTCTTCTGATCTCCAAGGCAGGGGGAAGGAGGGTGGGTATTAGGAATGTAGGCAGATGGATCCGAAACATATGAAGTGATGGTGAGTACATAACTAAAAGATGGTATGTGATGCTATCTCGCCTACATTCTCAATGATGGGACAGCGTCCTAGCACCTGAATCCTGGGTGGCTCACTGGAAAACACTCCTGAGTACCGTGGAACCAAATGAAGCTCGTCCTCTAGATGCCACATCCAATTTGTAGTGTGAAATGAAAGTGTGCGGATTGGACCAAGTAGCCGCAGCACAGATTTCGATATAGCGAGCTTGGAATGAAAAGCTATAGAAGTAGCCATAGCTCTGGTAGAATGAGCCTTGATAGATGTTGTAAGTTGCTTATTCGAAGAAGAATAAGTCTGAGTTATGCAATCTCTGATCCATTTTGAGATAGTAGCTTTTGTGATGGTTTGGCCCAGTTTATTATCTGAGAATGACACAAACAACTGGTCTGACTTACGAAGTTGCTGAGTCCTGTCTAAATAGAAGCGTAATTGCCTGTGAACATCCAATTTATGAAGAGTGTATTCTGCTTCATTGGAGAATTTTGGGAAGAAAACCGGTAGCTCTAGAGATTGTTGGAGGCAGAAACTAGAACAGACCTTTGGGACAAAGGATGGATTAGGCCTAAGTGATACTCTATCCTTGTGGAAAATCAAGTACGGTGGCTTAATAGACAGGGCTTGAAGCTCTGAAACTCTTCTTGCCAAGTAATTGCAACTAAGAAGGCAGTTTTCCAAGACAGATATTTTAACTCGCATGTAGCAGCCGGTTCGAAAGGGAAGATGTTAATGCGAAGCACCAAATCAAGATCCCACGGAGGTGCAGGATGAAAAATTGGTGGTCTTAATAGGCTCGCACCTTTAATGAAAGTTTTGCATAGTCTGCTGCTCATCAAAGGAGGATCCATGGATTCGTGGAATTTAGAGATAGCCGCTAGTTGGACTTTAATAGTTGAGACAGAAGATCCCTGATTAAACAGGGATGTTAAAAATTTCAAGACCTCTGGGACAGGAGCAGTGATAGGGTCTAAGCCCTTGAGTTGAGCCCAGATAGCAAACCTCTTCCACTTACTAAGGTACAATTTGTTAGTGGTGGGTTTGTGGGCGAAGATAAAATGTGAACAACTTCCGGTCTAGAGTGTGCCTTCTAACTAAAGTCGGAAGTGGAGGAGCCAAGCTGTCAATTTCAAAGATTGAAGGGACTGATGTCAAGTCCCGACTGATGGATTAGCAAGTCCGAATCAGGTCTAAAGTCCACGGATCGTCCACTGCATGCTTCTTCAGGTAGGGAAACCATACCTGACGAGGCCAGTACGGGCAATCAGTATCATTGAAGACCCCAGTTGAGAGGCTTTTGAATAACTCTGGGAAGAAGCGGAATTGGAGGAAAGGCATAAAGTAGCCCTGTTGGCCAAGGTTGTGCTAGAGCATCCATGGCTGGTACTCCCTGATGTGGGATCAAGGAGAAGAACCTTTGGCACTTGGTGTTTAATGGAGTTGCAAATAGGTCGCAGCACGGCCCCCATCTCCTGAAAACCTGAGCTGCTACTGTGTGGTTTAGAGACCACTCGTGAGGAGAGAGAATTGTCCTGCTCAATTTGTCTGCCAATATATTTGACTTTCCCGGGATGTGGGTCGCTACCAAGAAGCGGTTGGTAGCTACAGCCCATTCCCACACTCTCATGGCCTCTCTGCAAAGGGGGTATGATCTGGTCCCTCCTTGTTTGTTCAGATACCAAACCACCGACATGTTGTCTGTGTGGATGGCGATGATGCCCTGAGGAAGAAACTTGTGTAAGGCTTGTAGGGATAGAAGTACAGCCCTCATCTCCAACACATTGATGTGGAGAAGAGCTTGTCTGGAAGCCAGGAGCCCTGAACTAGCCTGCCCAGACAATGCCCCCACCCTATCTGGGAGGCATCTGTCGTCAGGGTAACCACTGGAGAGGGAAGAACAAAGGGTTTCCTTGATCCAAATTGGATGTCTGAAGCCACCAGCGAAGGTCCCTTTGCATATATCCGTAATCATGATGTGATGATTGAGGGAAGATCCTGAAAGGACCATTGCGCTGACAATAGCCACTGAAGAATCCTCATGTGCAATCTTGCCAGAGGAACTAAAAGAACCGTGGCAGACATTGAGCCTAGAACTTGTAGAACCATCCTGGCTGGGGCTTTGGATCTCGAGATTAGAGCTTGAACTTGGCCCTGTAAAGTTTGGATCCTTTCGGCAGGAAGAAAGACGCGATCAATCTTGAGTCTATCTCTGCTCCTATGAACCTTATGCGTTGAGAGGGCAGCAAGACAGACTTTGACCAATTGAATGTAATCCCCAGGGTAACACCCAGGGAGATGGTGGCTTTGAGGTTGTCCATTAGTAGATGCCTGGTGGTTGCAGTCAGGAGCCAGTCGTCCAGATAGGGAAACACTTGGAATCCAAGACTTCTCAGGTGAGCCGTCACTACTGCCAAACACTTGGTGAACACCCTGGGGGCTGTGGTGAGGCCAAAGGGCAGAGCGCAAAATTGGTAATGACTGACTCCCAGGCTGAAGCGCAGATACCTCCTGGACGCCTGATGTATCGGTATGTGATAATAGGCGTCCTTGAGGTCTAAGGAGCACATCCAAACATCCTTCTCCAACAGTGGTAAAATGGATTGCAACATGACCATTCGGAATTTGGATTTCGTGACGGATTGGTTCAGTCTGCTGAGATCCAATATTGGTCTCAGGTCCCCTGTCTTTTTTGGCACTAAAAAGAACCTGGAGTAATTTCCTGATCCGATCTGGTCTGTGGGGACCGGTTGGATGACTCCTTTTTCTAGCAGCTTTAAAGCTTCTGCGGCTGCCATTTCCCTTTGACTGGGTGGTGGGTCCGGGATTCTTTTGGAAGGTGGGGGCGAGTATGTGAATGGGATGGTGTAACCTCCGGCAATGATCCGAAGCACCCATCTGTCCTGAGTGATAGACTCCCAGGCTTTTAGGTGCTTGGCAACGACACCCGACTGGCTCCGGAGCAGCACAGCCGGGCAATCCCTCATGACGTGTGGGAGGCTGAAGAGCCACGAAAGGACTCGGTCTCCAGAATTGCGGGCCCTCTGCCGCCTCTGGGACAGGCCTCCCTGAAAAATTTCCCGTCCTCTGCCTCTGGAAGGGGAATCTTCCTGCTGTTGAGAGAAAACTTTCGAGATTTGGAACCACATTTTCCCTCCTTTAGCCTTGGGGTAAGGCCGAAGGGAGTGGAATAACGGGCACCTACGGCAGATAAAGTTTTTCCCTCTTGCTCACAGCGGGTAAGGGTGTCTTTAACCTTGGGTCCAAACAAGGAGGACCCATCAAAGGGAGCGTCGGCTAAGGAAGACTTGAAGGCCTCCAAGAACTGACACAGCGGAGCCAGGCTTGTCTCCGTAGAGCCACGCCTGTGCCTGCCGCTCTACCCGCCTTCGGCCGCATAGGAAATGAGCCTCATGGACGAGTTAGAAATTGACGTAAGGATAGCCAACTGAGAGCTAACCGACTGGGCCAGCTGCTCAGGTAGGTTACCGAGAGGAATCTGACAACTCCTTGACCAGATCCCTCTGAAGCCTGGTAAAATGTGCCAAATAATTCAGAGACCTTAACGTAAAGGCCGCTGAAGTCAGGGTGCGCTTCCCGTACCTGTCCATACTCCTAGACTCCTTATTAGGAGGATGGACGGACGTTGAAGCCTCTGCCACGTCCTGTTGTGTAGCAGATGCCACCACCATGGCATCTACAGCCACGCCTTTAGTAAGGAACTCCTTCTCGGGGAGCAGACAAAAATTTATTTGGACGAGAAGGGACTGGTTCCACGGTATCTGGTGTTCCGCCTTCCGACAAACTAAATCCAGAAGCTCGTCAAGGGCGGAGACACCCAGGAGGCGGAGGGCTGAGCCCCAAAGGCCTTGAGGAGCACTGACTCGTCAGTAGAGGGGGTTTGGATATCCAGCCGCTCGTTGTTTGAGGATCTCTAAGATGTCTGCAAAGGAGACATCATCCGAGGACGACCGGGACCCTCTGCATCATCCAGATCAGTGTCTGAAGTAATAGACTGGGAGAGTCCACGTGCTTCCTCTTGCACGATCTCTTCCTTGGGGTTCCTCGAAGACAGCTCAGAAGAACCCTCAGGAGGAGGGAACCCCACTGGGGTAACCTCAGGCCCCGGGCTCCGCTGACTACGGACAGGGAACTGCCAAAGACCCAGTCTCCACGCCTAGGGAAGGTGCCGGTAAAGCCGGGAGATGGCGAAGAGGACTTGGCCAAGGCACTCCTCATGGCTCTGAAAGCCGGACCCCAGAATCCTGGGAATGTCCGGTCCCCGGAGCCGTGATAGTCGACGGAAGACCCGCGAAGCACCGAGGGGAGGCTCGGAACCGAAAGCATAGGTCCCAAACATCACCCCGGGTCCAGCCGAAGACGTCCAGACCAAACTCGGACCCGAAGGCCGGGTTGAGTAAGGGTCGGAGCCGACCCTGAGATCTCCATCGGCTCCAACAGCACCTGCTCCGACGGAGCAAGCAGTCGGAGGAGGAATGGCAATGGGTGGGACGGTCATCGGCTCCGAAGCCAACTGGGTCGGAACGAAACAAATTTTTGGAAGACTGGGGACTGGAACAGTCTTTGGAGCACCCTGTCTATATCAGAATCTGACATCCTCGAAGACTGAGAGGAAACAGAACGGGTCGAGACGGCCTCTCCAACGGCCCCAAAGGGCTAGGGGACCGGCTCGAGGCGACTCGATGAGTATCGGCGCCGAGGAATACACACCAGATTCCATCGGTGCCGAGGTGGACTTCGCCGAGGAGGAAGTGTCTGAGCGGGCGACCCTTGTCGGCTCCGAGAGCAGTGGAGCCGGCGAAGGTGATCCGCCTCGATGCCCCAGTCATCGGCTCGAAGCCAGAGGAGTCGACACTGGTGGCATCGAGGCAGACCGTTCGACCTCGGCTCCAAGTCCTTGGAGCCAAGGAGAGGCCTGCCTTTGTTTCTTGGCGATCGGATCCGACGGACTGGTCGGAGCCGACGCCTTTCTTTTGGCGGAGAAGGAGAGGATGCCAAAGCTTCTTGAAAGAAGGTTTAATTAATCCCTTAAGAATTAATTTATTTTTCCTCTCCTGGAGGACCCTTGAGGAAAAAGCGTGACATACACTACATGATTCCTGTAAATGCTTTGCCCCTAAGCAATACACACAGAGCGAGTGATCGTCCGTGATGGACATTTTGAAGCTACATTTTACACATTTCTTGAAGCCCGAAGGCCTAGGATTCTGAGACATTATAGAAATTTTCAGAAAGTAACTGTAAAGAACACTGGTGACACACCTAGAATAGGCTTACAGTTATCACTCGCAATACTCTGAGTTAGTCAAAACACAGCACAAACTCTGTAAATGTAATAATTTCTCTCAGTTAGTTCTTCTTTAAAGAAGAGAAATATAAATGATTTGAAACAGAACCGAAGTCACCTACAAATAAAAAGACCGGGAAAGGCCTTTCCAGACAAGAGGTACTCCTAGTCCACACTCACAACACAAGAATTCACCAAGTGAATTTTGTCAAACACACTCAAAACACAAGAATAGCTGTTAAAACAGCTTTTTGTAGAGAATGAAGAAAATCCTGACAGAAAAACTAGTGAAATAATCACTACTTAACTCAGCCAGCTCGAGACCACGTCTTCACTTGTTAGCGGCAAACGAGATCTGGGGGACTGGTAGTGGTGCATCCTGGGATATGGTAAGCTCAGCCAGTAAGAGACTTCGCTCTTTGGCATAAGCGTGCCGAGTCGGAGCCGAGGGATCGGCTCCGAACCCATCATTCAGAATGTAGGCGAGATAGGATCACATAACATCCTTCGGTTCCAGTTGGAGCCGACAACTTGTCGGCTCCGAGCTGAGTCAGAGATGTGTCGGCTCCAGCCGGAGCCAACACAGGCATGGAAGCAAGAGTATCGGCACCGATCGGCGCCGATACCGAACCTTCAGAGAAGGAAGGATCGGCTCCAGCCGGAGCCAATCTCGACTTCGAGGGAGTTGGATCCAAGGCCGAAGGCTTGGACACTGAAGCCTGGGCCTTGGGAGGCTTTGAGGGCTTCCCCGAGCCGGACTTAGCCGGGGAGCTCTCAGGCTTTAATAAGCCCCTAAGAATGAGTTTGTTTCTATGTTCCTGCAGGACTCTCTGGCTGAAGGAATGACAAATAGCACAGGAGTCCTGCAGGTGTAGAGGTCCCAGGCAGTAAATACAAGAAGTGTGACCGTCTGTCAGAGACATCTTCTGACAGCACGAGTCACACTTCTTGAAGCCTGAGACCCTAGCTTCTTTAGACATTACTGAGTGCCTACACACACACACTACACACTCAGTCCAAAAAATTAAACTAGTTTAATTAAACCAAGTACAGGGAAAAAAACACACAGACACACACAACAAACCCTGACAGGAAAAATATAGGAGGGGTAAAGACCTAAGGCCCGACTAGCAAAAAATATAAATAAAGGGAACGGGACACTAACGGGAATAGAGCTAAATGAATCGATGGATTAACTAAGTAATATATATATATATATATATAAAAATAAGGTAATGGAGTGGACTATAAGTCTTAGAAAAAGTAGAGACAAATTCACTTACCAGGAGCTGGTAAAAAAGTTACCTCATGAGCGAAGCAGCAAACGAGATCTGGGTAATCACCGCCTTGCATCATGGGATATAGGGCTGCCTCGAGCTGGTGGAAGTGACTCTTTAGCTTAGCAAGTGCCGAGTCGGAGACGAGGATCGGCTCCGAACCCATCCAGCAAGAATGAAGGCGAGATTGACAACTTAACATCAGCTGTTTGTTAAATTAGTGAAGAAATCCCTAGGTCAAAAGACCAAAAAGTAACAATAAACCACTTAGCTCCAGCCAAGTCGAGACCACGTCTAGCTTGAAAAGCGGCAAACGAGATCTGGGAAGCAGGCGTGGTGCATTCTGGGATAAGGGGTAGCCCAGCCAATTAGAGACTTCGTTCTACTATATAGTGGCCGAGTCGGAGCCGATGGATTGGCTCCGAACCCCATCAGTTATGAATGTAGGCGAGATAGGATCCCATTACATCATCATTTAAACATACATATACTGATTGCTGTTTATTAACTATATTAGCAATTAATTACGCTAAAATAATTAATTTTCAAAGATTTGATTTAGTCTTGTTGAACACTACTTAGGAATCTTTTGAAAAGTGCTATTTTTTAATTTGCTTTCGCAGATGTTGTTGAATACATAGCACCATTAAGATCACCTACTAATTCTTCAGGAGATGCCAGGTGCCAGTGTGCCACACAGGAATGAACAACCAGTAATGCAAAGCAGTGATGAGAACGGTACAGCAAGCTTAACTAAGAGCTGTAATTCACAGCCACATATTAATGTTAGAACAAGGTTGTTACTACTCAAGTACCTGTAAGTACACAACAGCACTTTTCAGTACTCACTCCATTGAGTCCAGGGCACCCTAGTATTCCTACTCCTTTTCCCATAGCACATCCCTAATAAGAGGAAGTGCCATTTTTGTGTGGTAATCTTGTATAGCACTGCATAATACAGGCATGTCAAAATGATTAAACAAATACAAAAATCAAATAAAGAATGACTATGGGGCAGTAAGAAGAATAGACAAGTCACAGAAAAAGTAAAGCAAATAGAGGATTAAACAAAAATGAGCAGAAGATAAGGCAAATGAAGAGCACCAACTCAAGGGAGCAGGTGATAACAGATAGAAAAAAAAGTAATTATAAATAGCAACCAACAGAAATGAGTAGAAACCTGGTAACCTGGGGAAAAAGCAGCAATGCAAGACAGAAGGATGATAAAGAGGAAAGTAGTGAATAGAAGCAGAAAGGGAGAACAAGCAGGAGAGCAGAATGGTTAAGTTAGAAGTTGCAAATGTAGAGAAGAAAATTAATGTAACACAACTAGGAAGTTGGAGTAATGTAGGATAAAGCAAGAAACTATAAATAAAAGAAGACAGACAAGTGGGCTAGGTGTGCACATTGTGGGAAAGCAGTTTGAATAAGGGATGTGCAAGAAGGAAGGGAGGTGGGTATGCTGGAATGTAAGGTTTCTGGGTAACTTTAAGATGAACAGAGGGAACACAGAGAAGAATTTTATTGGTTAGGGATGATCATGTGATTCGTTTGGTACTTCTTTTAAACTTGGTTTGTGTACTTGTTTTTAACTCTGATAAAGTTCTGTTGAATAAAAAGAGCAAAAGGGATCAGTAGTTAAAATAAGAAGTTATGTACCTACCATAACGTTCCATGTTAGTTGTCTTCTCTCGCCTTCTTTCTTGCTGGATGGGTTCGGAGCCGATCCTCGGCTCCGACTCGGCACTTGCTAAACTTGAGAGCTAACTTTACCAGCTCGAGGCAACCCTATATCCCATGATGCAAGGCGGAGACTACCCAGATCTCGTTTGGTAGCTAAGGAAATTATGGAATATATTCTTCCAACCGTAGAGGAGGAAGAAAAAGTAACAATAGTAAAAATGACAATCATAATCATCATAATCCTCTGAAAGGGATCAACCTTATCTAGTGACACTAGAAGCTGATTAGCTCGAAAAAGGATAAAGCCTCTTAAGAGGCATAATCTTCTCGGTCTGACCAGGCTAGGGGGATGGAGGGCGAGACACAAGAAAGAAGGCGAGAGAAGACAAGTAACATGGAACGTTATGGTAGGAACATAACTTCTTAATGTTAAGTTGTCAATCTTGCCTTCATTCTTGCTGGATGGGACCGCGTCCCTAGCACCTCTATCCTGGGTGGCTCAATGGAACAGACTCTTGAGAACAGTGGAACCAAAATTCACTCTGTCTCTGGAGGCCAAGTCTAATTTGTAATGTGAAACAAAGGTATGAGGAGAGGCCCATGTGGCTGCTGCACAAATAGTGTCTATTGGAAGTCTAGCCTGAAAAGCTGTAGATGTAGCTAAAGCTCTGGTAGAATGGGCTTTTGGCCTAGAAATCAACTCTTTGCCTCTGAGCTGATAAATGTAAGTAATCACAGAAGATAGCCATCTAGATAAAGTCACCTTGGAAACTGGAAGGCCTTTCCTGTTCTCTGCATAGGATAGAAACAGTTGATCAGATTTCCTAAAATGTTTAGTTTTGTCTAGATAATATCTGAGTTGGCGGTGAACATCAAGACAATGTAATTTTTGTTCCGCTCTATCAGAATAATTTGGGAAAAAAACTGGAAGATCAATGGATTGATTTAAGTTCGTCTGCGATGCCACTTTGGGAAAGAAAGACGGATTAGTCCTTAGATATACCCTGTCTTTGTGGAAGATTAAGTAGCGAGGACGAATGCAGAGTGCATGAAACTCAGATACTCTCCTGGCAGAAGTAATGGCGACTAGAAAGAGTGTCTTCCAAGAAAGAAATTTCAATGAACAGGCAGCGCAGGTTCGAAAGGGGGGAGAATCAAGGATGTTAAAATTAAATTTAGATCCCACTGTGGTGGGGGGTCTCTAATCGGAGGTTTAAGTAAAAAGATACCTTGAAGGAATGCCTTGCAAAGTTTATGTGACATAATGTTGTGGTCCAAAAAGCCTATATGAAAATTCGAAATGGCTGCCAGCTGAACTTTTACTGTGGAGGAAGAGGATCCTGAATGAAAAATCTCAGCTAGGAAGTCCAAGACCGAATGAATCGGAGCACTATAGGGGTCTATATTCCTAGCTTTTGCCCAGAAGGAGAAACGTTGCCATTTACTAGTGTAAATCCTTCTGGTAGAAGATTTAAGGGAAGCTACTATGATATCCCGGACGGGATTAGAAATCATAGGAAGCCTGGCTAAGGATGGAAGTGGAGCAACCAAGCAGTGAGGTTGAGAGGGGCTATGGATTGGTGCAGCTGCCCCGATTGGTAGGTCAGAAGATCTGGAACCGGGTCCAGATGCCATGGCTGTACCAAGAGATAACGATGTAGGAATGGAAACCATATCTGTCGAGGCCAATAAGGGGCAATGAGAATCAACTTGACTCTCAAGGCGGTTGCTTTCTGAATTACCTGAGGTATCAGAGGAAAGGGAGGAAAGGCATAAAAAGTCCCTAGGGCCAATCTTGGGTTAGAGCGTCTCTGGGGGGATGGCCTGGAAGGGGGAAGAGAGAGAAGAAGTCTGGGCATTTGCTGTTTTGAGGTGTAGCAAAAAGGTCGCAGCAAGGAAGGCCCCACTCCTGAAAAATCTCTTCCGTCACTGATTGTTTGACAGACCACTCGTGAGGCATGAGAATAGCTCTGCTCAACCTGTCCGCTATGATGTTGGATTTCCCGGGGATATGCGTTGCTATCAGAAACTGCTGAGAAGAGATTGCCCACTGCCAAAGTCTGACAGCCTCTCGACACAGTGGATAGGACTTGGTTACACCCTGTTTGTTGATATACCACACTACGGACATATTGTCCATTTGGACTGCAATAGTTCCCAGGGGAAGAGAGTCGTTGAGGGCTTGCAACGTTAAAAGCACTGCTCTCATCTCTAGGACATTTATGTGCAGATGGTATTCGAAAGGTTGCCAAGTGCTATGGACCATCCTGCCCTGATAATGCCCCCCCCCCACCCGATCAGGGAGGCATCCGATGTAACCGTGGCGACCGGGGCAGGAGGAACAAAGGGTCTGCCCTGATGGACTTGAGGGGACGATATCCACCAGGTCAGATGCCTTTTGCAAGTTGGAGTTATTGTGATCTTGTGACGCATGGGAAGTTGTTGAAAGGACCATTGGGAATAGCATCCATTGTAGAAGACATGTAAAAGCGGGCAAAGGGAAGAAGTGTTATGGCAGCCGCCATAAGACCCAATACTTTCAGAGCAAATCTGGCCTGAATTTTGTTGCTGAGAAGAATCACCTGGACGTGTCTTTGAATGTCCAAGATCCTTTGGTCTGTTAACTTTGCTGAAAGTTGTACGGTGTCCAATTTTGCGCCTATAAAAGTAATAGATTGACAAGGCGACAAGGCAGATTTTTCAAATTTATAGAAATCCTAGCCCTCTGCAAATGTGAATGGTGTAATCTCTGGCTTGGAGAAGTTGATGCCTGGTGGTGGCAGTGAGGAGCCAGTCGTCTAGATATGGAAACACCTGGAATCCTTGACGTCTCAGGTGAGCCGTAACCGCTGCCATACATTTGGTGAACACTCTGGGGGCTGTAGTGAGTCCAAAGGGCAGGGCCCTGAATTGTAAGTGACTGGTCCCCAGCCGAAAGCGGAGAAATCTTCTGGAGCGCCTGTGAATTTTTATGTGATAGTACGCATCCTGAAGATCTACCGAGCACATCCAATTGTCCTTGCCCAGAAAGGGTAGAATGGACTGAAGCGTGACCATCCGGAATCTTGTTTTCTTTACAAACCTGTTTAGTTTGCTCAGATCTAATATTGGTCTCCAGTCCCCTGTCTTTTTTGGTACTAAAAAGAACCTTGAGTAGATTCCGGATCCTATTTGGTCTGCTGGGACTGGCTGGATGGCTCTTTTTGCTAGCAGTTTTGATATTTCTGGTACTGCTAGTTCCCTTAGACCGGGCGGAACGTCTGGAAGGATTCCCTTTTGCTGAATTGGGGTTTGTATAAAGGGAATTTTGTAACCCTCGGATATAATCGACTGTAGCCATTTGTCTTGAGAAAGGGAAAGCCAGGCTATTGGGTACGGCGATAATCTTCCCCCGACTACCTCCGAAGGTGGACAATCGGGCAACATCTCAGGGATGCTGGAAGGGTTTGTCAGAAAGAGGCTCTCTGCTACCCTGATTCTGTGGACCCCCTCTGCCCCTAGGGTGGCGTCTGTTGTTGTTACCCCGTCTGCCTCTGGGGGTAAACTGACCTCGTGCGTCAGGCGTGACTCCTTGAGATTTGCGGAACCACATTTTCCCTCCCTTCTGACCTTTTGGGTAAGGTCTTGAAGGGGTGGAGAAACTGACTCCTATGGCAGAAAGAGTCTTGCCATCTTGTTCGCATCTATTCAAAGTGTCTTTCACTTGAGGTCCGAACAAGGTCGAACCATCAAAAGGGGAGTTTGTGAAAGACGCCTTGAAGGGGTCTGCAAAATTACAAAGCCGCATCCAGGACTGACGTCTTAAAGCCACTCCTGTGCCCGCGGCCCTACTCGCTCCATTGGCTGCATAAGAAATGAGCCGCATGGAGGAGTTAACAATAGAGTTTAGGATTCCTAGCTGTGAGCTAATCTTATCCTGAGACCCAGCAGCTGACGGATCCTGTAAAACTTCTCCCAACTCTTTAAGAACATCTCTTTGAAGGCGGGTGAAGTGACACAAGTAGTTCAGCGATCACATGGCAAAGGTTGCTGAAGAAAAAATCCGCTTGCAGTACCTGTCCATAGTCTTAGAATCCTTGTTGGGAGGATGGACAGGTACTGAAGGATCAGCTGGTTCCTTCTTGGTGGCTGCAGCCACCACCATGGCATCAACCGGGACACCTTTTGTCAAATATTGCCTATCAGGTGGGGCCGTAATGAATTTAGAAGGCCTCCTAGGAATAGGTTCCACCGAATCCGGGGCCATCCATGCCTTCCGAGCCACCACGTCCATAAGAGGGTCGAAAGGCGGAGACACCCAGGAGGTGGAGGGTCGAGATCCGAACGCCTCCAGGTATACTGATTCGTCCTCGGAAGGTTAAGGGAGGGCCAGTTCCCCCTCTGCTTAAGAAGTTCAAGGATGTCTGAGAAAGAGACATCCTCAGAGGAGGACCTCGGGGATCCCTCCGACTCATCCAAGTCAGTATCAGATGTAATAGACTCGGGGGAGTCTAGATGTTTCCTCTTACAAGTCCTCTTACGCGGAGGTTCACCTGATGGATCAGGAGAAGCCACGGAAGAGGAAGATATTCCCAATGGGGAAGCCTGAGGCGTTGGATCTCTGGGTCCGGGAGCAAGAGAGTGGGAAGAGACGTCAGCAGGCACTGTAGTGGGAGGAGCTGATGGAACTGACCGTTGACTACGCCCAGGGGCTAGTACACTCCTCATCACCTCGAAGGCTCCCCCATCAGAGAGACCAGAAGGTTCCCTCTCCGAAGAGATAGGAACCCCAGGACTCACCGAGAAGGAAGGCTCCGAGGCAGATGTCAGGGCTGAGCTCACCAACGCCGAAGCCCCGAGAAGGAGAACGGGGTCGGACAAGGGTCCGATGCCACTCGCCCCCTCGGAGCCGACGAGAGAGACCAGACGCCCGGATCCCTCCAATGAAGGCCTCAAGGAGGAAATTGGAGCGGAGGACGACTGAGCCGAAGGAGAAGGTATCGGCTCCGACGCCACAATGGTCACAGCTCCGAGGAGCTCCGGCTCCAAGCTCTGTAAGAGAGTTGAAGGAGGAATGTTAGGTGGATGTGAAATAGCTACCGTCTGTTGAGACGGGCTATGGAGCATTTGGGCCAAAGCCTGAGACTTTAATAGTCTACTCACCACTCTCTCGAGGTCGTGATCAGACAACCTGGACGACCGAGAAGAACGGCTCCAATGGCTCCGCTCCGAGAGCAGGGGTGATCTCGGAGCCGAACGTATCGATTCCAACGAGGGGGATCGAGATCTCTTTTTAGAGATAGGTGGAGTCGAAGGAGCCGAGGATACGTCGGCTCCAGCCGGAGCCGACACTGAGTGTCTAGATCTGGCAGTATCAGCGCCGGATGGAGCCGATACTGTGACTTCTAAAATGGAAGGATCGGCTCCGGCCGGAGCCGATCTCGACACTGAAGAAGCAGAACCTGTAGCCGACGGCTTGGGACTTGCAGCCGAAGGCCTGACAGATTTCGAGGGCTTCCCCGGGAGCTCTCAGGCTTTAATAAGCCCCTCAATATTAATTTATTTCTGCGCTCCTGCAGGACTCTTTGGCTGAAGGCATGACAGATAGCACAAGAGTCCTGCAGGTACAGAGGTCCCAGGCAGTAAACACAAGAAGTGTGACCGTTTGTCAGAGACATCTTCTGACAACACGAGTCACACTTCTTGAAGCCTGAGACCTTTGTGTCCTTCGACATAGCTGTGTCGAGGAAACACAAAAACACAGACACACACACACAAATAACACCCAATCCAATAAACTAAAACTAAACATGGATACAACACACTCAAACACACACAAAATCCCTGACAGGAAAAAGTAGGAAAGGGGAAGGCCTAAGGACTAATCTAGGGAAGGGGATAAATAACCCGAAAAAAAAGGGAACACTAACGGGAATAGGGTTAAAATAAACGTTAAGGTTCACAAAACAACTAAGGTTATGAAATTTAAAAGAGGGGAGACTAAAAGTCTTAATATGAAGAAAAACTTACCTAGAGCTGGTAAAAGAGGCACCTCGTAAGCGAAGCGGCAAACGAGATCTGGGTAGTCTCCGCCTTGCATCATGGGATATAGGGTTGCCTCGATCTGGTAAAATTAGCTCTCGAGCTTAGCATGTGCCGAGTCGGAGCCGAGGATCGGCTCCGAACCCATCCAGCAATAATGAAGGCGAGATTGACAACTTAACATCTTTTAGTTATGTACTCACCATAACTTCAGATGTTTGGGATCCATCTCGCCTACATTCTGACTGATGGGCTCGGAGCCGATCCCTCGGCTCCGACTCGGCACGCTTATGCTATAGAGCGAGGCCTCTAATTGGCTGAGCTATCTTTATCCCAGGATGCACCACCACTAATCCCCCAGATCTTGTTTGTCCGCATTCATGCACACATGCACAGCTTGTTTATATAACATTGTTAGATGTTTCAAGATGAAACAACAGGATTCGGACCTTCTGATATCCTCTGATCTCCAAGGAAGGGGGAAGGAGGGTGGGTTATTAGGAATGTGGCGAGATGGATCCCAAACATCTGAAGTTATGGTGAGTACATAACTAAAAGATGTTATGTGATCCTATCTCGCCTACATTCTGACTGATGGGACAGCGTCCCTAGCACCTAAATCCCGGGTGGCTCATTGGAAAACACTCCTGAGCACTGTGGAACCAAATGAAGCTCGTCCTCTAGATGCCACATCTAATTTGTAGTGAGAAATGAAGGTATGCGGGGAAGACCATGTAGCTGCAGCACAAATGTCACTAATAGCAAGCTTAGAATGAAATGCTACCGAAGTAGCCATAGCCCTTGTAGAATGAGCCTTGACAGAGGTGGAAAGCTCCTTGTTAGAATAAATATAAGCTTGAGTAATACAGTCCCTGATCCATTTGGCAATAGTGACCTTTGTGACTGCGTTGCCCAATTTGTTTTCTGCAAAGGACACAAACAACTGATCTGTCTTCCTTGATTGTTTGGTCCTATCCAAATAAAAAGTAACTGCCTGTGGACATCTAGTGTGTGGAAAATAAATTCCGCTTTATTGGAGTATTTTGGGAAAAAAACTGGGAGCTCTAATGATTGTTGCAAGCATAAAGTAGAACAGACTTTAGGAACAAAAGAAGGATTTGGTCTGAGGGAAACCCTGTCTGTATGAAAAACCAAGTACGGAGGTTTCACTGACAAAGCTTGAAGTTCTGAAACCCTTCTGGCTGAAGTAATTGCCACTAAAAAAGCTGTCTTCCATGATAGAAACTTTAAATCACAGGTAGCTGCCGGTTCAAAGGGGGAAGAAGTCAAGGCGCGTAATACTGTGTCGAGATCCCATGGAGGTGCAGGATGAGAAACTGGAGGTCTTAATAGGGCAGCACCTTTCAAGAAGGTCTTACACAACCTGTTGCTCATTAAGGGTGGGTCTATGGATTCATGAAAATTAGAAATCGCTGCCAATTGTACTTTGATGGTAGAAACAGAAGAGCCTTGATTGAAAAGATAGGTTAGGAACTTGAGTACTTCTGTTACAGGGGTTGAAAAGGGGTCCAGGCCCCGGAGTTGAGCCCATATAGCAAATCTTTTCCATTTGCTAGAATAAAGTTTCTTCGTAGCACACTTGTGGGCCGAAGACAATATGTGCACTACATCTGGGTCTAGTGCATGTCTCCTGACTATGGTTGGAAGAGGAGGAGCCAGGCCGTCAATCTTAATGTGTGTAGGGACTGGTGTAGTAGTCCCGACTGATGAATCAGTAGGTCTGTGACCTGGTCCAGGAACTATGGACCTTCCACAGCATGTTTCCGAAGAAAGGGAAACCAGACTTGACGAGGCCAGTAAGGAGCAATTAAGATCATCTTGCTCCCTAAGAGAGAAGCCTTCTGAATTACCTTGGTAGGAGAGGAACTGGCGGGAAGGCATAAAGCAGGCCGGTGGGCCAGGTATGGACTAACGCGTCCATAGGGCTCTTCCCCGGAGCCGGGGTTAGGGAGAAAAATTCTTTGCACTTCGCATTCAGAGGAGTAGCGAAGAGGTCGCAGCACGGAACTCCCCATTCGCTGAAAATCTGTTTTGTAATAGCCATGTTCAGAGACCATTCGTGAGGAGAGAGGATGGTTCTGCTCAACCTGTCGGCTATGACATTGGATTTGCCCGGTATGTGAGTAGCCACTAGGAAGCGTTTGGTTGAGATTGCCCAATCCCAGACCCTCATCGCTTCTCTGCAAAGAGGATAGGATCTGGTCCCTCCTTGCTTGTTCAGGTACCAGACAACTGACATGTTGTCCGAGTGAACAGCAATTACGCCCTGAGGGAGGTAACAGTGAAGGGCTTGAAGGGACAGGAGTACTGCTCTCATTTCTAGGATGTTGATGTGGAGAGAGGTCTCTTCCGGATGCCATTTGCCCTGGAGTGACCTGCCCAGGGAATGCCCCCCCCACCCCGTCTGGGAGGCGTCCGTGGTCAAAGTGGCCGCCGGAGGAGGAAGAACAAATGGTCGTCCCTGATCCAAATTGGACGACACTAGCCACCAGCGAAGGTCCCGTCTGCAAGATTCTGTGATCCATATTAGATGATTGAGAGGGAGTTCCTGAAAGGACCACTGAGTTGAAAGAAGCCACTGGAGGATTCTCATGTGTAACCTTAAGCCAATGAACTAACAGAACTGTGGCAGACATCGATCCCAATAGTTGCAAGACCATTCTGGCTGGGGCTTTGGACTTGGGGAGTAGGGCTCGAACCTGATTTTGTATGGTCTGAATTCTGTCTGCAGGTAGATAGACCCGCATCTGGTTTGAATCTATCTCTGCCCCTATGAATTTTATTCTTTGAGATGGCCGTAACACAGACTTTGGCCAATTGAAGGTGATTCCTAGGGAATTGCCCAGTGATGTTGTGGCTTGCAGGCTCCGTAGAAGTAGATGCTTGGAGGTGGCAGTTAGAAGCCAGTCGCCTAGGTACGGAAACACCTGGAATCCTAGACTCCTCAAGTGAGCAGTCACTACTGCCAAGCATTTGGTGAACACCCTGGGGGCTGTGGTGAGACCAAAGGGCAGCGCACGAAACTGAAAATGACTGCTTCCTAGGCTGAAGCGCAAGTGTCTCCTGGACGTTTGATGTATTTTGATATGGTAATACGTCCTTGAGGTCTATGGAGCACATCCAAACACCTTTCTCCAACAACGGGAGAATGGTTTGTAAAGTGACCATTCGGAACTTGGACTTCTTGACTGAACGGTTTAGGTTGCTTAGGTCCAAAATGGGCCTCAAGTCCCCGGTCTTTTTTGGCACTAAAAAGAATCTTGAGTAAGTCCCTAATCCGATCTGGTCTGCGGGGACCGGTTGGATGGCTCCTTTTTGCAGCAGTTTTGAAATTTCTATGGCTGCGGTATCCCGTTGACTGGGTGGCGGGTCCGGGATTCTTTTGGACTGAGGGGGGGGACAACAGAATGGGATGGAGTAACCTCCGGCGATAATTCGAAGCACCCATCGGTCCTGAGTGATCCTTTCCCAGGCCTTTAGGTGCTTCGAAAAACGACCCCCGACTGGCTCCGGAGCAGCACAGCCGGGCAATCCCTCAGGGACTATGAAAGGTTAAGGAGCCACGAAAGGACTCGCGGTCTCCAGTGTTGCGGGGGCCTCTGCCACCTCTGGGACGGCGTCTTCCTGATGAATTTCCCCCTCCTCTGCCTCTGGAGGGGGGAACCTTCCTGCTGAGAGGGGTAAGACTTCTGCGATCTCCGGAACCACATCTTCCCTCCTCTTTTAGCCTTGGGATAAGGCCGAAAGGGAGTGGAAAATCGTGCCCCTACGGCAGTCAGAGTCTTACCCTCCTGTTCACAGTGGGTAAGTGTGTCTTTCACCTTGGGCCCAAAACAGGGAGGACCCATCAAAGGGGGCGTCGGCGAATAAGAAGTTATGTACCTACCATAACGTTCCATGTTAGTTGTCTTCTCTCGCCTTCTTTCTTGCTTGATGGGTTCGGAGCCGATCCTCGGCTCCGACTCGGCACTTGCTAAGCTCGAGAGTCACTTTTACCAGCTCGAGGCAGCCCCATATCCCATGATGCAAGGCGGTAAGTACCCAGATCTCGTTTGATGACAAAGGGCAATAGCACCAAGCATAAACACTTCCCAAAGGAAGAAAGAAAGCCTACAGGATGGAAGAAGGACCAGCTCTGAATGGTCTTCAGCATAATAATTCCTTGTAGAAAAGGTCTGTCCAGGCCTGGGGGAAGGAGGGAGGGTCGCAAGAAAGAAGGCGAGAGAAGACAACTAACATGGAACGTTATGGTAGGTACATAACTTCTTAATGTTAAGTTGTCAATCTCGCCTTCATTCTTGCTTGATGGGACCGCGTCCCTAGCACCTCTATCCTGGGTGGCTCAATGGAACAGACTCTTGAGGACTGTAGAGCCAAAACTGGCTCTGTCCCTGGAGGTCAAGTCCAACTTGTAATGGGAAACAAAAGTGTGAGGAGTAGCCCAAGTGGCCGCTGCACAAATAGTGTCTAAAGGAAGTCTAGCTTGAAAGGCTGTAGAAGTAGCTAAGCTCCTAGTTGAATGTGCTTTAGGTTTTGAGCACAGCTGTTTTCCCCTGAGCAGATAAATTTCAGAGATGACAGAAGAAAGCCATCTAGATAAGGTCACTTTAGAGACAGGAAGGCCTTTCTTGTTATCCGCATAGGAAACAAAGAGTTGATCGGATTTCCTAAATTGTTTAGTTCTGTCCAAATAATATCTGAGTTGGCGGTGGACATCAAGATAATGTAGTTTTGTTCCGATCTGTTTGAATAGTTTGGAAAAATACAGGAGATCAATGGATTGATTCAAATTAGTCTTTGAGGCGACCTTAGGCAAAAAGGTCGGATTAGTTCTCAATGATACTCTGTCTTTGTGAAAGACCAAATAGGGGTCGAACCGATAGAGCATGAAGTTCAGACACCCTCCTGGCCGATGTAATAGCTACTAGGAATAATGTTTTCCAAGAAAGAAATTTTAGGGAGCAAGAAACAGCTGGCTCGAAGGGGAAGAATCAAGGATGTCAGCACTAAATTTAGATCCCATTGAGGAGGAGGATTCCTGATTGGAGGCTTTAGCAGGAAAATTCCTTTCAAGAAGGCTCTACAAAGCCTATGGGACATAATATTGTGATCTGCGATCCCGACATGAAAGTTCGAGATAGCAGCCAATTGAACTCTAACTGTGGAAGAAGAGGAGCCTGCATGAAAAATCTCTGCTAAGAAGTCTAAAACTGCCTGAACTGGGGCAGTGAAGGGATCAATATTCTTGGCTTTAGCCCAATAAGAGAAACGTTTCCATTTGCTTGTATAAATCCTCCTGGTAGAGGATTTTAAAGAAGCTACTATGATGTCTCTAACAGGGTTAGAGATCAAAGGAAGCCTGGCTAAGGAAGGAAGTGGAGCAACCATGCTGTGAGGCTGAGAGAAGGGATAGACCGGTGCAGCTGACCGGATTGGTGAATCAGAAGATCTGGCACTGGGTCCAGATGCCATGGCTGCACCAAAAGGTGACGATGGAGGAACGGAAACCAAATTTGCCGAGGCCCATAAGGAGCAATGAGAATCATTTTGGCTCTCAAAACGGTAGCCTTCTGGATAACTTGAGGGATCAGGGGAAAAGGAGGAAAGGCATAAAGAAGTCCCTGGGGCCAATCCTGGGTCAGAGCGTCTCTGGGGGGATGGCCGGACAGAGGGTAGAGAGAGAAGAAGTCTGGGCATTTGCTGTTTTGGGGAGTAGCAAAAAGATCGCAACATGGGCGACCCCATTCCAGAAAAATCTCCTCCACTATAGATTGCTTGAGAGACCACTCGTGAGGCATGAGAATAGCTCTGCTCAATCTGTCCGCTAAAATGTTGGTTTTCCCAGGGATGAGCGTTACTACCAGAAACCGATGAGAGGAGATCGCCCATTGCCAAAGTCTGAGCGCTTCTCGACACAAGGGGTAGGACTTGATTCCGCCCTGTTTGTTGATATACCAAACTACAGACATGTTGTCTGTGTGGACTGCAATTGTCCCTACAGGAAGAAGTCGTTGAGGGCTTGCAACGTTAAAAGCACTGCTCTCATCTCTAGGACATTTATGTGCAGGTGGTACTCGAACGGTTGCCACGTCCCATGAACCATCCTGCCCTGATAATGCCCCCCCCCACCCGATCAGGGAGGCATCCGTGGTGACAGTGGCTACCGGGGATGGGGGTACAAAGTGTCTGCCTTGGTGAATCTGGGGAGAAGTGATCCATTAAGCAAGATGATTTTTGCAAATCTGTGTCACCAGAATTTGGTGACGCATTGGAAGTTGTTGGTAAGACCACTGAGTGAACAACATCCACTGAGGAAGGCACATGTAGAAGCGAGCCAGTGGAAGAAGAGTAATGGCCGCAGCCATGAGACCTAATACCTTTAGAACCATTCTAGCCTGTAATTTCTTGTTGGCTAGAATGATCCTGACATGACTTTGAATGTCTGAAACTCTTTGGTCTGTAAGGGTAGCTGACATCCGAACAGTGTTTAAGTTTGCGCCTATGAAAGTAATAGACTGGCAGGGCAATAAGGATGACTTTTCGAAGTTGATCGAGATGCCCAAATGAGAACAAAGATTTATTGTGTAATCCCTGGCTTGAACAAGCTGATGCCTGGTGGTGGCTGACAGGAGCCAGTCGTCGAGATACGGAAACACCTGGAATCCTTGACGTCTCAGGTGAGCCGTGACCACTGCCATGCATTTGGTGAACACTCTGGGGGCTGTGGTGAGACCAAAGGGCAGGGCTTTAAACTGGAAATGACTGGACCCCAGCCGAAAGCGGAGAAATCTCCTGGAGCGTCTGTGAATTTTTATATGATAGTACGCATCCTGAAGATCTACTGAGCACATCCAGTTGTCCTTCTGCAAGAAGGGCAGAATCGACTGAAGAGTGACCATTCGGAATCTTGTCTTCCTCACAGACTTGTTGAGTCTGCTGAGATCCAATATTGGTCTCCAGTCTCCCGTCTTTTTGGGGACCAAAAAGAATCTTGAGTAGATTCCGGGCTCTGAATGGTCTGTTGTAACTGGCTGAATGGCTCTTTTTTGCAGTAGTTTTGAGACTTCTAACTCTGCAATTTCCCTTAGACCGGGTGGTACATCTGGAAGGGAATTTGAGGGATAGAAAGGACTTTCCTCGAAAGGAATTTTGTAACCCTCGGATATGATCGACTGTACCCATCTGTCTTGAGTGAGAGAACGCCAGGCTTCTGGGTACAGCAATAGTCTTCCCCCGACTGCCTCCAAGGAGGGACAGCCGGGCAACATCTCAGGGATGCTGAAAGGGCTTGTCAGAGAGAGACTCTCTGTTTCCCTGGTTTTGTGGACCCCTCTGCCTCTAGAGCGCGTCTGTTGTTGTTACCCCTCTGCCTCTAGGGGTAAACTGACCACGTGAATCCGGCGTGACTCCTTGGGATTTATGGAACCACATTTTGCCACCCTTCTGTCCTTTGGGATAAGGTCTAGAAGGGGTGGAAAAACGGACTCCTACGGCAGAAAGAGTTTTGCCATCCTGCTCACACCTGGTCAACGTTTCCTTCACTTGAGGGCCAAACAAAGCTGACCCATCAAAGGGAGAGTTTGTGAAGGACGCCTTAAAGGGATCTGCAAAATTACATAGCCGCATCCAGGCTTGGCGTCTAAGAGCCACACCTGTACCTGCGGCCCTACTAAACTCCATCAGCAGCATATGATATAAGCCGCATGGAGGAGTTTGCAATGGAGTTAACGGTTCCTAGCTGCGAAGCAATTTTTTCCTGAATCCCCGCAGCTGTAGGATCCTGCACAACTTCACCTAGCTCCTTAAGGATATCCCTTTGGAGTCTGGTGAAGTGACAAAGGTAGTTCAGCGAACGCATAGCAAAGGTCGCTGAAGAAAACATCCGCTTACCATATCTATCCATGGTCCTAGAGTCCTTATTAGGAGGATGGACAGGTACGGAAGGATCTGCAAGTTCCTTTTTGGTGGCAGCCACCACCATGGCATCAGCGGGGACACCTTTTGTAAGGAATTGCTTGTCCGACGGGGCAGTAATAAATTTAGAAGGCCTCCTAGGGACAGGCTCTACAGAGTCAGGAGCAGCCCACGCCTTTCGAGCAATAACCTGCATAAGGGGGTCGAAAGGCGGAGACACCCAGGAGGTGGAGGGCCGAGATCCAAACTCCTCCAGGTATACTGACTCATCCTCAGAGGGATTATTGGTGGGCCAGTTTCCCCTCTGTCTAAGGAGTTCTAGGATGTCTGAGAAGGAGACATCCTCAGAGGGGGATCTTGGGGATCCCTCTGACTCATCTAAGTCAGTATCTGAAGTGATAGACTCGGGGGAGTCTACGTGTTTCCTCTTACATGTCCTCTTCCGCAGAGGATCCCCCGACAAATCAGGAGAATCCTCGGAAGAGGGGGATATTCCCAGTGGGGAAACCTGAGGCGGAGGATCTCTGGGTCCTGGAGCAAGAGAAGTGGCAGAGATGTCAACAGGCACCATAGAGGGAGGAGCTAAGGGAACAGACTGCTGGCTGAGACCAGTGGCCAGCACACTCTTCATCACCTCGACGGCCCCCCTCCAAGGAAGGTCCGAGAGAACCCGCTCCGAAGAACTAGGAACTCCAGGACCCACCGAAAAGGAGGGCTCCGAGGCAGATGTCGGAGCCGAGCTCACCAAGGCCGAGGCTCCAAGGGGAAGAGCGGGCTCGGACAAGGGTCCGATGCCACTCACCCCCTCGGAGGAGACCAGGGAAGCCCGGCCACCGAATCCCTCTAAGGAAGTTCTTGAAGAGGAGATAAGAGTAGAGGCTGAAGGAGCAGAAGGGGGTATCTGTCCCTCAGCCATAGCAGAAACTATTCCCAAAGACTCCAACTCCAAACTCTGAGGTAGAGTCGAAGGAGGAACTGCAATGGAGTGTGGACTAATAGTCGTCTGCTGAGACTGACTATGTAGCATTTGGGCCAGTGCCTGTGACTTTAGTAATCTACTGACCACTCTCTCCAAATCATGGTCAGAAAGCCTGGATGACCTTGAAGATCGGCTCCGATGGCTCCGCACCGAGAGGAGAGGCGAAGCCGGATCCGAAAGTATCGGCTCCAAGGAAGGGGACCTAGACCTCTTCCTCGAAGGAACCATCGGAGCCAATGAAACCACTGAAACTGTCGGAACCGACAACTTATCGGCACCGACAGGTAGCTTCCATGCATCGGCTCCAGCCGGAGCCGATACGGCCATAAATGTAAGGGTGTCGGAGCCGATCGGAGCAGACACCGATGCCTGGGCCACATGGTGGTCGGAACCGATCGGAGCCGACACCGAAGTGGTCGAACCAGAGTCGGCACCGATAGCCACCAGTGCCGAAGGTTTAGGTAACCCAGAATCGGCTCCAGTCGGAGCCGAGGCCACAGGCTTGGACACAGAAGCCTGGGCCTTGGAAGACTTAGAATTCTTAGATGGGGCCGACTTAGCCGGAGAGCCCTCCGGCTTAAGAAGGCCCCTCAAAATCAATTTATTTCTTCTTTCCTGCAGGACTCTCTGGCTAAAAGAATGACATATAGCACAGGAGTCCTGCAGGTGAAGAGGCCCCAGGCAGTAAAGGCAAGAAGTGTGACCGTCTGTCAGAGACATCTTCTGACAGCACGAGTCACACTTCTTAAAGCCTGAGACCCTTTCTTTAGACATAGTGATAAAACACACATACACAACACCAGTCCAAGAAATTAAATTAAATATACCAAAAGGTATCAATAACAGACACACACACACACCCTAACAGGGGGGGGGGGGGATGGGTGAAAGTCTGACTAAAAGTTATGAGGAGACAGGGAAATTTTCTGTCAGAAAGGGATTAAAACTAAGTTAAAACTAATAATTTTAAGTTTTTTTGTAAAAAGGGGCTAAAATAGTAAAGTAACAATTCACTTACCAGGAGCTGGTAAAAGGAGGACCTCATCAGCGAAGCGGCAAACGAGATCTGGGTATTTACCGCCTTGCATCATGGGATATGGGGCTACCTCGAGCTGGTAAAAGTGACTCTCGAGCTTAGCAAGTGCCGAGTCGGAGCCGAGGATCGGCTCTGAACCCATCAAGCAAGAATGAAGGCGAGATTGACAACTTAACATTGAAGACTTGAAGGCCTCCGCAAAATGACACAGGCAAAGCCAGGCTTGTCTCAGTAGAGCAATGCCTGTACCCGCCGCTCTACTTGCCCCCTCGGCCGCATACGAGATGAGCCTCATGGACGAGTTCGAGATGGATGACATCGTAGCCAGCTGAGATCCAACCGTCTGGGCCAGCTCCTCAGGCAGGTTACCTAAGAGGGTATCGGACAGCTCCTTAATCAGATCCCTCTGGAATCTCGTAAAGTGCGTTAGGTAGTTCAGAGACCTCAAAGTAAAGGCCGCTGAACTAAGGGTGCGCTTGCCGTACCGATCCATGCTCCTAGACTCCTTATTAGGAGGATGGACGGACGTAGAAGCCTCTGCTACATCCTGCTGTGTAGCAGATGCCACCACCATAGCATCCACAGCCACACCTTTCGTGAGGAACTCTCTATCTGGGGGTGCTGAAAGAAATTTGTTTGGACGGCGGGCACCGTTCCACAGAGTCGGGTGTTCCCACGCCTTCGACAGATCAAATCCAAGAGCTCGTCAAGGCGGAGACACCCAGGAGGCGGAGGGCTGAGCCCCGAAGGCCTTCAGGAACACCGACTCATCAGCAGAGGGAGGTTTGGACTGCGAGCCGCCTCTTTGTTTTAGGGCTTCAAGGATGTCTGCAAAGGAGACATCATCCGAGGACGACTTGGGGGACCCCTCTGCATCATCGAGATCGGTGTCAGATGTCAAAGACTCGTCAGGGGAGTCAACGTGCTTCCTCTTGCACGTTTTCTTCCTGGGAGGTTCATCCGAAGAGGCTTCAGAAGGACCTCCAGGAGGGGGAGAAACCCCAGCGGGGGTAACCTGAGGCCCAGGGGCTCCGCTGTCTGCTGACAGGGGAACTGCCAACGACCCAGTCTCCAAATGTAGGGAAGGAGCTGGGGAAACTGTGGAGGTAGCCAAAGAAGATTTGGCTAGAGCACTCCTCATAGCCCTGAAGGCGGGACCACCAGAATCCTGGGAAGGTCCCCCCTCCGTGGCCATGACAGTGGACGGTACTCCCGCCGCCGACATGCCAAGAGGGAGACTTGGGACCGAAGGTATCAATCCCGAAGCCTCCCCCCCAGGGCCGAAGGAAGAAGTCCGTGCACTGAACTCCGACCCAGGAGCCGGAGTCGGAGCATGGGTCGGGCCTGACCCTAACACCTCCACTGGTTCCACCAACACCTGCTCCAACAGTGCCGAAGCTGTTGGAGGAGGAAGAACTGTAAGGGAGTGGACCATCGGCTCCGAAGCCAAATGGGCTGAAGCCGAAACCATCTTTTGGAACACCGGAGACTGGAAGAGTCGAAGGAGTACCCTGTCGATGTCCGAATCAGACATCCTGGAAGATCTCGAGGATACCGATCGGGCCCGAACCGATTTCTCCATCGTCTCTGAAGGGCTTGGGGACCGGCTCCGAAAGGACTCCACAATTATCGGCTCCGAGGAAACTTTCAAAGAAATTTCCCTCGGCGCCGATAAGGACTTCGGCTCCGAGGGGGAAGTGTCTGAGCCGATGACCCTTATCGGCTCCAATATCAGTGGAGCCGATGAGGGTGACCCGCCTCTCGATGCTCCAGACCTCGGCTCCGAAACCCGAGGGGTCGAGGTAGGAGGCATCGAGGCAGACCGTTCCGACCTTGGCTCCGAAGTCCGTGGAGCCGATGGAGAAGTCTGCTTACCTTTTTTAGCTGTCGGTTACGACTGACTGGTCGGAGCTGGCGCTTTCCTCTTCTTAGAAGGAGACGGAGAGGAAGATAAAGCCTCCTCGAAAGAAGGCTTGATTAATCCTTTAAGGATTAATTTGTTTTTCCTCTCCTGGAGGACTCGGGAGGAAAACGCATGGCATACACTGCATGATTCCTGGAGATGTTTGGCGCCAAGACAATATACGCACGAGGAGTGGTCGTCTGTAATGGACATTTTAAACCCACACCTCGTGCACTTTTTAAAACCGGAGGGTTTATGTTCTTTAGACATAGTTGTGCAGAAAAAGACAGAACACAACAGTTAAATTCAAACAGTTCTATGACACAGGTACAAAAAGTATGCTCGTACACAGAATGTTATAAACTGAAGAAAATTTTTTTTTTATATATATAACACAGGCCGAAAAAAAGGAAAAGGGAAGAAACAAGGAGGGTCAAGACCCTCTAACTCAAACGGGTACTTGACCCTCACACAACCACTAAGGAAGTTAGTACAGGGGAAGGCCCCTCTAACTAAAACGGAACCTTCTCTGACAGGAAAATTAAAGCAAATTTGTATAAATCAACAAGAGACACACTCGTACACAAAAAATAGCTGTTAAAACAGCTTTTGGGTTGAAAAGAGAGAACTACTGACAGGAAACGTAGACTATTAATATAGTACTTAGCCCAGCCAATGTTGAGACCACGTCCAAGCTTTGTAAGCGGCAAACGAGATCTGGGGGATTAGTGGTGGTGCATCCTGGCATAAAGATAGCTCAGCCAATTAGAGGCCTCGCTCTATAGCATTAGCGTGCCGAGTCGAAGCCGAGGGATCGGCTCCGAGCCCATCAGTCAGACTGTAGGCGAGATAGGATCACATAACATCTTATGTTTGGGACTCCTTCCATGTTTGCTTTTGTAGGATTGTTTGAGGTTTATTTGATTTTTTAATTCTGCAAAGTGTTTTGTTGTTTCTGGGTAGCAATGTCTGGCAACTGAAAAATCTACTGAAAGTGAAGAGCTCAAATGAGCTACAGGGGTCTGAGCAAAAGCAGGAGAACAAGCACAGAGAAGAACATGAGAATCTATTAAGGGCATGGAGACTGCAGCACTGAGCTGGTCTTACTGCAGCTGAAAGGAAGGAAAGGCAAGACAGATATGAACAGACACAGTAAAAGAAAGAGAGAAGTGTAGTACAAAAGAGAAGAGAAAGGAAGAAAGAGAAAAATAAGGAGCTAGGAAGGATAAAAGAGAAGTACTGTAAGAAAGGAAATACAAGAAGAGGGAGTCAAGTTGAGGGAAATGCAAGACACAGAACAGATAAAGGAAAGAGGGTAGAAGACAAGATAGAATAAGGAAAGTGTCATGGTAGCTGAGATGCTACAGAAAAGGGAAGTAAGCAAGAAAGACCAAAGAAGAACAAGTGAACAAGTATGGGGAATGAGAAGAAACATTACCAAAATGTATTTACATTAACGAGTCATGAGGTGCTATACTACATTTGCTTGACTACTAAAGGAGACATTGAGCTTACTTAGTCTATCCTGTAAGTGCATTCAGTATTCTATTTCATTCTAATCATCATCCTCACCTCTTCTTTACCTGCCACATGCCCTCTTTAATGCCTACATCGATGACCTCTCCCTCTCCGCCACTCATTCTAACAGCCTATTCCATGGGTCCAGCACCATTTGCATGAGAAAGTATTTGTGCAGATTAAAAGAGCAGTTGACCCATAAAACCTGCTCATGTTTAGTTGGACAACTCTTTCACTTCTACCTGACATGAACTTTTACATCCATATCATGTCCCTTGCCTCTTCTTGTTTCTAAAGAGAAGTTTTGGCTTCTCTAGTCACAGGCCATATAATTCTCGTCCATCCTACACACCCTTCTAGGGGCTTTCCTTGGATTTCCTCCAGTAGCCTGATGACCCTCTTCTAGAATCACATTCAGAATAGCAGGAAATTTTCAAAGTGTGACCTATCCAGGACATAACATAGAAGAGATGACAGCTGTGTAAGTAAACTTAAAATAATAGTACATGTTTGAATGATCACTGCTGCAGTAGCCTAAGCTATATGCGTTATATCCTGTATTGGAAATGACAGCAAGCCAGATTCCAAAGCTTCAGGGCACCTTCTATGCAAAACCATTAGTCAGAACAAACTGAGCTGACTAAATGCCAACTTTGGATGCCAAGTCCTTTAGAACTTTCCTACCAACAGAGACAGAGAGGCTGAGCCCTGAAAGTACAATGCTAGGAAGAAAAAAAAAATAAACAACCTCACCCTGGTATACACAACATACCAAAAATAAGGGGGATAAGAGGAGAGTGTGGATACTGCAGCAGTGATCATTCAGACATCTTATGATATGGTGACTTTACTTACACAACTGTACTGCGTTCATCATATTGATCGCTGCTGCCATAGCCTAAGCTATATGGGTAGATTATCATAGGATACAGCAACTGGAAGGTGGAAGGGGAAGAATCCAGGAGCCACGTAGAT
Source organism: Protopterus annectens (assembly GCF_019279795.1). Taxonomy (NCBI): domain Eukaryota; kingdom Metazoa; phylum Chordata; order Ceratodontiformes; family Protopteridae; genus Protopterus; species Protopterus annectens. Next base: position 123,170,661 of record NC_056733.1, on the reverse strand, counting down.
TAGTCTTAGCAACGTCTGACCTAGACCTAGAGAAGGAATCTAGCTTGTAGTGCTTGTAAAACTGTGCACACAGGACCAAGTTGCTGCTTCTAAAATACTCCTAGAGTTCAACCCTTTCCAAAAAGCCATAGATGAAGCCAAGGTCCTGGAAGAGTGTGCCTTGACCCTGCCTGGAATAGTTTTGTTGTTGCAGAATGAAAGTTATGTACTTACCATAATAATAGATCCATGTTGTCTGATTTTTGTCCTGTTCAACATATGGGTTGTCGGAGCTAAAAGGATCCGGCCTCAGCACTGATTTCGAGGCTTCCATGGTCCCAGGGCTTTGACTCCTCCCTTACCCATAATTTCCTGAACTCCACCTTAGTATCTCAGATTGAGTTTGTCCCCTACAATATAAATGAGACCTAATTATGACTATATATTCGAATACAGAAACCAAAAACAGAGAAGGGGACAGGGAAACAGTCAGACAGGACTGTTCACAAACAGAATGTAGAGTAGCAACCACCCAGTCATCTTGAAGCCATATGAGTCAATTTGGTATGGAGACGAGGGAGGAAGGTTGAACTGGATATAAATCAGACAACTTGGATCTATGATTATCGTAAGTGCATGACTTTCATATCCAGTGTTGTCTATTTTCGTCTGATTCAACATATGGGACAGCTTCTCAAGCTGTCACTCGGGCTGGCATCAAGAAAGGACATTTCTCAGGATTGTGGAATCATAGGAAGAGCAAGATCTGGATTGCACATCTAATTTATAATAAGACAAAAAGGCATGAACTGTGGACCAAGTTGCTGCTGCACAACTGTTATCGAAGGGAAGTCTCTTTGAAAAGATGTTGAGGTGGATACTGCCCTTGTTGAATGAGCTTTTGGCTTGAATTGTAAAGACAAACCCTTCTTGTTACAAACTAAAGAAATGTAGTCAGACAACTATTGCAAGAGGGTAACTTTGACAACAGCTCTTCCAAACTTTGGTTTTGAGAAAGCAATAAATTGTTTTTCAGGTTTCCTGAACTCTTTTGTCCAGTGAAGATGTCCCACACACTGGGCTAAATAAGGAGAAAGTAACAGTCAGCTACCATATAACGCATGCACTCAGGCCCCTCAACAAGTACAAATATGACTTTGTCATTGTACATGTGAGTGTGAATGACCTGAGACGTACCTCCCCTGGAGAACATGAGCTCTCAGATTATGTAGCCCAGGCAGGTACGACCCTAGCCCTGAGCAGCATCCTACCATCACCCAGAATTATATCACAGTATAAGCAGAAAATGAGAAGTTATGTACCTACCATAACGTTCCATGTTAGTTGTCTTCTTCTCGCCTTCTTTCTTGCTGGATGGGTTCGGAGCTGATCCTCGGCTCCGACTCGGCCTATACTAAAGCTCGAGAGCTATTTTTACCGGCTCAAGGCTACCCTATATCCCACAATGCTAGGCGCTAACTACCCAGATCTCGTTTGATAGCTGAAACCATAGCAGTTATGATCTCCAAAACAAGGAGAAGAGGAAACCTTACACGTATAGTCACCTAGATCTACAGCTACCAATAAAAGATAGCCAAGGGGGCTTATACTGAGGCAGAAAGGAGATCCCCAAGGATCCTTAGGTCTGTCCAGGCGATGGAGGGTGGGACGCAAGAAAGAAGGCGAGAAGAAGACAACTAACATGGAACGTTATGGTAGGTACATAACTTCTCAATGTTAAGTTGTCAATCTCGCCTTCATTCTTGCTGGATGGGACCGCGTCCCTAGCACCTTCACCCTGGGTGGCTCATCGGAACAGACTCTTGAGAACGGTGGAACCAAAATTAGCCCGGCTTCGGGAGGCCATGTCTAATTTGTAATGAGAGATAAAGGTATGAGGAGAGGCCCATGTGGCTGCCGCACAAATGGAATCTATTGGTAATCTAGCCTGAAAAGCTATTGATGTGGCTAATGCTCTAGTTGAGTGAGCTCTGGGCCTTGACAGTAGTTTTTGACGTCTGAGTTCATAGATGAAAGTAATCACAGAGACCAGCCATCTAGAAAGGGTAACTTTGGCAACGGGAAGGCCTTTCTTCCCTGCCGCATAAGATAGGAAGAGCTGCTCAGATTTCCTAGCTTGCTTGGTTCTATCCAGATAGTAACGGAGCTGACGATGAACGTCCAGAAAATGCAGCTTTTGTTCCGCTCTGTTGGAGTAGATGGGAAAGAAAACTGGGAGATCGATAGTCTGGTTTAGGTTTGCCTCAGAAGAAATCTTGGGTAAAAAGGACGGGTTAGTCCTGAGAGACACTCTGTCTTTATGGAAAACTAGATAAGGTGGACGAATGCAAAGGGCATGAAGTTCTGATACTCTTTTCGCAGATGTTATGGCGACTAGAAAAAGAGTCTTCCAAGAGAGCAACTTCAAGGAGCAGGAAGCCGCAGGTTCAAAGGGGGAAAGAATGAAGGAAGTTAGAACCAAATTTAAGTCCCACTGTGGTGTGGGGTCTCTGATTGGGGGCTTAACCAAAAAGATTCCTTTAAGAAAGGTTTTACAAAGCTTATGGGACATGATACTGGAATCCGAAAAGCCTACATGAAAGTTCGAAATAGCCGCTAACTGTACTCTGATGGTGGAGGAAGAAGAGCCTGAGTGAAACAGTTCGGCTAGGAAGTCTAGGACTGATTGGATAGGGGCAATAAAAGGATCCATATTTCTAGCTCCTGCCCAGAAGGAAAAACGCTTCCACTTGCTGGCATAAATCCTTCTGGTAGATGACTTAAGGGAAGTTATAAGGATGTCATGCACAGAATGGGAAATAAGAAGAAGCCTGGCTAGGGTTGGAATTGGAGCAACCAAGCTGTGAGGTTGTGAGATTGGAGGGAGTGGTGCAGCTGTCCCGACTGATGGGTCAAGAGGTCTGGCACTGGGTCCAGATGCCAGGGCTGCCCCAAGAGGTAAAGTACAGTTTTGTACCTACCATAAATGTAGATGTTCGAGGATTCCCTTGCTGCAGTCCTGACTATTGGGTATAGTCCGCGTCCCAGTCGGCCCGAATACCAGAGTATAAGGCTGACGTCGGTCATGGCGCCTTAGACTGACGTCAGTACGTCAGGGTACTAATGCGCATGACCGACGTCATTTCCTCAGTCTTTTCTTGCCCCAGATGTCAGAAGACCCAAAAAGACAAGTCCCAAAAGCAACCTGCACCAAAAAACATGTACAATATATACAACAATATATACAAAAAATAGAAGCATGTAAACTCACCTACACAACCACCCGAAACACAGAGGGGAAGGAGGGAGGGTAAATTGGACTGCAGCAAGGGAATCCTCGAACATCTACATTTATGGTAGGTACAAAACTGTACTATGTTCTTCGTCTTCCCTTGCTGCAGTCCTGACTATTGGGTAGAATCCCAAAGCAGAGGTAAGGGAGGCTGGCAAATTATAAAGTAGCAGGAGCTGACAACATGCCTTGTAAAACAGCTGTGGCAAAACCAGCCCTAGTCTTAGAGTATATAGGCAAGTGATAATGCCTAGAGAAAGTATGCACTGAACTCCAAGTAGCTGCTTCCAGAATATCCTTAGTTGCCACCCCCCTTAGAAATGCTGTGGAAGTGGCAGTAGCCCTAGTGGAATGAGGCCTAATCCCAGCTGGAACCTCTTTGCCATGATGGGAATAACAAAATGCAATGCAAAAGCCAATCCACCTAGAAATAGTTTGTTTTGACACAGGCTTGCCCTGTGAACTCAAAGCAAAAGAAACAAGTAACTGCTGAGACTGCCTAAAATTCTTAGTCCTGCTCAAATAATAACGCAATTGCCTGTGTACATCTAAAGTGTGCAAAATCTTTTCCCCTTTATTTTGAGGATCTGCAAACAACGTAGGCAAATGAATAGTTTGGTTTAAAGCCACACTAGAAACCACCTTAGGCATAAAGGAAGGATTAGTGCGTAATGATACCCTGTCCTTATGGAAAATCAAAAGGGCTCTACTGCCATAAGGGCCTGCAACTCAGACACCCTTCTTGCAGAAGTAATAGCCAACAGAAAAGCAGTCTTCCATGACAAATATTTCAATTCAGCAGTAGCTGCAGGCTCAAAAGGTTGTAGAGTAAGTTTTTCCAACACAAAATTGAGATCCCAAGCAGGAGTAGGAGCTCTACGTGGGGCTCTTATATTCTTTGCCCCTCTAAGAAACTGCTTGAACAAAGGATGCGAAAACAAAGGTGGATCACAATCATAGTGAGCTGAAATTGCTGCAGCATGAATCTTTATGGAAGAGAAGGACAACCCTTTGTCCAATAATTCAGTAAGATATTGAAGAGCCACACTCAAATTAGGCTCTGAAATCTCCAAATTCTTTGCTGTACTCCAAAATAAAAATCTCTTCCATTTTTCTGCGTACACTCTCCTAGTACTAGGCCTTCTAGCTTCCATAATCACATTTAAAACTTGTTGAGGAAGCTGAGACCTGCTGTGCTTCAACACAGAATATGCCAAGCTGTGAGATGAAGAGATTGAAGCTTGACATTGAGCAGATGACCGTCCTTCTGAGATAACAGATGAGGAATCAGAGGTAAAGGCCATGGAGGCTTCCTTACAAGACTCCGTAGAAGTGGGTACCAGTGTTGCCGAGGCCAATCTGGAGCTATCAAAATCATCCTTGGCCTGTCTTGTCTGACCTTTAATAATACCTTTGGAAGAAGAGGCAGAGGTGGAAAGGCATAGACATGAAGGTTTTTCCAACTGAAAGACAGAGCATCCACTTTCCAAGCTGTGTGATGAACCCCTTTGTGCAATACTTTGGCAGCTGGTGGTTTAGTGGAGAAGCGAACAGATCTATGTCTGGAGTTCCCCATGACACTGTCAATTTCTGAAATACATGAAGATCCAGTTTCCACTCGTGGGGATCCATGATTTGTCTGCTTAATACATCTGCTAGGGAGTTCTGTGCTCCTGGCAGAAACCTTGCCTGAAGAGTTAGTTGCAGGCTTAACGCAGTCTCCCATAAAATCATTGCTTGCCTGCATAGAGGATAAGAATGTGTTCCCCCTTGCTTGTTGATGTACCACATGACAGTTGTGTTGTCTGTTAGAATCAACACCTGCCCTGGAAGAAGTAGCTCCTTGAAAGCCATCAATGCAAACTGGACTGCTAACATCTCCTTCATGTTGATATGTAGATGCTGTAGTCTGGCAGGCCACTTGTCTTGTATCCACTTTCCATTTAGATGAGCTCCCCAAGCTGTGTCCGAGGCATCTGTCGTTAAAATCTGACTCGCCTCTGGCCGGGTCACAGAGAGTCCCTTGTTTAGGTGACATTCCTGAGCCCACCACAAGAATTCCTGTTGAAGGCAAGGTATTATGTGAATGACAGTGTCGAAATCTTGGCAGTGCTGTGTCCATACAGTTTGAGATACCATTGCAGCTTCCTCATATGCAGTTTGGCATTGGGAAGCACCAGAATACAAGATGCCATGAACCCTAATGCTTGAAGGACTGTCCTTGCAGTCAGCACGGACTGATGAGATAGTTGATGGAAGTAAAGTGACAGGCTCTTTTGTTTGTCCGGGGTTAAAAAGGCCATCTGGGCTGCTGTATTCAGTCTCACACCCAGAAAGCACATGTCTTGAGAGGGTACTAGACTGGACTTTATTTCGTTCACAGAATACCCTAGGCATCTTAGCACTGCTATGACATATTCCAGATGCTGTAGAAGGTCTTCCTTTTCTTGAGCCAGAATCAGGCAGTCGTCCAAGTAAGGATAGATTTGAATGCCTTGAAGCCTGAAGTAAGCTATCACTGGAGCCAGAACCTTTGTGAATACTCTGGGCAGTAGATAAGCCAAAGGGCAATGCAGAGAACTGATAATGAAAATCTCCAGTTCGAAACCGCAGATACTTTCTGCAACTTAGCCTTATAGGCACATGAAGGTAAGCTTCCTTGAGATCCAAAGTTACCATCCAGTGATCCTTGCCCAGCAGAGGTAACAGTTGCTGTAACGTCAACATCTTGAACTTGGGAATGTCCAGATAAGTGTTGAGGATAGATAAATCCAAAATTGGTCTCCACGTGTTCCCCTTCTTTGGTACTAGGAACAGGCGAGAATAAAATCGAAGCCCCTTTCTGATACAGGGACTGGCTGAATGGCCCCTATCTGGAGTAACTGAGAAACTTGCTTGTGAGCCTCTTTTCTTTGTGGAGGAGGAACATCTGGCATGCCTTTGAAAGGTGGCATTGTGTGGAAATAAAATCTGTAACCGTGATGAATGATATCCAGCACCCATCTGTCTTGAGTGATTAAATCCCAATTTTCTTTGAAAAGAGACAATCTTCCTCCCAAAGGAGCTGCCAGACGAGAATCCACTGGCAGCTGAAAAGGCAGGTCATTGGTTCTGCTTACGAAAGGACTGACCCCTGCCCTCACCAGAAGTCTGAGCAGGTGAACTGTCTGACCTAGGCCTAAACGAACCTTGAGCCCTGCCCCTACCACGTCTAGACCTACCCCTAGACTGGGAACCATAAGCAGGATATGTCCACCCCTTAGCAGGCCAATTTCTACTAAACTTCGGAGGCTGCACCTGCAAAAAATCTTTAACAGTCTGCATAGACTTAGCTTTGTCCTCCATTTTCTTTAAAACTGCTTCCACAGGCGGTCCAAACAACACATCAGACTGTAAAGGAGCATCCAAAATCCTGGTCTTAACATGCTCAGCTAAATTCTGATCCTTCAACCAGGCATGTCTGCGAAGAACAGAACTAGTAGCAGCCACCCTCGAGGAGGCCTGCACTGCAAAGAATGCTTACCCACTTGTTCAGACACATGAACCAAATCCAGCAATTCTTTACACTCAATACCTTCCGCCAAAGCATCCACCTTAGATTTCAATTGTGAAAGGAGATAATTCTGATATTTCAGCATATGAAACTGACAATTCAACGCCCTCATGGCTAGAGTGGAAGAAGTATATACTTTCTTACCCCACCTATCCAAAGCCCTTGCCTCTTTATCAGAGGGTACAGGATTTTTAACCACAGAAGCTTTAACACCTTTAGGCCCCTGAGAAACAGTTTCTGGGTCCGCCCTAGGACTCTTAAACAAATACTTATGAGCTTGGGCACCCTATAATACCTATCAGGCTTAACAGGAGCAGGAGGCAAGGAGTCAGGGTTCAGGAAGCCTCTGCAAAACATCCTCCACCACATTCAACACAGGAGGAATAGCTAAGGGCCTATGCTGGGGTAAAACAAGAATTCCTAAGCCTTTTCCTGGAATCAGAGTAATCCTGGCCTTCCCATTTAAAGTGCTCCCTCATGGAGTGAAGAGTCTCTGAAAATGAAAAATCCTCAGGAGGAGAAGCTGTAGGAGTGGAATCATCCACATCAGAATCAGAATAAGTAGGAAACTCTTGCAAGTCTTCCACAGAAGACTCTGAAGCCTGTGAACACTGTTCAAAACTATCAAACTCCTGTTCCACCCTAGGCCTCTTATCAGGCGGGGCATAGAACCTCTAATCAGAGTAATCAAATCTTCTGCCATTTTAAGCATATGTTTCTTAGGCACAGAGCCCGAAATGCTAGGAGAAGCCCCACAGAAGCTGAACTTGGCCTACCTCTAAAAGAAGCTTTGGCAACAGAAGGAGAGGCCCTAACTACCTTGGGAAGAGAGGGAAGAACAGTTACCTGAGAAGCCCCTCAGCCTGGCCTACCTCCTGAGAGGGCACATCCTGTAACAGTAAAGTATCTGCCTGAGACTCCATAGAGACTCCTGGCAAAACCTCTGGCTCCCCTGAGCCTTCTAAAGAACCGGCGTCCGGGACTGCGGTTCCTCACCCCTAGGCTTCACTGTTTTGTCCTTGCGCTTCTTGGATGAAGCGGGCGTCGGAGCATCCGGCGGCATATTATAATTGCAACGCTTCCCAAACACTAACCTAGCACAATCAAGCCTCCTCTTAATAGTGCTTGTTAAATCTAGCACAAGAGCGGCAACCAACAACGTCGTGCTCAGGCCCTAAACAAGGTATACACAATGTATGATAATCCCTATGCGGTATCTGCTTCCCACAAGAAATACAGTTATTCACTTTTTCTGACATCCGGTTAAATACTGAGGCAAGAAAAAACCAAAATGTTCCCCAACGGGGTTACTTAGCCAACTCTGTTTCGGTCTGAAACTCCGGTTTCGGAAAATCTCAGAACGCCAACCTGCACTCGCAAAATTGCTTCTGCATCGGACCATGCGGCAAAAAAGACTGAGGAAATGACGTCGGTCATGCGCATTAGTACCCTGACGTACTGACGTTAGTCTAAGGCGCCATGACCGACGTCAGCCTTATACTCTGGTATTCGGGCCGACTGGGACGCGGACTATACCCAATAGTCAGGACTGCAGCAAGGGAAGACGAAGAACATCGATGCAGGAATGGAAACCATATCTGTCGAGGCCAATAAGGAGCAATGAGGATCATCGTGGCTCTCAAGGCGGTAGCTTTCTGAATCAACTGAGTGATTAATGGAAAGGGGGGAAAGGCATACAGAAGTGCCCGGGGACAATCGTGGACTAGAGCGTCTCTGGGGGGCGGTGGCTGGGAAGAGGGAAGAGAGTGAAAAAGTCGTGGCACTTGCTGTTTTGAGGTGTTGCAAAAAGATCGCAGCAAGGTCGACCCCATTTCTGAAAAATTTCTTCCACTACTGATTGCTTGAGAGACCACTCATGTGGCATGAGAATGGCTCTACTCAACCTGTCCGCTATGATGTTGGACTTCCCGGGGATATGCGTTGCTATCAGAAACCGCTGAGAGGAGATCGCCCACTGCCAAAGTCTGAGTGCCTCTCGACATAAGGGATAGGACTTGGTTACGCCCTGCTTGTTGATGTACCACACTACGGACATATTGTCCGTCTGAACTGCAATAGTCCCGATGGGAAGAGAGTCCTGAAGGGCTTGCAATGCTAAAAGTACTGCTCTCATCTCCAAGACATTTATGTGCAGGTGGCATTCGAAAGGTTGCCATGTGCCCTGGACCGTCCTGCCCTGAAAATGCTCCCCCCACCCGACCAGGGAGGCGTCCGTTGTCACCGTGGCGACCGGGGAAGAAGGAACAAGTGGTCTGCCCTGAAGGACTTGAGGGGAGACCATCCACCTAGAAAGGTGTTTCTTGCAAGACAGGGTTATTAAGATGTGTGACACTGGAAGCTGTTGAAAGTACCACTGGGAAAAAAGCATCCACTGAAGGATCCGCATATGAAAGCAAGCTAGGGGAACTAGCGTAATGGCTGCCGCCATGAGATCTAATACCTTCAGGACAAACCTGGCCTGGATTCTGTTGTTCTGAAGGAGGATGTGAACATGCCTGCGAATATCTAGAACTCTTTGCTCGGTTAGTTTTGCGGAGAATTGGACTGTGTCTAAGGTGGCGCCTATGAAGGTAATAGACTGACAAGGCGACAAGGCAGACTTTTCGAAATTTATGGAGATACCTAGCCCTTTGCAAGTATGAATGGTGTAATCTCTGGAGAGGAGAAGCTGATGCCTGGTTGTGGCAGTGAGGAGCCAGTCGTCTAGATATGGAAACACCTGGAATCCTTGACGCCTCAGAAGAGCCGTAACCGCTGCCATGCATTTGGTGAACACTCGGGGGGCTGTAGTGAGACCAAAGGGCAGGGCCCTGAACTGGTAGTGACTGGCTCCCAGCCGGAAGCGGAGAAACCTCCTGGAGCGCCTGTGCATCTTGATGTGGTAGTAAGCATCCTGAAGGTCTACTGAGCACAAGAATGGACTGTAGCGTGACCATCCGGAACTTCGTTCTTTTTACAGACTTGTTTAGTCTGCTGAGATCCAATATTGGCCTCCAGTCCCCTGTCTTTTTTGGTACCAAAAAGAACTTGGAGTAGATTCCGGATCCTTGTTGGTCTGCTGGGACTGGCTGGATGGCTCTTTTTGTTAGCAGTTTTGATATTTCTAGTACTGCTTGTTCCCTTAGACTGGGTGGAACGTCTGGAAGGGGCCCTTTTGGCTAAGTTGGGGTGTGGATAAAGGGAATTTTGTAACCCTCGGATATAATCGACCGTACCCATTTGTCTTGGATGAGTGAAAGCCAGGCTTCTGGGTACAGTGATAACCTTCCCCCGACTGCCTCTGAAGGCGGACAGTCGGGCAGCTTCTCAGGGATGCTGGAAGGGGTTGTCAGAGAGTGCCTCTCTGCTACCCTGATTTTGCGGACCTCCTCTGCCTCTAGGGCGGCGTCTGTTATTGTCCCCCCCCCCTGCCTCTAGAGGGGAACTGACCTCTTGTGTCAGGCGCGACTTCTTGTGGTTTACAGAACCACATTTTCCCACCCTTCTGACCCTTAGGGTATGGTCTAGACGGGGTGGAAAAAAGGACTCCCAAGACAGAGAGAGTCTTGCCATCTTGCTCGCATCTGGTCAAAGTATCCTTCACCTGAGGTCCAAACAAAGCTGAACCGTCAAAGGGGGAGTTAGTGAAGGATGCCTTGAAGGGGTCTGCAAAGTTACAAAGCCGTATCCAGGCGTGTCGCCGTAAGGCCACGCCTGTGCCTGCAGCCCTACTCGCCCCATCGGCCGCGTAGAAAATAAGCCGCATGGAGGAGTTGACAATCGAATTCAGGGTTGCCAGCTGGGAGTTGATTTTGTCTTGAGACCCCGCAGCTGTTGGATCCTGTAGGGCATCACCCATTTCTTTGAGCATGTCTCTTTGAAGGCGGGTGAAATGGCGCAGGTAACCGCATGACAAAGGTCGCTGAAGAAAACATCCACTTGCCGTACCTATCCATAGTCCTAGATTCCTTGTTAGGAGGATGGACAGGTACTGAAGGATCAGCCAGTTCCTTCTTAGTGGCTGCAGTCACCACCATGGCATCAACTGGGACACCCTTAGCTAAAAACTGTTTGTCCGAAGGGGCTGTAATGAATTTTGAAGGCCTCCATGGGGTAGGTTCCATCGTATCAGGGGCCGTCCATGCCTTCCGCGCCACCACTTCCATGAGAGGGTCAAAGGGCTGAGACACCCAGGAGGTGGAAGGGCGAGAACCAAACGCCTCTAGGTAAACCGACTCGTCCTCGGAAGGATTGAGAGTAGACCAGTTCCCCCTCTGCTTGAGGATCTCAAGGATGTCCGAAAAGGAGACATTCTCAGAGGGGGACTGTGGGGACCCTTCCGACTTATCCAAGTCGGTATCAGATGTGATGGACTCGGGGGAGTCCACATGCTTCCTCTTACATTTCCTCTTCTGAGGGGGTTCCCCTGACGGATCAGGGGAAACCTCGGAAGAGGAGGATATTCCCAGTGGGGAAACCTGAGGCGTTGGATCTCTACGGTCAGGAATGAGAGGGTGGGTAGAGACCGCAGCAGGCACTACAGAGGGGGGAGCTGAGGGAGCCGACCGTGGAGCAGGCACAGAGGCCAGCATGCTCCTCATGACTTCAAAGGCACCCTTATCAGGCAGGGTAGAAGGTCCCCGCTCCGAAGAGATAAGAACCCCTCCCGGCACCAAGAGGGACGGCTCCGAAGCCGATGTCGGGGCCGAACTCACCAGCGCCAAAGCTCCGAGAGGGAGAACACGGTCGGACAAGGGTCCAATGCCACTCGCCCCCTCAGAGCCGACGAGGAAGTCCAGGCGCCCGGATCCCTCCAAGGATGGGACCATGGAAGAGACCGGAGCCGACGACGGAGCCAAAAGATGAGGTATCGGCAACGACGTGTTGACGGCCACGGCTCCCACAAGCTCCAGCTCCGAACTCAAGGGAAGAGTCGGAGGAGAAATCGAAGATGGAGTGGGTATAGCCACTGTCTGTTGAGAAGGGCTATGAAGCATCTAGGCTAGTGCCTGAGACTTAAGGAGTCTACTAACTACCCTCTCGAGGTCATGATCCGACAGCCTGGAAGACCTAGAGGAATGGGATTGATGGCTCTGCTCCGAGAGTAAGGGAGACCTCAGAGCCGAATGAACGGATTCCAAGGACGGAGACCTGGACCGTTTACGGCTGGCAGATGGCACCGACACAACTATCGGTGCCGACTGAGTCTTAGAAACATCGGCTCCAGCTCGAGCCGATGTAAAAGACTGTGTCTGAGAAACATCGGCTCCAGCCGGAGCCGATGAAGAAGACTGTGTCTTAGAAACATCGGCTCCAGCCAGAGCCGATGTAGAAGCAGTCAGAGCACCACCAGTCGAAGGCTCTGAACACAGAGGCGACGGTTTGGAAGGCTTAGAAGGCTTCCCCGACGATGACTTGGCCGGGGAACCTTCAGGCTTTAATAAGCCTCTCAAAATTAATTTGTTTCTGCGTTCCTGCAGGACTCTCGGACTGAACGCATGGCAGACAGAACAAGAGTCCTGCAGGTGCAGAGGGCCCAGGCAATAAACACAAGAAGTGTGACCGTCTGTCAGCGACATTTTCTACCAGCACGAGTCACACTTCTTGAAGCCTGAGACCCTGGTGTCTTTAGACATCCTAAAGGTAAAGTACAATCACAATACACACACACACACACACACACACACACACACACACACACACACACACACACACACACACACACACACACACACACATACACAGACACCCCTTAACACAAATCTAAGTCAGTCACACAGACAAATTCACCTGACAATTTAAGTAAAAAGGGGAATGGGCCTAAAGGCCTAACCTTTTGAACAAAACAAGGGGTTAGGATATTTAAGGGATTTAAGGGACGGAAGGAAGTTATGCTAAGTAAGGAAAACTAATGGGATGGGTACTAACAAAAACTACCTAAAACTGAGTAAATTAGAGGAAATTTAAGAAATATTAAATCCAACCTGCAGAGCCGGTAAGAAACACACCTCGCAGCTGAAGCGGCAAACGAGATCTGGGTAGTTAGCGCCCAGCATTGTGGGATATAGGGTAGCCTCGAGCCAGTAAAAATAGCTCTTGAGCTTTAGTATAGGCTGAGTCGGAGCCGAGGATCCCATCCAGCAAGAACAAAGGCGAGACTGACAACTTAACATTGATTGCTTTCAACAATTGGCTAAGTTTCTAGTGTCATTCTAAGGGGATCCAGTATCTGTCTGCCTGGGATGACATGATTGACAGACCTCGATGCTTTGCCAGAGATGGCCTGCATCTGTCACCCCTGGGCTTCCGGATAATGGCCAAGGATCTTGCTACCCCTACAGTGCCTTTTTTAGGCTGTGTTCCAAAGACCAAATTATCACCATAACAGCTACAAACAAATGCAATCTGAGGGTCATGCTGCTCAACACTAGAAGTCTAAATCTCAAAATGCACTCGCTCGAAGCACTCCTTAAAATGGAGAACATCAACATTTGTGCTGAAACAGTGACCTGGCTCAAGGCAGCAGAAAGCACCCCTGCACTACCAGGCTATAACTCATTCCACATGTTTCGGCCCCAGAACTTGGACAGAAGCTTCAAAGGTGGTGGTGTTTCCATATTCATAAAGGAGGCACACACCTCCAGACTGGTAGCCCAACTTAATGCATCAGAGATACTTCACGTGCAGCTAACATTGGCTAAGACAGTGATTCAGGTCGTAGCCTGTTATAGGTCCCCAGCCATGTCCCAAGACACTCACTCCACGTTTCTAAGCACCCTGGAGAATATTAGGGTCCAACCTAACACATTCATACTGGGTGACTTCAACTACCCTTCCATTAACTGGGAAAACTACTCATGTACCAATACACCTGCCCAACATTTCCTGGAATTCATTATTTCCAATGCCCTGGACCAGCTCGTTCTTACCCCCACTAGAGGTAGCAACATCCTTGACTTAGTCATTACTAAAATGGGCGAACATTGCTCTACACTAGTAGTCAACTCCTCCCTGGTTAGACCTGATCACAAACTAATCATCTTGGAAATCCACATCCCTCCCACCCCACCCCGCAAAGGTAACCACCATGAAAAATTTCTCCAAAGCTAACTTTGGGCTCCTAAGAACAGAGGTGGCTAACTTCACGGCACCCATGCAAATGGAGAATAGTTGCATGACCGCCAAATCATACACCAATGCACTGTACGTACACATACACAAATGCATGGATCTCGCCATACCCAATATAACCAAGACGCTCTCCTCCAAAAAAAGGAAGCCAATCTGATGGTCCCCTGACATAAATAAACTCTATAACAGAAGGAGGAAACTGATGTGGAATAAGGTAAAGTCCCAAGACTGGAAAAACTCCCTTATCAGCCTTAACAAAAAGCTGAGATCCCTCATCAAATCCTCTAAACTAAAGCTAGCTATGAAAACAGAATTGCAGCAGATAGTAAAGACAACCACAAGGCCCTCTATAGTTATGTAAAGAACCTCCACCGCAATACCCAGATTTGTTTTGAGCTACTGCACAATGGTACCTCCTATAACGAGACAACAGATATTGCCAATATACGGGCTGACAGATTCAGTGCTAATCTCCCCCTCCCCAAAGGACCAATCACAATACCAGTAGATTGCCAAGTACTCAGTATTACTGCTGCACAGGTTAAAACAGCACTGTCCAAGGCCAAGAATACAGCTTCTATGGGACTTGACAATATCCCTGGCTGTGTTCTACATGAACTACAGAGCGAACTGGCACCTCACCTGTGTGCCCTGTTCAATCACAGCCTCACCTCAGGCTTTGTCCCTACCGAATGGTGCACTGCTACAGTCATCCCTCTCCACAAAGGAAGAGCGACTACAGACCCTGGGAACTATCGCCCCATTAGCCTGACAAATCTGATATGCGAAGCTATGGAACGCATCATCATAAACCTAATAAACATGGACATAGGGAATCTCCAAACTCTGCATCCCACACAGTTTGGTTTTGTGAAGGGTAGATAATGCCTGCTCAACTTGGTTAACTTCTCAGAGTCAGTCACCAGAGCTGTGGATGAAAGCAAGGTGGTTCATACAGCCTACCTTGATCTGGCAAAGGCCTTTGATACCATTCCTCACTCAGGAATCACAGAAAAACTCACTAAGCTAGGCATCAACCCCTATATCACTAGGTGGGTTGCAAACTGGCTCACAGATAGACCCCACAGTGTGAAAGTAACTGACTCCAAGGCAGACTGCCGACCAGTCACAAGTGGAGTCCCACAGGGATCTGTCCTGGGTCCTCTTTTGTTTGGTATGTACCTCTCAGAAGTCTAGTCCAACACGAAGGGACTCTGGCTGACAAAGTTCACAGACGATTGCAAGTTGGGAGCCATTATTAACTCCCCAAGTGATGTTGACATCCTACAATAAGGCCTCATTGAGACCAACGACTGGTATCAGAACCATGGCCTTAAGCTCAATGCCAAAAAGTGTGTCGTCATCTCCTTTAGGAAAAACCCAGTTCCCATGAACTACCACTTCGATGGTAGTCCACTGAACACAGACGGCGTTATAAGAGATCTGGGAACACAGGCTGACAGCAACCTCTCTTTTGACCACCACACTGCCACTGTGGTCAGAAAGTCCTTCTATGTGGCACATCTCATTACTAAGAGTTTTGCATCCAGGAAGAAAGAGGTCATTGTCTCCCTCTGTTCTTCTCTCATTAGGCCAATCATTGAGTACAATGCTCCATTTGGCATGTACCTCACTAGGCACCTGCAACAACACAAAGAGGAACCTAGGCCTTAAACACTTGTCCTATATTGACAGACTCAAAAAAAAACTCCAACTATTCTCTGTCTCATATCGTCTACTTAGAGATGATCTCTGATTGACTTATAAAGCCATGTCTGACCCAGCTCTGTTAGAAATGCTACATCTAAAGAAATTCAAAATGAAACAAATAACGCCCAAACAGAAGAGGATTCACTGAAAAAAATGCACCCTTCAAAACAGTAGCCTTTTACTAAATTCTTTAATTCACCAACACAAGATTAAGCGCTTTCATCAACAAGGATGTGGACTTCATCAGATGCACGCTCAGTGTGTGATTTACTACATCTAAAGAAATCCCAATGCCTCCACACAACATGCTCCAGAGATCTCATCCTCATTACCACAATCAACAGAACGTGCTGAAGGGACAGGTTCATAACCCAGAGACTGCCCATGCTATGGAATAGACTTCCCATACATGTCAAACAGAGCACCTCACTGGCCCTGTTCAAGAGAACTCTTGATGAGTGGATGGGAAATAGAAAATTCACCCCAGGGATCACTCAAGAGGCTCTACTTGACAGAGGCACTGGAAACTAAGGTCAGGTGGTACAATGCCAGGGTAATCCTATGGGCTAAGCTTGTATAGGCTCCATGGCCATTAGCCTTGTACACACATATGAACCTATAAGACAGAACCTGAAATGGCATGAATATCTAGCATATGCAAGGTGTATTCCCCTTTCTTTGAGAATCTGGGGAAAATTACAGGTAAATGTATAGACTGATGCAATTTTGTCTTGGATGCCACCTTTGGAAGAAAGATGTGTTAGTTGTGAGAAAAACCCTGTCCTTAAGGAAATCAAATAAGAAGGTTTACACAAGAGTGCCTGTACTTCTAAAATCCATCTGGCTGACATGACCACCACTAGGAAAATTGATTTCCAAGTCAGGTACTTAATATCCACTGTGGCTGCTGATTTAAAGGTGGGTTGTGTCAGAGCTCTGAGTACAATGGTAATATCCCATGGGGTGACAGGGTGTCTAATGAGAGGATGCAAAAGAAATGCCCCTCTCAAAAAAGCTCTTGAGATATTCAAAGAAGCTATAGAAGTGTCAATGTGGCCAATATAAAAATTCAAAATTGCTTCAATTTGAACTTTGATGGTGGGATAACTAGAGCCTTTGTGAAAACAGTTCAGGCAAGAATTCCAAGATGTACTGGACAGGTGCAGAACATGGACCCAAACCCTTGGACAAAGCCCAAACGGAAAATGTTTTTTACTTGCTGTGATATATCTTTTCTGCAGCAGGTTTCTGGGAAGCTGATATAATCTTAAAAAAAAAAAAAAAAAAAAAACATATTAGGAAGTCTAACTTAGGTTCATGGTGGTCTGTTACGGAGGAAGCAATCCAGATGGGTGAGAAAGAAGATCTAAATACTGATCCAGTATCCAAGGGAGATGTATTAGTAGAGGCCATAGGAAGGGGAACCATGATTGTTAGGGCCAGAAGCGGGAAATGAGGATTTCTTTGGCCTTGCGGTATCTGTCTTTCTGAATGAATTTGTTCATCAGCAGTAATTAAGGAAATAGACAAAGGAGGCCCATGGGCCAATAGTGGACCACAGCATTCCTCAGTGATTGACCTTGTGGAGGGATCAGGGCAAAGTAATTGCAACATTTGTTTGCTGAGGTAGGAGGTGAATAGGTCGTAGCATGGTTGGCCCCACTGATGAAAAATTAAAGTTGTCTCTGATTAAGGGATGACTTGTGAGCCATTAGGATAGTCCTGCTCAATTTGTCCACTAGAACACTGGAAGACCCGGGATGTACGTTACTATCAAAAAATGGTGTGAAGACATCTTACACTGCCAAACTCTCACGGCCTTTCAACATGGGGGGGTGGATTCCTCCATGTTTGTTGAAGTACCATACAACTGCCATGTTGCCTGTCTGTATGGAAGTCATAGCTTTGCCTTGAGAAGGTCATCCTGGAATGCCTACAACACTGGGAGAACCACCCTCATCTCCAAGATATTGATGTGAAATTGGCCCCTAAACTTGGCCATGTGCCTTGGACCATCCTCCTTTCGAAATGCGCCCCCTTAGAAGGGAGGTGTCCATGGTCACTACTGCTACTGGTGGAGCTATGTGAAAAGGTCGCCCTTTGGTTACTGAAGAAGAGGCTATCCACCAAGCAATGTGTTGCCTGCAAATCTGTGTAAGCTGAATCTTCACATGCAAAATGGGTGAAAGATCTGGGATCATTGCACTGCTAGAGAGCCCATTTAAGCACTCTTACATGGTAGTGGGCCATCAGAATCAGTAGAATTGTAAATGCCATTAGACACAGTAGACACAGAATCAACTATGCTGAAGCAGAGAGATGATGAATCACTTGCATAGATGAGGTGTAACCCTGTGGTGAGGAAGGCTCACAATTTTTAGAGTTGTGTTGAGGTGGCATCCTATGAATTCTATCTGCTGGGTTGGTAACAACTGACACATGGAAAGGTTTACTGTGATACCTAGGTCCAGTAACAACTGGAGTACAAGATCCAAGTAATGTAGTAGCAGTTGAAAAAAATGAAGTTATGTACTCACCATAACATTCCATCTGTGTTGTCCATCATTATTTATCCTTGACAAATGGGTTTGGATCCAAGAATTAGGACTGTCTTGGCAGTTTCTACAGGTCGCGCAGGCCAAAGACACTCAAGCCTCAACCCTACCCACAACGCAGCTCTCCTAGTTACTTCAGATCGAGTTTGTAGATTACAAAAAACAGAAAAACAGAAGGCTTGATGAAAAACATATCTGCTGTGTAACACAAGTCAAAACAGGGAGGTATGTGTCATATCCGTTCCACCAAACGACATTTGTAAGGTTGGGGGAAGAAGGGAGGGGAGTCAAGGATAAATGAAGATGAACAACTCAGATGGAACATTATGGTGAGTACATAACTTCTTTATCTGAAATTGTCAATCTTCATTTTATCCTTGACAAATAGTCCCCAGCTACCTTAGATCTTGGGCGGACTCAAGGAAGGATATTCCCGAGCACCACTGAACCAAAGGATGCTCTTCCCCTGGTGACCGGGTCCAATTTGAAATGAGTAATAAAGTTATGAGGAGAAGCCCAAGTTGCTGCTGCACAAATGCCATCCATGGAAGCTTGAGGTTGAAAAACTGCTGATGTAGCCATAGATCTTTTAGAGTGAGCCTTTACCGGTCTAGGAAGGTCAATTTTCTTTTTGTCATAAATGAAAGATATACAGCCTCTTAGCCATCTGGCTAAAGTTACTTTGCTGAATGGTTTGCCAATGTTGGTACTTGAGAAGGAAAAAACAATTGGTCTGATTTTCGAATATCTTTTGTTCTCTGCAGGTAAAAATGTCACTGTCTGTGAACATCTAGTAAGTGTAGGGAATATTCTCCTTTACAGGTAAAGTTGGAAAAGTGTACTGGAAGATTAATAGTCTCATAAATATTAGTGTCTAACACTACCTTAGAAAGAAAGGAGGGATTTGTCCTTAAGGCAAATCTGTTTTTATGAAAAATCAAGTAAGGCAGCTTACAAGATAATGCTTGAATTTCAGAAATCCTCCTGGCAGAAGTTATTGCTGCAAGGAATAAGGTTTTTCAAGATAAATATTTTAGGTCACATTTGGCAAAAGGTTCAAAAGGATACTGAACAATGGACTGCAATACTAGGGTAAGATCCCAGGGAGGAATAGGGTCTTTAAATGGGGGTTTTAAGAAAAATGTTCCTTTTAAAAATGCTTTACATAGTTTATGAGAAGCTAAGGAATTATCCCCAAAACCATTATGAAAATTTGAAATTGCTGCTGGCTGAAGTTTAATAGTAGAAGGAAAGGCCCCTGCATCAAAAAAGAGAGGATAGGAATTCTAAAATCTTTTCGATGGGCGCTGAAAGGTTGGTCAATATTCCTTTCATGGGACCAAAAGGTATATCTATTCCATTTACTAATAAGAGTTTATGTGTAGATGGCTTATGAGAGGCTAAGAGAATTTTACAAACCACGGAAGGAAGATTAACTTGCCTGGCAATTAACAGAACTGGAGGAACCATGCTGTCAGCTTGAGGTTTGGATGTATCAGGTCCTCTGGATGAGAGAGAAGATCCGGAGTTGGATCCAGAGTCCAAGGTCTTTGTATCAGTTAAGGTCAGAGAAAGGGGAACTTTTAGTTATGTACTCACCATAACTTCAGATGTTTGGGATCCATCTCGCCTACATTCTGACTGATGGGTTCGGAGCCGATCCCTCGGCTCCGACTCGGCACGCTTATGCCAAAGAGCGAAGTCTCTTATTGGCTGAGCTTACTATATCCCAGGATGCACCACTACCAGTCCCCCAGATCTAGTTTGTCCGCATACATGCACACATGCACGCCCTGCTTATATAACATCGTCAGATGAAACAAGATAAAACAGTAGAACTCAAAACCGTTCAATCTCTTCTGATCTCCAAGGCAGGGGGAAGGAGGGTGGGTATTAGGAATGTAGGCGAGATGGATCCCAAACATCTGAAGTTATGGTGAGTACATAACTAAAAGATGTTATGTGATCCTATCTCGCCTACATTCTGACTGATGGGACAGCGTCCCTAGCACCTGAATCCTGGGTGGCTCACTGGAAAACACTCCTGAGTACCGTGGAACCAAATGATGCTCGCCCTTTAGATGCCACATCCAATTTATAGTGGGAAATGAAAGTGTGCGGCTTGGACCAAGTAGCCGCAGCACAAATCTCCGAGATAGCGAGCGTGGAATGAAAAGCTATAGAACTAGCCATAGCGCTGGTAGAGTGAGCTTTGATAGATGTTGTAAGTTGCTTATTCAAGAAGAATAAGCCTGAGTTATACAATCTCTAATCCATTTGGAGATAGTAGCTTTTGTGATGGTTTTGCCCAATTTATTGTCTGAGAAGGACACAAACAATTGGTCTGACTTACGAATTTGTTGAGTCCTGTCTAAATAGAAGCAATTGCCTGTGAACATCCAATTTATGGAGAGTGTATTCTGCTTCATTGGAGAATTTTGGAAAGAAAACTGGTAACTCTAGGGATTGTTGGAGACAGAAATTAGAACAGACCTTTGGGACAAAGGATGGATTAGGCCTAAGTGATACTCTATCCTTGTGAAAAATCAAGTACGGTGGTCTAATAGACAGGGCTTGAAGCTCTGAAACTCTTCTTGCAGAAGTAATTGCAACTAAGAAGGCCGTTTTCCAAGACAGATATTTTAACTCACATGTAGCAGCCGGTTCGAAAGGGGAAGATGTTAATGCACGAAGCACCAAATCAAGATCCCACGGAGGCGCAGGATGAAAAACTGGGGGTCTTAACAGGCTCGCACCTTTAATGAAAGTTTTGCATAGTCTGCTGCTCATCAATGGAGGATCCATGGACTCGTGGAATTTAGAGATAGCCGCTAGTTGGACTTTAATAGTAGAGACAGAAGATCCTTGATTAAATAGGGATGTTAAGAATTTCAAAACCTCTGGGATTGGAGCAGTGATAGGGTGTAAGCCCCTGAGTTGAGCCCAGATAGCAAACCTCTTCCACTTACTGAGGTACAATTTCTTAGTGGTGGGTTTGTGGGCCGAAGATAAAATGTGAATAACTTCCGGGTCTAATGTGTGACTTCTGACTAAAGTCGGAAGTGGAGGAGCCAAGCTGTCAACTTCAAGGAGTGAAGGGACTGATGCTGTCGTCCCGACTGATGAATTAACAGATCCGGAATTAGGTCTAAAGTCCACGGATCGTCCACCGCATGTTTCTTCAGGTAAGGAAACCATACCTGACGAGGCCAGTATGGGGCAATCAGTATCATTGGACCCCAACTGAGAAGCTTTTGAATGACTTTGGAGAGAAGTGGAATCGGAGGAAAGGCATAAAGTAGCCCTGTTGGCCAAGGTTGTGCTAGAGCATCCATAGCTGCTTCTCCCTGATGTGGAGTCAAGGAGAAGAACCTTTTGCACTTCGTGTTTAGTGGAGTTGCAAATAGGTCGCAGCACGGGCGTCCCCATCTCCGGAAAACCAGAGCTGCTACTGTTTTGTTTAGGGACCACTCGTGAGGAGAGAGAATTGTCCTGCTTAATCTGTCTGCCAGTATATTTGATTTCCCCGGAATGTGGGTCGCTACCAAGAAACGGCTGGTAGCTACCGCCCATTCCCACACCCTCATGGCCTCTCTGCAAAGGGGGTAAGATCTGGTCCCTCCTTGTTTGTTTAGGTACCAGACCACCGACATGTTGTCTGTGTGGATGGCGATTATGCCCTGAGGGAGAAACCTGTGTAAGGCCTGTAGGGATAGAAGTACCGCCCTCATCTCCAATACATTGATGTGGAGAAGAGTTTCGTCTGGAAGCCAGGAGCCCTGAACTAACCTGCCCAGACAATGCCCCCCCCCACCCTGTCTGGGAGGCATCTGTCGTCAGGGTGACCACTGGAGAGGGAATAACAAAGGACTTCCTTGATTTAGATTGGATGTCTGAAGCCACCAGCGAAGGTCCCGTTTGCATGTTTCTGTAATTATAATGGGATGATTGAGGGGAAGGTCCTGAAAGGACCATTGAGTTGACAATAGCCACTGAAGAATCCTCATGTGCAATCTTGCCAGAGGAACTAGAAGAACCGTGGCAGACATCGAACCTAAAACTTGTAGGACCATCCTGGCTGGGGCTTTGGATCTTGAAATCAGGGCTTGAACCTGGCCTTGTAAAGTTTGGATCCTTTCGTCGGAAGAAAACGCGCATCAATCTTGAGTCTATCTCTGCTCCTATGAATCTTATGCGCTGAGAGGGCAGCAAGACAGACTTTGACCAATTGAATGTAATTCCCAGGGTAGCACCCAGGAGATGGTGGCTTTGAGGTTGTCCATTAGTAGATGCCTGGTGGTGGCAGTCAGGAGCCAGTCGTCCAGATAGGGAAACACTTGGAATCCAAGACTCCTCAGGTGAGCAGTCACTACTGCCAAACACTTGGTGAACACCCTGGGGGCTGTGGTGAGACCAAAGGGCAGTGCACAAAATTGGAAATGACTGTCTCCCAGGCTGAAGCGCAGATACCTCCTGGACGCCTGATGTATCGGTATGTGATAATAGGCGTCCTTGAGGTCTATGGAGCACATCCAAACATCCTTCTCCAACAATGGGAGAATGGATTGTAACGTGACCATTCGAATTTGGATTTCGTGACGGATTGGTTTAGTCTGCTGAGATCCAAAATTGGTCTCAGGTCCCCTGTCTTTTTTGGCACTAAAAAGAACCTCGAGTAATTTCCGGATCCGATCTGGTCTGTGGGGACCGGTTGGATGACTCCTTTTTCTAGCAGCTTTAAAGCTTCTGCGGCTGCAATTTCCCTTTGACTGGGTGGTGGGTCCGGGATTTTTTTGGACGGTGGGGTGAGTATGTGAATGGGATGGTGTAACCTCCGGCAATGATCCGAAGCACCCATCTGTCCTGAGTGATTGACTCCCAGGCTTTTAGGTGCTTGGCAAAACGGCACCCGACTGGCTCCGGAGCAGCACAGCCGGGCAATCCCTCACGAGGTGTGGGAGGCTGAAGAGCCACGAAAGGACTCGCGGTCTCCAGAATTGCGGGGCCCTCTGCCGCCTCTGGGACGGCGTCTCCCAGAAAAATTTCCCGTCCTCTGCCTCTGGAAGGGGAATCTTCCTGCTGTTGAGGAAAAAACTTACGTGATTTACGGAACCACATCTTCCCCCCTCCTTTAGCCTTGGGATAAGGCCGAAAGGGAGTGGAATAACGGGCACCTACGGCAGATAAAGTTTTTCCCTCTTGCTCACAGCGGGTAAGGGTGTCTTTAACCTTAGGTCCAAACAAAGAGGACCCATCAAAGGGAGCGTCGTGAAGGAAGACTTGAAGGCCTCCGAACTGACACAAGCGGAGCCAGGCTTGTCTCCGTGAGCCACGCCTGTGCCTGCCGCTCTACCGCCCTTCGCCGCATCTGAAATGAGCCTCATGGACGAGTTAGAAATTGACGTAAGGATAGCCAACTGAGAGCTAACCGACTGGGCTAGCTGCTCAGGTAGGTTACCCGAGGGAATCTGACAGCTCCTTGACCAGATCCCTCTGAAGCCTGGTAAAATGTGCCAAATAATTCAGAGCCCTTAAAGTAAAGGCCCCTGAAGTCAGGGTGCGCTTCCGCACCTGTCCATGCTCCTAGACTCCTTATTAGGAGGATGGACGGACGTTGAAGCCTCTGCCACGTCCTGTTGTGTAGCAGATGCCACCACCATGGCATCTACAGCCACGCCTTTAGTGAGGAACTCCTTCTCGGGTGGGGCAGACAAAAATTTATTAGGACGAGAAGGGACTGGTTCCACGGTATCTGGATGTTCCCACGCCCTTGACAAACTAAATCCAGGAGCTCGTCGAAGGGCGGAGACACCCAGGAGGCGGAGGGCTGAGCCCCAAAGGCCTTGAGGAGCACTGACTCATCAGCAGAGGGGGGTTTGGATATCCAGCCGCCTCGTTGTTTGAGGATCTCTAAGATGTCTGCAAATGAGACATCATCCGAGGACGACTTCGGGGACCCCTCCGCATCATCAAGATCAGTGTCCGATGTAATAGACTCAGACGAGTCCACGCGCTTCCTCTTGCACGATCTCTTCCTTGGGGTTTCCTCTGAAGACAACTCAAGAACCCTCAGGAGGAGGGGAACCCCAATGGGGTAACCTCAGGCCCAGGGGCTCCGCTGCCTACGGACAGGGAACTGCCAAAGACCCAGTCTCCACGCCCAGGGAAGGTGCCGGTAAAGCCGGAGAGATGGCCGAAGACTTGGCCAAGGCACTCCTCATAGCTCTGAAAGCCGGACCCCCAGAATCCTGGGAGTGTCCGGTCCCCGGAGCCATGATAGCCGACGGAAGTCCCGCAGCCGAAGCACCGAGAGGGAGGCTCGGAACCGATAGCATAGGTCCCAAACATCACCCCGGGTCCAGCCGAAGAAGTCCGTGTACCAAACTCGGACCCGAAGGCCCGGGTTGGAGTAAGGGTCGGAGCCGACCCTAAGATCTCCACCGGCTCCAACAGCACCTGCTCCGACGGAGCCGAAGCGGTCGGAGGAGGAATAGCAATGGGATGGGCATGGGCTATCGGCTCCAAAGCCAACTGGGTCGGAGCCGAAACAAATTTTTGAAAGACTGGGGACTGGAACAGTCTTTGGAGCACCCTGTCTATATCCGAATCCGACATCCTCGATGACCGAGAGGATACTGAACGGGTTCGAGATGGCCTCTCCAACGGCCCCAAAGGGCTAGGGGACCGGCTCCGAGGCGACCCGATGAATATCGGCGCCGAAGGAATACCCACACTAGTTTCCATCGGTGCCGAGGAGGACTTCGGCGCCGAGGAGGAAGTGTCTGAGCGGGCAACCTTTGTCGGTTCCGAGACCAGTGGAGCCGACGAAGGTGACCCGCCTCTCGATGCCCCAGCCATCGGCTCCGAAGCCAGAGGAGTCGAGACTGGTGGCATCGAGGCAGACCGTTCCGCCCTCGGCTCCGAAGTCCTTGGAGCCGAAGGAGAAGCCTGCCTATGTCTTTTGGCGGTCGGATCCGATGGACTGGTCGGAGCCGACGCCCTTTTCTTTTTAGCTGGAGAAGGAGAGGATGCCAAAGCTTCTTCAAAGGAGGGTTTTATTAAACCTTTAAGAATGAGTTTATTTTTCCTCTCCTGGAGGACCCCTGAGGAAAAAGCGTGACACACATGACTCTTGTAAATGTTTTGCACCCAAACAATACACACAGAGAGAGTGATCGTCTGTGATAGACATCTTGAAATTACATTTGGTGCATTTTTTAAAGCCCGAAGGCCTAGGATTCTGAGACATTATAGCAAAAAAACGGTAATCCCTGACAGAAAAACAACACTATCCACTTGACTTTCTGATTTACTGACACTACCTAAAAATCGGTTTACAGCTGCCGATTAGGTAAAGAATCCGTAACAATTAACTCAAGGGTACTTTGAAACCCTCTAAGGTTTAAGGGGGGTTGACTGACCGGGAAGGCCCTAAGATGAAGGAGGCCTAAAATCAAAATCAACGCCCAATCACACAACAAAGTTTCTCACAAAACTCCAAACACACACAAAAGAGAAGAATAGCCGTTAAAACAGCTTTTTATGACAAGAACAGCAAAATTCTGACAGAAAAAAGTTAGTAAAAATACTACTCAGCTCAGCCAGCTCGAGACCACGTCTTCGCAAGTTAGCGGCAAACGAGATCTGGGGGACTGGTAGTGGTGCATCCTGGGATATAGTAAGCTCAGCCAATAAGAGACTTCGCTCTTTGGCATAAGCGTGCCGAGTCGGAGCCGAGGGATCGGCTCCGAACCCATCAGTCAGAATGTAGGCGAGATAGGATCACATAACATCCAAATTTGTCGAGACCAATAAGGGGCAATGAGGATCACTCTGCTCTTCAACCTGAGGGCTTTCTGTAGGAATTTCAGAATTAAAGGAATCGGGGAAAGTCATACAGAAGTCTGGGGGGCCAATTGTGACGTCCCCCAGTGGGGAGATTAGGGAAAAGTAGTTGCTGCACGTTGTTCAGGGATGAGGCAAAGAGATTGCAGCAAGGTTGACCCCATTGACAAAAAATTATTTCCATCACTTTGGGATTGAGAGACCACTTGTGACGTAGAAAAACAGACCTGCTTAGTTTGTCTGCTATCACATTAGAGCTCCCCAGACTATGCACTGCTATCAGGAAATGGTTGGAAGAAATTGCCCACTGCCATACTCTGAGTGCTTCTTGACAAAGAGGGTAAGACTTGGTTCCTCCCTGTTTGTTGAAGTACCAAACTACTGACATGTTGTCTGTTTGAACTGCAATAGTTCCTAGAGGAAGAACAGTTTGAAGGGCCTGTAACGCTAAAAGCACTGCTCTCATGTGTAAAACATTGATATGCATACTGGCCTTGATGGGGAACCAAGTACTTTGGACAGTACTGCCCAGATAACGCCCCTCCACCCCATCTGGGAGGCATCCGTGGTCACTATGGCCGTGGGTTGCGGTGGGACAAAGGAACGGCATAAAAGAATGTTTTCGAAGTGCATCCACCGCGCTAGATCTTTTTCTGCAAAGATTGGTGATTAAAATCTGATCCAACATAGGCTGGTGAAGTATTGACCACTGAGATGTAAGTAGCCATTGATGAATTTGCATATGAAATCTTGCCAGGGAACTAGAGTTATTGCAGCTGACATTTAACCTAGACTAAGACTAGATGGGCAGGTGCTTTTTCATTGTGTTGTATCTTTTGAACTTGTTCTCTGATTTTCAGTAATCTCAGTGGTGGAAGGGAGGATAAGCAAGTTCTTGTATTTAGCAATGTTCCGATGAACTCTAAACTTTGAGGTGTAGTCAAGTCAACTGCAATTTTTTGTATTTCACAATAATTCTTATATTTGAACAAGTCTGGAGAACGTAGTCTCTTGTTACTTGAAACAGATGAAACAGTCATCCAAATATGGAAACACCCGGAATCCTTACAGTCTCAAGTGAGCTGCTACTACTGCCATGCATTTGGTGAACACTCTGGGGGTTGTGGTGAGACCAAAATGTAGAACTCTGAACTGATAGTAACTGACTCCCAGCCTGAAGCAGAGGATCTTTCTGGAGTGCTTGTCCATTTTTATGTGGTAATAGGCATCCTAAAGGTCTATCAAGCACATCCAGTCATCCTTCTCCATAAATGGAAGAATGGACTGTACCGTGACCATCCAGAATGTTGTTTGCCAAACTGATTGGTTTAATAGTCTGAGATCCAAAATTGGTCTTTAGTGCCTTGTCTTTTTTGGCACTAAAAAGAATCTTGAGTAAGTTCCAGACTCCTTCTTGTCTGATGGGCCATCTTGGATGACTCATTTTTTTCAAGCGGTCTTTGGATCTCAAAGACTGCTGGTTCCCACTGACTGGGTGGAACATCAGGGATTTTTTTGAAAATGGAGAGGGAAGAGAAAAGGGAACAGCATAACCTCTGGATATAATTCTCTGCACCCAAGTATCTGATGTGATTTGTAACCAGGCGTTTTGGGGCAGGGAAAAGCATCCCCCGACTGCTCCACAGGAAGGCAATTGGGCTTCCATTCAGGAACAAAGATAAGGTTTCCCGGAAATAGAATCTTTGAGATCCTGATTTTGCGGGCCACCTCTGCCATGTGGGTGGCATCTTCCATCAGAGTTCCCCCTTCTGTCCCTAGGGGGAACTTCCACCACATGTGTCATGAAAAGGTCCTCTGGATTTTTTGAACATTTTCCACCAACTCTCTGACTCCTGGAAAAGGGTCTTTGAGGAGTGGAAAAATGCATGCCCAACCAGAAAGGGTCTTTCCATATTTCTCACACCTGGATAATGTTTCTCTAACCTTTGGGCCAAACAAGGATGATCTGTCAAAGGGTGCATTGACGAATGAAGACTTAAATAGTACTTCACAAAGTAACATCCAAGTGTGTTTCCTTATGGCTACGCCTGAACTTGCTGCTCTGGTAGTCCCTTCGGCTGCACGTGCAATGAGCCACATGGATGAATTAGATACAGACTCCATGGAAGCTAATTGAGAGGCAACTTTGTCTTGTACCTCCTCAGAAACATTTCCTGCCAGGTATCAGTGAGCTCCTCAATCAGATCCCTTTGAAGCCTGGTGAAATGTGCCAGAAAAATCAAAGACTGTAATGCAAACATTGATAAAGCAAAAATCTGCTTACCAAACCTAACCATAATCCAGGACTCTCTCTTGGGTAGATGGATAGAGGAACTTTCCTCAGCCAGTTCCTTTTTCTGGGCCACAGCTATGACCACTGCATTTACTGGTAAACCTTTTTCCCAAATTGTTTATCTTCTGGAGGGGATAAAATTTTGTCTGTCCACCAAGGGATATGTTCAATTCAGTCGGACACCTTCCACGCCCGCTAAGAAATTAAATTGAATAAGTTCATCAGTGGGCATACTCACCCAACAGGTAGATGGGTGAGTGCCAAAAGCCTGCAGATATACTGATTCCTCAAGGGCAGGGTTTTGGGACTTCGAATCATCCCTCTGTTTCAAAATTTCCAGGATGTCTCCAAGACATCTTCAGGGGGTGATCTGGGGGACCTTCTCTCTTCATCAAAATCAGTATCTTCGGTGATGGATTCCTCGGGTCTGTATCACCAAATTGAAAAGACCAGTAATCAAATGGCATTTCACATCGAAATGACATTCACTGAGGTGTTTACTGTGAGATCACAGTACAGTGAAAATTGGAAAATTTGCCCTTTCCTCACTGTAGTGCAATCTCGGAGTTCGTATATATAATTAGCAGGGGGGGGTGCAGCCCCCCACAACAGCGACTTCAATAAACGGCATTTTTAATGTAAATGCTATTAGATTACTGGTCTTTTCAATTTTGTGACATAGACCCGGGAAATCTAAGTGCTTCCTCTTGAACTAATTCTTCTGAGGGACCTCATCAGGGGGACAGTCTGGTGAGGTATCAGAAGAAGACAGAATCTGTATCTGAGTCTCCTGAGGTTTTAGCACTTGCTGTCCCAGTGGAGGAGCAGGCTGGATAAATGGGTTCGAGGAAGGAATATGCTTCGAAGAGAAGGGGGTCAACCATGTGGCTGAGGTAGGGAAGGCTCTCTCCATAGCCTCGAAGGCTGTGCCCCCCGAAGAGGAAAGAAAGCCCAGAACCAAGACAGATCACCTCGGGACCGAGGTCACTCTTCACTCCAATGAGACTGCCTCCGAGACAGAAGGCACAGCCGAACTGACCCTAGCCGAAACCCCAAGGTGCAGGGACTGCTCTGAAAAAATTGAAGTCGTCTCCTGCCACTTGGGGCCAACAGGGTAGGCACGGCTCCAGGAGGTCTCCAGGTCCAACAGAGCTTGAATCGGTAGTAGCGGAGACTGTAGGAACCGATGCAGCTGACGACAGACGACTCGAAGTTGTAATCTCCAAGGCCCCTGAGGAGGTTGGAAGAGTACTAGTCAAAGGGGTGAAAGACTGCTCAGCACTGAAGGAGTCAGAGCTGAGGGGACACCTGAAATTCCTCTTGTGACGATTGGGGAGAGATGGGCGAAAGCTGCCAGCCTAGTCAAATAGAATTTGATATATAAATCTGGCATTTGTAAATAAATGTAAAATACAGGCATGTTTTCTTGAGTGTAAAAGAATATTGTGAAATGTGGAACTGCAAAATATGTGACAACATTGCACTCTACTGGCCCAGTGAAGCATGTTGTGACCCTTTCATATTAGAATTTGGCTCCAGTGCGTCTGGATAAAGCTTTCAAGCCCATTGTTTTAAGGCTAAAGTTTATGACCAGAATTTACATGTGGAAGGTGCTTTATTGCTCTAATTTCTGTTAGAATATACATGTGAAATGCCTTGTATTGTTGTAAGTTCTGAGCAGGTGTTAGCTTGCTAAATAATGCAGTTTGTGGCCTGAGAACTCAGACCAGGTGTTAAGATGATGCAATATGAATACTGGGAAAACCTAAGTGTCAAAAATGATGGAATTTGGGAGGGCCTTAGAAACATGTTTGTTAGTAATGTTTAAATACTATTTCTCACAAGAGACTGGAAGCATTTTGACTTTGGACATCTAACTCAGCACTCTGCCTTATGTTCACATGTAAGTTTTAACACTGTGATTTCTTGTATCAATAATTAAAGCTAGTAAAGATTAATTAGGCATTTTTCTTTGAAATCAGACCTGTCCTACTGTATTATTTTAAGTTTCTGTGTGATCTCTGAACTCGTAGATATCTCTGTGGTGTAGTAGTTTTCTCTTTTGTTTTAATTATTTATTATTAAATATTTTTTAAACCTTCTACCTGTGGCTGGTTTGAGTAGAGATAAGCTCTAGAGTACATTGCATATTTACAGAGATTATTGTAATAGGCCAATCTAAAGTAAGCCTTGACTGTTAGTCATACTACCATTGGATTATAATAGTGCACAGTAATAATTGGACACCCTTTTAAGGGCCATTTAGTAGCTGATATTATTAGTTGGGTGGTGGCAGGGATTACTACTGTATGGTCTGGGTAAAGAGGCACAGCTGGAGAATCTGTGTCAGCCTTTCCCATGAGTGTCTGTGAAGTTGTATAAATACTTATCTCAAAGCGTGTGTGTGTTGTGTCAGCTACTTGGCAGGGACACAAAGCACTGGTTGGACAGAGAGGGTACTAGTGGTTCTAGCTTGCCCAGCTAGGCTGAGACCTGGACCCT
The DNA here is from genome assembly GCF_019279795.1 of Protopterus annectens. NCBI lineage: Eukaryota > Metazoa > Chordata > Ceratodontiformes > Protopteridae > Protopterus > Protopterus annectens. The sequence goes on along the minus strand of NC_056733.1, from coordinate 123,139,801 downwards.
ATAGCTGTGCCAGTGGGGAGTCTTACTGGGGACCTGGTGAGCAAAGGAGCAACCAGCCCCAGAATGACTGTGATCTCTGATTGCACTTAAGGGAAATTGTACTTTACTGTGTGTATTCGTTATCCTTTCCTCTCTTCAAGGAGACAACCTCCCTGGTGTTAGTGGTGAGGATTAAGGCTCATTGATTGCTGAGCCAGGGCACGGTCATCACAAGTGGTAACAGTGGTGGGATTGAGGCTCCTTGATTGCTGGGCCAGGGCATGGTCATCACAAGTGTTTGGCAGTGGTGGGATCTACTTCACATACTAATTGGCTTGTAGTGGTGTGGGGTAGAGTGAATTCCTGTAGCTTATGTACAGTGATCTCTGAAAGTGTTTTGTAGTCTAAAACAGCCACACAGTGTATACTCAGAGTTCAGATCACAATTGTTTTATTTCTTTTGTTAGCTTAGTGTTAGGGTGAGCAGGCAGCATGTCAGCAGAACAGTATGGAAAGCTGACAAGGATCCAGCTGGCGGAGATGTGCCAGGCTAGGGGACTGGTGCATGGAAACCTGACTAAAGCAGACCTGATGGCAGCCTTGGTTACAGCTGCATCAGAAAACAGCAGCCTGGAGGACAATCAGACTGACAGTGGAGATACAATATCCTCGGAGAATGGACAGCTCAACCTTTCTGCAGTGGACTTAAAAATCCAGCTGGAGCTAAACAGACTTGAGTTGGAGGCCAAGTGTATGGAACTAGAAGCAGCCAAGAAAATGAGGAGTCTACAAGCTGAGCAAAATGAACGGCAGAGGAGGCATGAGAGGGAAATGCTGACTGTTCGTCAGAGTCATGCAGGTAATGGGGAAAGGAGTAACCGGACCCCGGAAGCACAAAAGGTCAGTAAATTTCTTCCACAGTTTAAAGAGGGGGATAATTTTGATAGCTTCATTCATATGTTTGAGTGGGTGTGTAAACAGTATGAAGTTGGCCAAGGGCTCTGGGTACAGTTCCTGACCCCCTTACTCCATGGTAAAGCTGTAACTTCTTTTAGCAAAAATGCATGACACTGACTGTCTTGATTATACTGCTGTAAAAACATTTATTAGAAAGTTTTAAGCTAACACCTGAAATGTATAGGAAAAAGTTTTGTGAGCACAGATGCACGGCAGATGAAGATGTATGTGAATATGTTGCTGAACTGAGCACTAATTTTCATAGTTGGGTGAGTGGATGTCAGCTCACCACTTTTGAAGGGCTGGCAGACCTTTTGGTAAGGGAACAAGTCCTTAGCACATTGCCTGAGGACATGAGGATCTGGTTAGCTGACAGACAGTGTGCTACTTCAGAGGAGTTGGGGAAGAAGGAAGACCTATACCTGGCCAGCAGGGCAGCCCTGCACAGGAAGGGGACCCCCAGTACTGCTCATGGGTGTAAAGGAACCCATGATGGGCAGCACAGACTGCCCCAATAGAATCTGTCAGTAGCAGGGGAAGCCACTAGTCCAGGTACACGTCCAGGAGCTAGGGTTAAATGTTTTGAATGCAACCAGTGGGGCCATGTGGCATACAGATGTCCACGTAGGCAAGGTGGGGAACCAAAGGTGATGGAGCCAGTAAGTGGTAAAGACAAAATGCCAACAGTAGGTTGTCTTGAGACAACAGGGGTATGGAACTACCATCCTGCAGATGTCCTGAGAGCGAAGGATTTGGATGAGGCAGTACTATGAACTTATGCAGTTACATGCAGTGAGGCTAGGAGACAAGCGTGTGGGTCTGTAGACAGACTGCATACTTGCAGCCAGGACTGCTGAGGTGGTTACTTCAGGGAGGAAGCTATGCTGTAGCAGTGAGACTGAATGTGAGCCACAGCTGCTTGTGGGTACTGATGTTCCCTTGGACAGGGTAACTGCAAAGGTAGAGGTGAGTAGTAGTACCCAGGCTGACAGTGAGGCACCGCTGCCAGAGGATGCCAGACTTCCTGTGGAGGGGGAGCTGGGAAGGGTTACAAGGAGGGAGTTGAGACAGGCACAGCTCTCAGACCCTACACTGCAAGGCCTGAGGCAGGTAGCTAGGGAGGCACCTGATTCTCAAGGGAAGGGGGAGTCTGTATACTGGAACCAAGGGTTATTGTACAGAGAGTTGACCCCTGAGGGAGGGCTAGAACGTGAGAGAGTACAGCAGTTGGTAGTGCCTAGAGTTTACCGTCTGGCACTTCTAGCCACAGTCCATGATACTCCCTTTTCAGGTCAAAACGTACAAAGAGGCGGATTATGCAGAACTTCTATTGGCCTGGAATTTCCAGAGATGTAACAGGGTACTGCAGGACCTGTGAGCAGTGCCAAAAGGTAGGCAAGGCAGGAGACAAGGTGAGAGCTCCTTTGATGCCTTTGCCTGTGATTGAGGAGCCATTTCAGAGGGTAGCTATGGATATTGTGGGTCCTCTGAGTACCCCAAGTCCCACAGGGAAAAAGTATATCCTAGTGATTGTAGACTATGCTACATGATACCCTGAGGCAGTGGCTTTGTCGTCCATTGAGGCAGAGAAGGTGGCAAATGCTTTGCTAGAGATTTTCAGCAGGGTAGGTTTCCCAAAGGAAATACTGTCTGACAGAGGTGCCTATTTTATGTCAGACCTGCTGGCTTGTCTGTGGAAATCCTGTGGGGTGAAGCACATGAAGACCACCCCCTGCCATCCCCAGACTAATGGTCTTGTTGAGAGGTTAACCTCTACAATCAAGTCCATGCTACAGGCATTTGCAGATTAGTTTAAGAAGGAGTGGGACAAATATTTTCCCCATCTGTTGTTTGCTTACAGAGGGGTTCCCCAGGAATCCACAGGTTTTTCACCCTTTGAGTTGCTGTATGGCCATAGGGTGAGGGGACCTCTAGATTTAATTTGAGATGAGTGGGAAGGTGAGTGTGAGTCTCACAAGGAGTCTGTTGCGGCATATGTCCTGAACCTCAGGACAAGGGTCAGGGAACTCATGGGCCTGGCCCAGGAGAACCTGGCAGAAGCCCAACAACAGAAAAAGGTGTGATATGAGAGGAATGCTCGAGCTAGAGAATATGCTGTGGGCAGCAGGTAATGGTTCTCATTCCTGTCAGACACAACAAGCTGCAAGCAGCTTAGGAGGGACCCTACAAGTTGGTAAGAAAGGTAATTAGAAGTTATGTACTCACCATAACGTTCCATCTGAGTAGGTGACTTCATTTGGATGCAACCTGTGGGTATCGGATCCGACCTCGGATCCGAGCTGGCATTTCAAAAGCTTAGGCTCCGAGCTCCTAGCTCCTCCCTCTTACCCATAACCCCTTGCCAAGCCCTGACTCACCTTAGATTGAGTTTGCCTCAAAAATACTGACTACAGTACATGAAAAACAGCATAAATACTCGCTCTATAAAGGCCAGGGGGATGGAGGGGGGGATGGTTGCATCCAAATGAAGTCACCTACTCAGATGGAACGTTATGGTGAGTACATAACTTCTAAATCTGAAGTAGGCAGACTTCATTTGTCTGCAACCTGTGGGACAGAGTCCCCAGCTACCTGAATCTTGGGCGGCCGTCATGGAAGGATGTTTCGGAGCACCGCTGAGCCAAAGGATGCTCTTCCTCTGGAAACAACATCCACCTTGTAATGAGAAATAAAGGTATGAGGCGAGGCCCAAGTAGCTGCCAAGCAGATATCATCCAATGAAACACGTGACTTAAAAGCGGCTGACGTGGAGACTGCCCTAGTAGAATGAGCCGTAACCCTCTGAGGAGCAGGTCTACCTGAAGTGTCATAAGCCTGCAGAATACAGTTAGCAATCCACCTAGATAGTGTGACTTTAGACACTGCTTTACCCAAAGCAAATTTAGCAAAGGAGACGAACAGCTGATCTGATTTCCTGTGACCAGCTGTTCTGTGAACATAAAAACGTAATTGTCTATGAACATCCAAGGAATGCAATTTGTATTCTCCTTTGTTTGAGTACTTGGGAAAAAAAACACAGGTAAATTGATTGATTGGTTAATATTAGATTCAGAAGAGACCTTCGGAAGAAAAGATGGATTGGTCCTGAGGCACACCCTATCAGGAAAGAAAGAAAGGTAAGGCGTTGACGATAGAGCCTGAAGCTCAGACACTCTTCTGGCAGAAGTGATAGCTACCAAGAAGGCAGTCTTCCATGAAAGGTACTTTAGATCTGTAGAAGCTGCAGGCTCGAATGGAGGAGCAGTAAGGGCTTGCAGAACTAACGATAAGTCCCAAGGTGGTACAACCTCCTTGACTGGAGGCCTCAACAAAAAAATTCCTTTGAGAAAGGTTTTGCATAATTTCGCCGTCATGAGGGGAGCTGTCTCATGACCAATGTGGTAATGTGAGATGGCTGCCAATTGTACCTTAATCATGGAAGAACTTGCCCCTTGGTGAAAGAGGTCTGTTAAAAAATCCAGCACTGCTGACATAGGTGCTGAGAAAGGATCCAAAGTTCTCTGTACCGCCCAAATAGAGAATCTCTTCCATTTACTCCGATAAACCTGCCTGGTGGAAGGTTTATGAGCTGCCACTAAGATGGCTTTGACCGGTGATGAGATACCGGGAGTCCTAATCAAGGATGGAACTGGAGCAGCCAAGCTGTCAATTTCTGGGTGCGCAGATTGGGAACCGCAATCCCCAGAGGGTGGGAGATGAGATCCGGAATCGGATCCAGAATCCAGGGTGGATTGATTTTGTGAGACCATACAAAGGGGAACCAGGGTTAACGAGGCCAGAACGGGGCAATGAGAATCATTCTGCTCCCCAAACTGTTGGCTTTCTGCAGAAGCCTCTGCATCAGAGGTAGTGGAGGGTAGGCATAAAGGAGACCGGGAGGCCAAGCATGCACCAGCGCATCTCGGGAATTCCCCTGGTGGGGGAAGGAGAGCGAAGAAATTGTCGTATTTGGCGTTTGAGGGAGAGGCAAAAAGATCGCAACAGGGTTGCCCCCAAACGGCAAAAATCTTCTTCGCTACCTGAGGATTGAGAGACCACTCGTGAGGTGACAGAATGGTGCGACTGAGTTTGTCCGCAAGGATTTTGGATTTTCCCGGAATGTGCGTTGCTACCAGAAAGCGTTTGGTGGAAATTGCCAATTCCCAGACTCTCATGGCCTCTCGACAAAGGGGATAGGACCTGGTTCCTCCCTGTTTGTTGATGTACCAGACTACCGACATGTTGTCTGTCTGAATTGCAATAGTCCCTGAAGGAAGAATGTGGTGAAGTGCTTGCAACGCTAGGAGCACCGCCCTCATTTCCAGGACATTTATATGCAACGATGTCTCTGTGGGGTTCCACGTGCCTTGGACAATCTTTCCCGCAGAATGCCCCCCCACCCGAGGCAGGAAGCGTCCGTGGTCACTGTGGCTCGGGGAAAAGCAGCACAAAAGGTCTCCTGACAGGGGCTCCGGAGACAGAAGCCACCAAAGAAGGGAATCCTTGCACGCTTTGCTGACCGCTATCGGAGAGTTGAGAGAGGAACTGAGAGGGACCATTGAACTTGAAGGGTCCATTGAAGAACCCGCATGCGTGGCGCGCATGAATAAGAAGCGGAATAGCTGCCGCCATCGAACCTAGGGCCCTCAGGACCGAAGCTGCAGTCGGAAATGGTTGCAGGACCGCTGCTACATGACACTTCAGGTTGGCAATTCTGTCTGGAGTGAGGAAGGCTCGCATTGACCTGGTGTTTAGCCTTCCTCCTATGAAATCTATAACTTGTGTGGGATGCAGCAAAGATTTCTCCCAGTTGACAGTGATGCCCAACCTTGGGGCTAGTCGAAGAAAGTAGTCCCTGGCTGAGCACAGAAGATGCCTTGATGATGCTGTCAGGAGCCAGTCGTCCAGGTACGGAAAGACCTGCAATCCCTGGAGTCTCAGGTGGGCCGCTACAACAGCTAAGACCTTGGTGAACACCCTGGGGGCTGAGGTGAGACCAAAGGGAAGGGCCCTGAACTGATAATGACTGGCTCCCAGCCAGAAGCGAAGAAACCTCCTGGACCGTTTGTCCATGCGAATGTGGTAGTACGCGTCCTTGAGGTCTATGGAGCACATCCAGTCGTTCTCCCTCAAGAGGGGCAGAATAGATTGAAGGGTGACCATCCGGAACTTTGCTTGGTTACTGACAGGTTCAGCAGGGAAAGATCTAAGATCGGTCTTAAGTCCCCGTTTTCTTTGGCACTAAAAGAACCTGGAGTAAAACCCTGACCCGGTTTGCTCTGGGGACGACTGGATAGCTCTTTTTTCTAGCAGCTGTCCAATTTCGATAGCTGCTGCCTCCCTTTGGTCGGGTGGAACATCTGGGAGGCTGCGAGATCTGGGAACCTTGTATAGGGGAATTGAATAACCTCTGGATATCACACGAAGCACCCAACGGTCTGTTGTGATGGACTCCCAAGAAGTCAGGTGCCTCGAAAAACACCTCCCGACTGCCTCCAGAGACGGACAGCCGGGCAACCCTTCAGGGCTGCTGCGTGGGTCTATCAGAGAAAGGTTCTCTGGACCCAAAGTTGCTAGGAGCCCCCCTGCCTCTAGGACGGCGACCTCCCCGTCCTCTTCTGCCACGGAAGGACTGGTTATCCGGAGCAGGTTGGGACTGCTGCGATTTCCGGAACCACATCTTCTTCTGTCCCTTTTGGTTCTTCGAGAAGGACCTCTTGGGAGCTGAGAAGCGGACTCCGACGGCAGACAGCGTCTTCCCGTCCTTTTCGCTCTGGACTAATGTTTCGCGAACAGTCTTGCCAAACAAGGCAGAACCATCGAAGGGGCATTCGCGAAGGTCGCCTTGAAGGGCTCTGCAAAATCACAGTGGCGGAGCCAGGCCTGTCGCCTCATGACTAGGCCTGCTCCGCTGGCTCTAGCGGCTCCCTCAGTAGCGTGAGAAAGCAGCCGCATAGATGTATTGGAAACTGATCTGATAGTGGCCATTCGGGTGGAGTATACTTGTTTATCCTCACTCGACATGGACTCTGGGGGAGATGCAGCGTATTCTTTAATCAGATCCCGCTGCATCCTGATGACGTGTGCCATGTAGTTCAGCGCTCTCAAAGAGAAGGTTGCTGAACTGAAAACTCGCTTCCCAATGCAATCCATCGAGCGGGACTCCTTGCCCGGAGGATGCATAGAGGGACTCTCCTGGGCCAACTCCCTCTTAGTGGCTGCAGCCATCATCATGGCATCTACTGGGGGGCCTTTGTTCCAGTGAGTGCGGTCCGCCGGAGGGGAAAGGATGCGGTCAGGACGCTTAGGTACAGGCTCAACGGTGTCCGGATCCTTCCACGCTCTGATGGATATAAGGTCCACCAGAGGGTCGGCAGGAGGGGACACCCAAGAGGTAGATGGGCCCGCCTCGAATGCCTCCAAGAACACAGACTCGTCTGAGGAGGCCTTGGGGGCAGACCACCCCCCCCTGATCCTCAACATTTCCATAATGTCTCCAAATGAGACGTCTTCAGGGGGTGACCTTGGGGAGCCCTCCTCCACATCCAAGTCTGTGTCTCCGGTAATGGACTCGGGGGAGGCCATGTGCCACCTTTTGCACTTACGCCGAGGTACTTCTCGGGGCTGTCCGAGGAGTACTCTTCCGCAGCTGGATGTTCCAAGGGAACTACTTGGGACATCGAGGCGGGCTGTCCCTGGGACCGGCTGGTGGGGCCTGGCCCAACTGCAAGGGAGTGCGGGATGGAGCCGTGGCAGGGACCGGGGTCCGTAGTCCTCAACAGTGCCCTTTCCACTACGTGAAGGCCGAGGGAAAGCCAGCTTCTCTAAACCCCGAGCCGACCCCACTCGGATCCGACGACGGATCGGAGCCGGAGCGAACGCCGGATCCGAGACCGTGTGCTCCGACCTGGACGGAGCCGAAGACACACCAGCTCCCTCGGATCCGAGGCTCAGTCCTCGGCTCCGAGAGGTCGGGTCCGGCACCAAGCACTCAAGGGATGGGACGGATCCGAGGTGCGCCGACCTATCGGATCCGACCCACCCCGGATCCAACTCTGCCCGGCGCCGACAGCTCGAACCCGTGGTATGGGTCGGAGAAGGAGCCAAAGGCGAAAGGGTCAAGCCCCTCCCGGATGGGGGCTAGGAGCACTCCCATTTGCATTTGGGCCTGGATGAATTTCCTCATCATCCGGTCCATATCTGCTTCACTCATAGAAAAAGTGGATCTGGTGGAGGCCACCAAGCGGACCTAGAGAGCCTCGGGGACCTCGCTGAAGGGCTAGCCTCCTCCTCCTCGGGCCCAGGAGAGAACCGAGGGGAGTGGAGCCAAGGAGGAGGAAAGCTAGAAGGCACAGGGGGCCCGCAGACGGAGGAGCCAAACTGGAGGTTTCGGCTCTCCGTTTGTGGTGCCTCTCCTGTGCCTCTCCTTCTCTCTCTCCCTAGAAGACTCTCTCCTCCGGCATCTTAGAGGAGGTTGAGTCCCAGCCGGAGGAGGAGAGCCCACAGCAACAGCTTGCTGAGTAGAAGGGGCAGAAGCCAAGCGGTATCTGGGGGAGAAGTCCCGCCAGCACCAGCTTCGACCTCCGCTCCCTCAAAGCTCGGGGGTTGAACCCTGCACAAATGGTACAACCAGATGACAGGTGTTCAACCCCCAAACATTTAACGCACCGAATGTGGCCATCCGCTGGGGACAGCTTATGGCCACACTCGGTACATTTAGAGAATACAGCCTTATGGGCTTCGGACATGATAAGCCCTAAAAGGCCTAAAACAACACACACACACAAACTACGCAAAAACCCGTGAAAAGTTAAAAATAAAGAGAGAGGAAAGCCTACACACTCAACACTAAATAATTAAGAGAAAAAAAGTTGAGATTTTTTAAACTTTTTCTGTCAGAAATAACTTATCTGCACCAAAAAACGCCAGGAGCTCAAGAATCCGTCGCAACTTGAAAGCGGCAAACGAAATCTGAGGTCAGTCAGGGCTCGGCAAGGGGTTATCGGTAAGAGGGAGGAGCTAGGAGCTCGGAGCCTAAGCTTTTGAAATGCCGGCTCGGATCCGAGGTCGGATCCGATACCCACAGGTTGCAGACAAATGAAGTCTGCCTACTTCAGATGTGATGTTAACTACATGGTGTAAGTGCTAGGCAGATGGCAGGGGCACAAATTGTACCATGTTAACATGATGAAACCTTACCATGATAGGGAAGCCCTTGTGCAGAGCATTTGCAGTGGCTTGCAGGAAGTGTCTGAGAGAGATCTTATGACAGATCTCCTCAGTGAGGCTCGGGCTGACACCTCAGTGGAAGGGGTAGCAATGTCCCAGCAGCTATCTCCTACTTAGGTACAAGAAATCCGAGCAGTGTTACAGGAGTTTGGGGGCATGTTGACCGGGAAACCAGGGAGCACCCACCTGGTGCAGCACCAGGTGGCTACAAAACCCCAAAGGCCTATCAAGCAGGCCCCTTAAAGGGTGCCTGAGAGAGTCAAACAGACTCTGAGGAAAGAGGTACAGAAGATTCTGGAACTAGGAGTGATTCAGGAGTCCAACAGTCCCTGGGCCTCCCCAGTGGTACTGGTGCCAAAGAAGGATGGCAGCACCAGGTTCTGTGTGGATTACAGGAAATTAAACAGTCACGCAGAGGCAGATGCTTACCCCATGCCTAGGACAGATGAGGCCTTAGAGCACCTGGGTGGGGCTAAGTATCTTACAACCACTGATCTTACCATTCCCCCTTCCCTTGAGAATCAGGTGCCCTTAACTCCCAGTGCCAGAGAGACGTCGGCCTTTGTAACTGCCTTTGGCTTGTTTGAGTTCACAAAGATGCCCTTTGGGATGAAGAATGTCCCAGCAACTTTCCAGAGGCTGGTAGATCATATCTTAGCAGGAGCAGGAGGGTTTGCCCTTGCTTACATGGATGAATAGTGCTATCTACTGCCATTCCTGGCAACAGCACTTTCAGCATGTCAGGGAGGTGCTGGGCAGACTACAGAGGGCAGGATTGACCATTAAGCCGAGAAAATACCAGGTGGATATGTCAGAGGTCTCCTACCTAGGACATAGAGTGGGGAGTGGTAAGATAAGGCCAGAACCTGCCTAAGTGGAAGACACTCAGGCATGGCCTGCACCTGTTACCAAAAAGCAGGTGAGGGCATTCTTAGGGACAGCAGGGTACTACAGAAAGTTCGTTCCCAATTATAGTACCATAGCTACTCCCCTCACAGACCTGACAAGGAAGAACAGGCCAGATAAGGTAGTGTGGACCACAGCATGTGAGCAGACATTTCAGAAACTTAAGGAAGCTTTGGGAGGACCCCCCTGTGTTAGCCAGTCCAGACTATAGCAAATAATTTGTTGTGCAGGTGGATGCTTCAAACTATGGGGTGGGGGCTGTACTTAGCCAGATTTCTTCAGAGAGAGAGAAGAGCACTCAGTGGTTTATCTCACTCGTAGGCTCCAACCCCGGGAGGAATGCTATGCAGCGGTAGAAAATAAGAAGTTATGTACCTACCATAACGTTCCATGTTAGTTGTCTTCTTCTCGCCTTCTTTCTTGCTGGATGGGTTCGGAGCCGATCCTCGGCTCCGACTCGGCCAATACTAAAGCTCGAGAGCTAATTCCAGCGGCTCGAGGCTCCCCTATATCCCACAATGCTAGGCAGTAACTACTCAGATCTCGTTTGATAGCTATACCAAGCAATCATAGTCTCCAAAGAATGGAGTAGGGAAACCTACCTCAAAACAATCTGCGTAAAAAAATATTGCAGATCACAGCAAGGATAAAAGAGGTGGAAGAACGTGTGGGAATGACAACTTCCAAAGGAAGAACACAAACTGAATTCCTGTCGGTCTGTCCAGGCTTGGGGGAAGGAGGGTGGGACGCAAGAAAAAAGGCGAGAAGAAGACAACTAACATGGAACGTTATGGTAGGTACATAACTTCTTAATGTTAAGTTGTCAATCTCGCCTTCATTCTTGCTGGATGGGACCGCGTCCCTAGCACCTTATCCCGGGTGGCCTATCGGAACAGACTCTTGAGAACAGTGGAACCAAAATTGGCATGGCTTCTGGAAACCATGTCCAATTTGTAATGTGAAATGAATGTATCAGGAAAAGCCCAGGTGGCTGCTGCACAAGTGGAATCTATTGGCAGCCTATCCTGAAAAGCTACGGATGTAGCTAATGCCCTAGTTGAATGAGCTCTAGGTCTTGAGGGTAGTTTCTGATGTCTAATCTCATAGATGAAGGTAATTGTAGTGGTGAGCCATCTAAAGAGGGATACTTTAGTAACTGGAAGGCCCAATTTCCCTTCCGCATATGACAGAAACAATTGATTAGATTTCCTGAATTGTTTAGTCCTGTCTAAGTAATATCTAAGTTGGCGATGAACATCCAAGAAATGTAGATTTTGTTCGGATCACATCGAATACTTAGGGAAAAAGACGGGGAGATCAATAGTTTGGTTTAGGTTAATTTGAGAGGAAACTTTAGGCAAAAAGGATGGATTAGTACGGAGGGATACCCTGTCTTTGTGAAACACTAAGGAAGGAGGACTACTGCACAGAGCATGGAGTTCAGATACCCTTCTCGCTGAAGTTATAGCTACCAGAAAAAGTGTCTTCCAAGAAAGCAACTTCAAAGAACATGAAGCCGCCGGTTCGAAGGGGGGAAGAATTAAAGATGCCAGAACCAAGTTCAAGTCCCATTGAGGCGGGGGATGTTTGATTGGAGGTTTGAGAAGAAATACGCCCTTTAAAAAGGCTTTACAGAGTTTGTGAGCCATGATGCTAGACTCTGAAACACCAACATGAAAATTTGATATAGCAGCCAATTGAACTCTAATGGTAGATGCAGAAGATCCTAAATGAAAGAGTTTTGCTAGAAAGTCTAGAATAGTCTGGATAGGTGCAGTAAAGGGATCTATGTTTCTTGATGTTGCCCAAAGGGAGAAGCGTTTCCATTTGCTATTATAAATCTTCCGGGCAGAAGATTTATGAGAGGCTATCAAAATATCTCGGACCGAGCGAGATATTGCGGGAAGCCTGGCAAAGGTTGGAATCGGAGAAACCACGCTGTGAGGTTCAGAGAGGGCAGAGATTGGTGCAGCTGACCGGATTGGTGGGTTATCAGATCTGGTACTGGGTCCAGATGCCAAGGCTGCTCCAAAAGGTAATGATGAAGAAAGGGAAACCATATCTGTCGAGGCCAGTAAGGGGCAATGAGGATCATTGTCACTCTCAAGGCGATGGCTTTCTGAATTAGTTGAGATATCAGCGGAAAGGGGGGAAAGGCATATAGAAGTCCCCGGGGCCAATCGTGGACTAGAGCGTCTCTGGTGGGATGGCCTGGTAACGGGAAGAGAGTGAAGAAGTCGTGACACTTGCTGTTTTGGGGAGTAGCAAAAAGATCGCAGCAAGGCTGGCCCCATCTTAGGAATACTTCTTCTAGAACTGATTTCTTTAGAGACCACTCGTGGGGCATGAGAATTGCTCTGCTCAATTTGTCTGCAATAACGTTGGATTTCCCGGGAATGTGCGTTGCTATCAGAAAACGCTGAGAAGAGATCGTCCATTGCCAAAGTCTGAGTGCCTCTCGACATAAAGGGTATGATCTGGTTCCGCCTTGTTTGTTGATGTACCACACTACGGACATGTTGTCCGTTTGAATTGCAATAGTCCCAGTGGGAAGAGAGTCGTGAAGGGCTTGCAACGCTAAAAGCACTGCTCTCATCTCTAAGACGTTTATGTGCAAGTGGCACTCAAAAGGTTGCCACGTGCCCTGGACTGTCCTGCCCTGATAATGCCCCCCCACCCGATCAGGGAGGCATCTGTTGTCAACGTGGGGACAGGGGGGGGGGGGAGTGAAGGGTCTTCCTCGGAGAAGCTGAGGTGATGTGATCCACCAAGACAGTTATTTCTTGCATGATTGGGTTATCAAAATGGTATGGAACATCGGGAGCTGTTGAAAGGACCACTCAGTAAACAGCATCCATTGGAGGATCCTCATGTAAAAGCGAGCTAAGGGGAGAAGGGGAATAGCTGCTGCCATGAGTCCTAACACCTTCAAAACTAGTCTGGCTCTGACTTTGTTGCATTGTAAGAGAAGGGAAACTTAGTTCCGAATGTCTGACACTCTCTGCTCTGTGAGTCTGGCTGAAAGATTGAGTGTGTCTAAGATGGCGAATAAAAAGGTACTAGATTGACAAGGCGACAAGGCAGATTTTTCGAAATTTATCGAAATGCCTAGAGCTTGGCAAGATCGGATGGTGAAGTCCCTGGATAGAAGAAGGTGATGTCTGGTGGTAGCGGTAAGGAGCCAGTCGTCTAAATATGGAAACACCTGGAATCCTTGACGTCTCACGTGAGCCGTGACCACTGCCATGCATTTGGTAAACACACGGGGGGCTGTAGTGAGACCAAAGGGCAGGTCCCTGAACTGGTAGTGACTGGCTCCCAGCCTGAAGCGGAGATATCTCCTGGAGCGTCTGTTCATCTTGATGTGGTAGTACGCGTCCCGAAGATCTATCGAGCACATCCAATTGTCCTGACCCAAGAAGGGTAGAATGGACTGTAGCATGACCATCCGGAATTTTGTTTTCCTGACAAACTTGTTTAAGTAGCTGAGATCCAGTATGGGTTTCCAGTCCCCTGTTTTTTTTTGGCACCAAAAAGAATTTGGAGTAGATTCCGGATCCTTGCTGGTCTGCTGGGACTGGTTGGATAGCTCTTTTTGATAGCAGCTTTGAAATTTCTAATGCTGCTTGTTCCCTTAGACCGGGTGGAATGTCTGGAAGGGATCTTTTGGATTGGGATGGGATGTGAACAAAGGGAATTTTGTAACCCTCGGATATGATCGACTGTACCCATTTGTCTTGAGTAAGGGAAAGCCAGGCTTTTGGGTACAGGGATAATCTTCCCCCGACTGCCTCCGAAGATGGACAGCCGGGCAGCCCATCAGGGATGCTGACACGGTTTGTCAGAGAACATTTCTCTGCTACCCTGGTTTTGCGGACCTCCTCTGCCTCTAGGGCGGCGTCTATTATTATTCCCCCCTCTGCCTATAGAGGGGAATCGGCCTTGTGCGTCAGATGAGACTCCCTGGGATTGTTTGCGGAACCACATCTTTCCTCCCCTCTGACCTTTGGGATAGGGTCTAGAAGGGGTAGAAAAATGGACTCCTACAGCAGAGAGAGTCTTATCTTCTACCTCGCACCTGGTCAATGTATCCTTCACCTGTGGACCAAACAAGGATGATCCATCAAAGGGAGAATTGGTGAAGGACGCCTTGAAAGGGTCCGCAAAGTTACATAGCCGCATCCAGGCGTGACATCGTAAGGCAACACCTGTGCCTACGGCTCTACTCGCCCCATCTGCAGCATATGATATCAGCCGCATGGAGGAGTTAACGATGGAATTCAGGGTTGCCAACTGGGAGTTCATTGTGTCTTTGAACCCCCTCAGCTGTAGGATCCTTTATCAGTTCACCCATGTCCTTGAGTAAATCTCTCTGGAGACGAGTGAAATGGCATAAGTAAATCAGCGAACACATCGAAAAGGTCGCTGATGAGAACATCTGCTTGCCGTACCTGTCCATGGTCCTAGATTCCTTATTAGGAGGATGGACAGGAACCGAAGGATCAGCTAACTCCTTCTTAGTGGCCGCAGCCACCACCATGGCATCAACCGAGACACCTTTGGATAAAAAATCTTTATCTCTAGGGGCAGTAATAAATTTAGATAGTCTCCTCGGGGTGGGTTCCACTGAATCAGGTGCCGTCCAAGCCTTCCTTGCCACCACTTCCATAAGGGGGTCAAAGGAAGGGGACACCCAGGAGGTAGAAGGGCGAGAGCAAACCGCCTCAAGATACACTGACTCATCCTCCGAAGGGTTAAGGGCTGGCCAGTTCCCCCTCTGTTTCAGGATCTCAAGGATGTCAGCAAACGAGACATCCTCATAGGGGGATCGAGGGGAACCTTCGGATTCCTCTAAGTCAGTGTCAGAGGTGATAGACTCAGGGGAGTCAATGTGCTTCCTCTTGCACTGCCTCTTCCTTGGGAGATCTCTTGCCGGGTCAGGAGAGGCCTTGGAAGAGGAGGAAATTCCCAATGGGGAAACTTGAGGAGTTGGCTCTCTGCGGTCTAAGACAAGGGGGTGAGTAGAAATCACCGCAGGCACTGTAGATGGGGGGGCTGAAGGAGCCGACTGTGGGGCAGAACTTGGTTCTAGCACGCTCCGCATGACCTCGAAGGCACCCCTATCAGGCAAGGCCAGAGGACCCCGCTCCGAAGAGCCAAGGACCTCCCCCGGCACCGACAGGGACGTCTCCGAAGCCGATGTCGGAGCCAAACTCACCAACGCCGAAGCCCCGAGAGGGAGAGCGGGGTCGGACAAGGGTCCGATGCCACTCACCCCCTCGGAGCCGACGAGGGAAGCTCGGCGCAGAGATCCCTCCAAGGAGGAGATCGGAGCAGACGACGGAGCCGAAAGGAAAGGTATCGGATCCGACACACCGACAGCCATGGCTCCGACAAGCCCTGGCTCCGAACTCAAAGGAGTCGGAGGAGGAATGTAGTGGGGAACGGAAATAGCCACTGACTGGCGAGTCGGGCTATGCAACATTTGGGCAAGTGCCTCGGACTTGAGAAGTCTACTCACTACCCTTTGCAAATCATGGTCAGATAACCTGGAAGACCGTGAGGAATAAGAAGTTATGTACCTACCATAACGTTCCATGTTAGATGTCTTCTTCTCGCCTTCTTTCTTGCTGGATGGGTTCAGAGCAGATCCTCGGCTCCGACTCGGCCAATACTAAAGCTCGAGAGCTAATTCCACCGTCTCGAGGCTCCCCTATATCCCAAAATGCTAGGCGGTAACTACTCAGATCTCGTTTGATAGCTATACCAAGCAATCCTAGTCTCCATAGAATGGAGCAGGGAAACCTACCTCAAAACAATCTGCGTAAAAAAATATTGCAGATCACAGCAAGGATAAAAGAGGTGGAAGAACGTGTGGGAATGGCAACTTCCAAAGGAAGAACACAAACTGAATTCCTGTCGGTCTGTCCAGGCTTGGGGGAAGGAGGGTGGGACGCAAGAAAGAATGCGAGAAGAAGACAACTAACATGGAACGTTATGGTAGGTACATAACTTCTTAATGTTAAGTTGTCAATCTCGCCTTCATTCTTGCTGGATGGGACCGCGTCCCTAGCACCTTATCCCGGGTGGCCTATCGGAACAGACTCTTGAGAACAGTGGAACCAAAATTGGCACGGCTTCTGGAAACCATGTCCAATTTGTAATGTGAAATGAATGTATGAGGAAAAGCCCAGGTGGCTGCTGCACAAATGGAATCTATTGGCAGCCTATCCTGAAAATCTACGGATGTAGCTAATGCCCTAGTTGAATGAGCTCTAGGTCTTGAGGGTAGTTTCTGATGTCTAATCTCATAGATGAAGGTAACTGTAGAGGTGAGACATCTAGAGAGGGATACTTTAGTAACTGGAAGGCCCAATTTCCCTTCCGCATATGACAGAAACAATTGATTAGATTTCCTGAATTGTTTAGTCCTGTCTAAGTAATATCTAAGTTGGCGATGAACATCCAAGAAATGTAGCTTTTGTTCGGATCTGTTCGAATAGTTAGGGAAAAAGACAGGGAGATCAATAGTTTGGTTTAGGTTCATTTGAGAGGAAACTTTAGGCAAAAAGGATGGATTAGTACGGAGGGATACCCTGTCTTTGTGAAACACTAAGTAAGGAGGACTACTGCAGAGAGCATGGAGTTCAGATACCCTTCTCGCTGAAGTTATAGCTACCAGAAAAAGTGTCTTCCAAGAAAGCAACTTCAAAGAACATGAAGCCACCGGTTCGAAGGGGGGAAGAATTAAAGTGCCAGAAGCAAGTTCAAGTCCCATTGAGGCGGGGGATGTTTGAATGGAGGTTTGAGAAGAAATACGCCCTTTAAAAAGGCTTTACAGAGTTTGTGAGCCATGATGCTAGACTCTGAAACACCAACATGAAAATTTGATATGGCAGCCAATTGAACTTTTAGTTATGTACTCACCATAACTTTAGATGTTTGGGATCCATCTCGCCTACATTCTGTACTGATGGGCTCGGAGCCGATCCCTCGGCTCCGACTCGGCACGCTTATGCTATAGAGCGAGGCCTCTTATTGGCTGAGCTATCTTTATCCCAGGATGCACCACCACTGATCCCCCAAATCTTGTTTGTCCGCATTCATGCACACATGCACAACTTGTTTATATAACATTGTTAGATGTTTCAAGATGAAACAACAGGATTCGGACCTTCTGATATCCTCTGATCTCCAAGGAAGGGGAAGGAGGGTGGGTTATTAGGAATGTAGGCGAGATGGATCCCAAACATCTAAAGTTATGGTGAGTACATAACTAAAAGATGTTATGTGATCCTATCTCGCCTACATTCTGTACTGATGGGACAGCGTCCCTAGCACCTAAATCGGGTGGCTCATTGGAAAACACTCCTGAGCACTGTGGAACCAAATGAAGCTCGTCCTCTAGATGCCACGTCCAATTTGTAGT